>NW_026067966.1:7810432-7958072 GCF_014885135.2 Alexandromys fortis
ATTGTCAGGGTTAATCCAATTATTACTAATAATAATTAGCATATTTAAATACATATATACACTTATTTAGCCTATACAATGGAGTGATTTAAAAGGAAGCCAGACTAAACTAAGTATTTCCAGCATATTCAACTCAAAACTATATAAATATACTGGCAATAAGGAAGTGACATCAGAAATGTGGCCAGAGAAAGTACATATTTACCGTGTGCCTGTTATATTAGGCATTTCAGCTTAAAGAGTTAAATATGGAGTTCAAAAGGAACATTTCTGGTTAATGTAAGCACGAATGAAAACCCAGTGTTTTCCTTTAAGTTATTCATTAACAAAAAGTCCATGCACAGAGCTTAGCAGTGCCTGGTATTCTGATTTTTATGAGCAACAAAAATCTTCATTGCTTTCAGGGCTTAGTTTATCATTTTATTTTTAATTCTGAATTCATTTCTAGAGAAGACATTGGAGATGATGAATGGACTCCCAAGACCAGGCGAGTGAGAGTCTTCTGAGGCTGTTATTACTCCACACTCATGGGACCTGTCTTAGAGTGGCCTGTACAGGACAATAATGGCACAGAACAAAAGAAGTGACATCTTAACACTGCGGCGATTAACTAAAGTCTGTGATTCACAAATGCACTTTCAACTCTGTTCTCCTTAGGTAATGCATTCTGTGTGAGGACCAACTGTGGAACCAAATTTGTTTTCCTATAAATTCAGAAAGCAAACCATTCTTTAAAATATAAGCCAGACTTTGTTTCATTATTTGAAGGAACTGAAACGAGGGTGCTTTAATTTAACCAAAATTTAGCTGGTAGGTTGAAAGAAGTAAACATTCAACAACTAAAGAAATTCTTCTATAAAAATAGACAGCCCAGAGAACCATGTTTATTCGTAAACCAAGAGCGTGATATATATGGTTTATACTCTAGCCTGCTCTTGGCCACAGTTGGCCAGAATATCCCGAACCATCAAGCTAAAGAGTCAAAAAGCCACTGTAAAAGCTCTCTTCAGCTTGTCCATGATCAATACAAGCAAAGCACTGACCTTGATTCCAGCCAGAAGTCACAATATAGGTCAGATCAGATCAATAAAAATCTGAAAGGAAAAGAAAAAAAAACAGCTCTATTAGATTAAATCAGTCAGATAAGTCAGTCTTTCTTCGTCTGAGGAAGAAACTCGAATCAGACGTTAAACAACTTATTTGTCTTGCTCTAAAACATACTGGCTGACACGGACTGCTGTGCACCGCACCTTGCTTATGCAGAAATAACATTTTAAATTCAAAGTAATTCTTAGGCTTCATTTTTAAAACGTGTGATAAATGTCAAAATTAGGTTCTATTTTTACTCTCAGCATTTTGTGCATTCAAAGAATCCTTAAGCATATAGTTTAAAACACCCACATTCTACCATTTACCATGAAGATTTACTTAATAATAAAATCGACTCATTTGGACCCTGCCTTATACTCTTTACCCACGCTACCTAATTCACATGCTGAGATTCCAATACCCAATATGATGGGTACTGGTGACAACTGCATGCTTGTAACGAAGAAACTCAGAAATAAAGAAATTGAGACTACTGTACATAAGAAATGGCAACACAGGAAGTTCCTTTGTTCCTTCTGCCATGTAAGGACAGCAAAGTAGCAGCCATCTATGTACACAGAACCAAACCTCATCGGTCACTGAATTGATGGCCTTGGTCTTTTCAGCATCCTGAGCTTGGGAAATAAATTTCTATTGTTTATAAGCCACCCCATCTAATGGCATGTTTGTTATAACAGTCTGGACTGTCTAAGACACATCTTTAATCTGATTTAATACCCAGAGAAAGTCTGTAGATCTTCAGTCCAGGATCATCAATCAGTCCAAAGGTAGTCAAGGTCAAAGAAGGCAATTTCATTGGCAATTTATCAGTCTTCTCATTGGTCCCCTGTGCATAAGCCTGGCCATTAAAATATGCTGAGAAGTAAATATGTGGGAAAGCACGCTGTCAGAGGAGATGAACAAAGAGGGGAAATTAAGGAGAAAACAATTTTTCAAAAAGCCTGTGGTGAAAATCGGGCCGTCATCTAGATCAGTTAAGAAAGAACTGAAGAATGCCAAAGAGTGAAATCCTCAGCCTGCTTCAAAAAGTATTCATAACAGCATCCCCAGTTAAAAAACAAGCTAGCTTCTGGCAGCTTCTGGGTTAACTGTTGGGAGTTAGCATATACCTACATGCCAGAAACATTTCATCACTAGATATTTAGGCAAAGTCCATGCACTAAGTTAACATCCAAAAATAAGGATTTAATGGACAGAACAGCATAAAGTAATAGAATAGAGATACTGGTAAGCACCAACAAAACACACCACTCAACATGGAGTTATTGGTGTTTATTTTAGGGCCTATGAACAGGAGAAGTAATTTACCTAAGAACTAAGGAGGGGCTGATCAGTCGGCTGACATTCTTTTCTACTGTTTGAGAATTTTATACATACCTATTATATGTTTTGAACAATTCTAGTCCCCACTCCTTTCCCTTCTGTGCCCCTACATTACCCCTGTTGAAAAAATTTTAAGAGGACATTATCAGGGGTTTTAAAAAATAATACTTCAGCATCTTTTGGGTATATGGCTAGAGAGGTTCCCAGGAATCCACAAGGATGACCCTGGCTGAGACCCTAAACAGTAGTGGAGAGAGGGCCTGATCTTGACTTGTCCTATGGTCAGATTGATGATTATCTTGGATAACCATAGACCCTTTGTCCTACAACAGAAGGAAACAGAGGCAGAGACCCACATCGGAACACTGCACTGAGCTCCCAAGGTCCAGTTGAAGAGTAGACCTGATCTAATGGGAGCTTGCCAGCTCCAGCTGGACTAGGAAAGAACAAGCATAGGACCAAACTAGTCTCTCTGAATGTTATTGACAGTTGCATGGCTGGGGCAGACTGAGAGGCCACTGCCAGCGGCACCAGGATTTATCTCCACTGCATGTACTGGCTTTTTGGGATCCTATTCTCTTTGGATGTATACCTTGCTGAGCTTGGATGTAGTGGGGAGGGCCTTGGATCTTCCACAAAGTAAAATACCTTACCCTTTCTTAGAACTGGATAGGAGTGGGGTGGGAGGGTGTGTGGAGGGAATGGGAGGAAGGGAGGGAGTGGAAATTTGGATTGGTATATTTTTTAAAAAATTAATAAATTAAAAATATAATACTTCAGTATGTCGATCTCCATTCCAGACAGCTGACATTTTACTTTGATGCAAAATTCTGTATCTGAATAAAGTCAACATTCCTCCAAGTGTATCATATTTTTTGTTTGTCTTCTGAGACAGTATTTCTGTGTAGCTTTGGAGCCTGTCCTGGAAACTAGCTCTTGTAAACCAGGCTGGCCTCGAACTCACGGAGACCCACCTGCTTCTACCTCCTGAGTGCTGGGATTAAAAACGTGCACCACCACTGCCCAGTTGTGTGTTTTCTATGGCACCAAAGATACTCACAAAGGAAAACGGAATAATTTTCAACATAAAAAAATAAAATATCCATGAGGCACCAATTTTGACATCACAGCTTTATAAAGGTGGGTTTATCAAGACATTTGGAGATACATGGCAATACATGAAAATCAATGGGAAATAAGAAATAAGGATGAAAGAATCTAATGGGACTTCAGAGTATGAGAATGAAACAGTCACTAAGAGGGACATGCCCCATTAGTTAGTTACTGTGAGCTTTTCAGAACAAAATAAAAAATATTTTTCTTCTGATCCTCATATATTATTATCTCAAAGTACTATTTGAACTGCCAGTACATAAATACTGTTCATATTAATTAAATTGAAGGGTACCACATATTGAGAAAATCTAAGATGTTCTCTACTAGCTAATATCTTTCAAAGTCTTAACAGTACACATTCAAAGAAAAGGAGAAATTAAAAATTTGATAAAAGTAGACATTTAAGGAGAGAAAAGAGGTTACAAATATAAGAGGAAACAATGCTAGCAGAGTGGGAAGGAGATTGCCCTCTCACAGACGGGCTGGCTCTATTTGTGGCTGGGCATGTGTGTGACTGCTAGACACGTGCACAATCCTGTGTAAGAGATGGCTAGGATGATACCTGAGCACCAGGTAAGGGAACAGGAAATGGGCACTGCATAGATGCATACATTAGCCATAGTATAGCAGCCATCATGTCCTAGGCACACAGAGGTGGTGGAAAGAGGATTTGAACCAGATTCAAATATCCATTTGAAAACGAAACAGAGCCCTAAAGTGACAACTTGTACAACACTTTGAATGGACTTAATGTCATAGCACTGCACACTTAAAATTGTGAGAGTTAGAAAGTCTATGAGCAATTGTTCATTTGCTTGTGTTGATGTGGGAGTGATTTCTTACTAAAGAAACTGCCTTGGCCCATTTTATTGGTTAGAACATAGGTGGTTGGAGTAAACAGAAGAGAATGCTGGGAGAAAGAAGCTGAGTCAGGAGTCGCCATGATTCTCCCACTCCAGACAGACGCAGGTTAAGATCTTCTCTGGTAAGCCACCTCGTGGGCTACACAGAATATTAAAAATGGGTTAGAACAATATGTAAGAGCTAGCCAATAAGAAGCTGGACCTAGCCGGGCCAGGCAGTGTTTAAAAGAATACAGTTTCTGTGTAATTATTTCTGGGCATAAGCTAGCCATGCGGGCGGCCGGGTGCTGGGGACGCAGCCCGGCCGCTCCTATCACTACATTGTGTTCTTAAATTGACCACACGACAAGAGACACTTTTTTTACTGAGAATTCCTTAGCATATTAAACATTTCAGTATTTTTAACACCCTTTTAAGTGATTGGAGTCTATGTCTTCACTCTCCAGTGAATGTTTTCATACTAAAAATTAAAAACAAAAAACACCTTGGTTACTTTTCCAGAGACATTCCGTGAGACAAATAAAACTGGCTGAATTCCTTGAGATTGGCACAATATTCTAAGTTGTCCTCAAAAATGTCCCCTCACCAACACAACTACTTCCAGTTCTGTGGTACCCCCAAATGTCTTGCTAATTTTCTGCTCAAGACAGCACAAGTTAAATACAAATGTAAACCACTGATGTTGTTTCAGGTATGTGGACCTTGCATTTGAACTCACGAACTTAGCAAGGTGCTCAGCACAGAGAAGAGAGCCAATAGTTAATGGGGAATAATCAAATACACTCCTTGTCATATTTCTTTGAATCTTTGCCAAGTTTTAGAAAATAGTTGAAAACTATTTTTGGATTTTGAGGGAACAAAAATTCTACCCTTGTCCATTTGACCTCCACTGAAGGGATGATCTCCATGACAGCAATTTTTGGAAAACTGAATATCCACATGCAAAGGAATGAAAACAGACCTTTATCTTCTATCATCCACAATAATCAACCTAAATAGATTAAGAATTTATTTTTCAGACCTAAAAATATAAAACTTGTATAGGAGGAAAATCATAGAGAATAAACTCCTTGGTATTGATATTGAGAAAGCCAGATGACTCCAAAATCTTAAGCAATAAACGTCAAAAACAGTCAAGTAAAAGGTGCCTTACAACAGAAACAACAAGATAAGAAGACAGTCTCAAGGTATAAGAACACTGCAAGTCACGTGTCTGATAACTGCTTAACATCCAAAATGTGTAAGGAATTCACACAGTTCAACAGCTACAAACAAAAAAAATTTTTCTTAAAAATGAACAAAGGGCAAAATAGAATTTTTTTCCAAAAAAATATAAAAATGACCAATAAATATGGAATACAGTGCTCAACAAGTTAACCATGGAAATGTAAGCCTAAACAAAAATGAGGTATCGTCTCATACCTCCCTGTTATTATGAGTTTGATTAAGGTGATTAAAGACCACAAGTGCTAGCAAGCAGCTGAGAAAGGAGAAAATGCTATGGCCTGCTCTCTAGTCTCCCCTGTGGGCGTCTCTGTCTCAACACTCTCCTCAGCTAGTGCTGCTGATGTGGGAAGTGGCAAAACCTTCACAGCTGTGGACTTCACAGGAGTGGGATGTGAAGGGCATATCTCCTTGGTTCTGGGCTGAGCTTTCGGCTTCCTGGTTTGTCGAGATATTAGCAAGCAGTGAGTCATTCTCCTGTCCCTACAGATACAACTATCACAAGCGTCATGTTTTACCTTAAACATAGTCCAAATGTATCCTTTTTTTTTTTTTTTGCCTCAAATTGCTTTAGTCAGGTATACCATTATAGAAATAAGAAAG
The DNA here is from genome assembly GCF_014885135.2 of Alexandromys fortis. NCBI lineage: Eukaryota > Metazoa > Chordata > Mammalia > Rodentia > Cricetidae > Alexandromys > Alexandromys fortis. The sequence goes on from NW_026067966.1 coordinate 7,816,672, forward strand.
GTAATTGACATGGAACATGTCAGTGGAGATGCGAATTGGTATAGGCATTCTAGAAAATAATACACAGTATCCCAAAATTAATTCAAAGTATCATATGACCCAGAAATCTCAAAGCAAATAATATAATTTCCTTCACAATTTCTGCACTTTTGTATTAATAACAGCACTCTTCACAGTATGTACATACATGTGTATATGTGGATATACATGAAGATGTACGGAAACAGCTAACGTATTCACTGGAGTAGGATTACACAAAGAACTTTAATGCACATTCTGGAATCTGATACCACCCTGGAAGAGAAATCTGACTTTTTATGGGAACATGGATAAACAAGCAAGATATTACACACATGTATATATACACATATACAAAATGTCTCAATTTCATATAAAAATTAATACAAAAAAAGACAAGAAAAAGAAACAGCTAAACTTATAAAAGGTAGGTGGTTGGCAGAGCCGGAGTCTGAGGACATGGAGAGATGCAACTAAAAGAATACAAAGTCACAGTTTTAATGTGAAGAGCAACAGAGGCCTAGTGTACACAATGGTGACTACAATTGCAGAGCCCAGAGGCCTCCAGGCATGAATAACATATCCCACTCCAGTGACTAGCAGTCTGCAACCATGAACTACAGGATGCAGCACATGGTAACTACAGTTAGCAATTCCTAGGATGTATGGGGCACTTGCTAAGAAGGCAGAACACAAATGCCTTCATAGCAAAGTAGGCAGATAAAAATAAGGCAACATGGAGGAAGTGGCCATGCTAATTTGTCTCAATGTGGTGGTCATTTTACTGTGTAAGTAATACTCTAAACTTACATGCATATCCCAAGACATTATTTTATATACCTTAACTATATACTTGTTTTATTTAAAAGTATGTGATGGAAACATCCTCAGAAGCGAGAGAAACATTGGCGTTGAGCTAGTGAACCCCAAGCATCCTGTGGGGTTCATCGGTTCATTTGCAGCAGCTTCCTCAGCAGCACTCTGGAACTTTGAAAAAAAAATGCAAGCCAGTTATTGAGCAAATAGGCCCAATATAGTGAAGATTTATGGTGCCCTAAGGCACAGCCTTCACAGCGAACATCTGCCGCCTCAAACACACGGGTCAAGACTCTTGTGTAGTATTTTGCTAAACAAAGCCCTGAACATAATTCAAAAAGAATTCTTTCCAACAGGAGTTGGCATCTGCCTTCAGGCAGTTTAATGCATCAGCATATTAAAACGACCATTTTTCTGTCCTCTCTTTCTCCTCTCCCAAAGGATAAGAGAAATGCCAGAAAGTAATCTTAGAGAGTCAGTTTTTATAGCTTGTTCACTTGTTCAGACAATGAGAAATGTTTTCATGCCCACATTAAATCATATGGTGATGGCCAGTTCATACATAAACCGCATAACAAGCAGATGTGAGCCTGTGTGTACCACACACTGAATAAAAGCTGGAAACCGCAGGACAGTTACCAACTAATTAGCAAAATCAACCCTCCCCTGAAAGCCACTCTGCCCACCTCTTCTGTGTTTTTCTCTTGTAAAAAAACACACTAGATTTTTGTTTCTGTTATTGTTTGTTCCTAATCCCAATGAAAGTTTTCCTTCCCTCCTCTTTCCCTAGTTCCTCCCCATACCTTCCCTTTACCCGCCATATCCACTCCTCCGCCACTGTTTTCCTTCAGATACAGGTAGGTCTCCCTGGACACCATCCAATCAAAGTACATCAAGTTGCAGTGAGACTAGGCTCCTCCTCGTCTATTAAGGCTGGATGAGGCAATACAGCAGGAAGAATGGGTCCCAAAAGCAGGCAGCAGAATCAGAGACATCCCAACCCTATTGCCATTATTAGGAGTCACACTGTGACACGTGCACAGAGTACATTGGTCAGTTCCATGCAGGTTCCCTGGTTGTCGGTTCAGTCTCTGTGATCCCCTATAATACAGGGCTAGCATAGCCCAAGTTAGTTTGTTCTGTGGATTTTCTTCTATTTCCAACAACTTCTTTTGTAAAGTGGCCTTCTGGGTTGTAGTTTGTTGAAACTCACTTCGGGAATGTTGAAACTATAAAGCATTAAAAATCAATTTTATTTTTAAATTGGAGTGTTTTATTTCTTTGTGATGTATGTCTTTATTTTCTAGGATTTATTTTTATTATTTTTAATTTTATGTTTGTTGTAGGTATATGCACATGAGTGCAGATGCCTGAAGAGGCCAGAGGTGTCAGATCTTCCTGAGCTGAACCTACAGGCAGTTTTCAGACACCATCTGCTGTGGGTTCTGGGAGCTAAACTTAATTCCTCTAAAAGAATAGTACATGTTACTACCCACTGAGCAATCTCTGCAACTCCATACCTCTTCTTTTGGCATAACAGAGTAGTTTGAAAAACAAGCCTTGTTTTGCATTTTGAGGATCCAATATTCTTTCTCAGTAAGGAATTTATTTAATAGAATCCACTGGTGTAGGGGTGGTTGTAGGAAAAAAAAATCAAAGACTGTGATACATAACAGAATATGCCAATTTTCATTAATAAATATCAGCAAAGGTATCAGACGATAAGGAAAAGGGGATAGGGATGAAATTCTGTTGTGTGGATAAAGATTTCCAGAGAACTAGAACTGTTGTCTAGGGGTAGACAGTATTAAGCTAAACTGGATGGTATAGTAGGACTGTGCTTCAGAAAATCAAAGTAAAAGTGGAAGAGAGGGGAGATGAGATGGAGGAAGGAGCTGTGACAGGCCCAGGAAACATTTAGAAGCACTTTAGAAGCACACACACAGATTTCCCTGATGAGTAAAATATAAAAGAAGGAGGAGGAGGAGGAAGAGGAGGAGGAGGAGGAAGAGGAGGAGGAGGAGGAGGAAGAGGAGGAGGAGGAGGAGGAGGAGGAAAAGAAGAAGTGAATGAGTGAAAAGCTATACTGGATTTATAACTTTCACCCTCCATCTTAGGAAGCTACATAGAAAATCTTGTAGGCTAAAATGAGACATTGGGGGTTTATCTATTTCATTCGCAGAAATAGATAAACATAAAGATAAAGCAGCTAATATATAATGTATATGTACATAATATATATACATATATAACACACACACATATATATATTATATATATGGTTATCTTTGTATGTCTTGACAAAACATGTAGGGGGGGGCTTAAAGAATATAATTTTATTCATTGAGGTTCTAGAGGGTGGACTCAAAAGATCAAGGAACCAGCATGATTAGGCTCTGGCAAAGATTCTCTTCCTAAGTGGTCAACATCTATCTATCTGTCTTCTTAGATTTAGAAAAAAGATATGGAATGAGTGGAACAGATCAGATAGCTTTTTCTTCCCTTCTTTGTACAAGGCCAAGGATTCCACTGGACTTGGCCCTCACATTGTGGATTCACTTCATTAACCACCTCCTAAGGTCTCATGTTCTAAATACAGTCACATTGGTGGGTTAGGACTTCAACAAATGAACTACAAGATATAACTTACAACATATAAGGAATGACAAGACAAAGGTGTGTCACAAAGGTATGTGACAGGGAAAAGAGGTACAGAGAATTCTGAGAGTCTGAGACCAATACCCAGTGAGGTAGTGGCATATTTAGACCAGAAGGCAGAAGTATTATTGGGTTCTAGGCAAGTCTTTATTACATACATGAAGGCTGAGTTTCTGGCAAAACTATAAAGGAAAGATATCCATCAGACAGACCACTGACCTATTCATGAAGGGAACGATGTTGTACGATATGAAAGGAGTGAAATTTTACTTATACCGAAAAAGAGAGTGGGGGTTTAATGTGGGTAAGACAACATTAACATGGAATAAGAATTGCATGTTTATCAGGTAATCTAGCTGTCTATGTAGCCAGCCTCCATAATTGTGTACTTAATCGTGTTTTGCCTCGACAAGTAAGTATAACATTTACAGAACCCTGGCTGTTTGTAAGCCAGATAGTTGCTAATCAATGCCATATCCAGGCTCCCCAGACTCTGGGGTGCTCTAGGTTAGTGTTCCAGCAAATCTGTTTGTGTCCAGGCACTTAGTGTGCTACATGCCACAAAGACAGGATCTATTAATGTAGAACGAGTCACTCCCTAGAGAAAGAGGCTGAGTCATGGCCACTCCAGCTAACTTCACCTTTAGACACTGTTTGTTATATAAAACAAAATTGTAGGAAGCTGGGCTCCAGGTTTGACTCTTACTGGAATGTTCTGTACTCTGACATGCTTGCTATAGCTGCCACGACAAAGTCTGGAAATGGAAGTTAAAGTTTTAGAAGACCTATTGCATGATGCATAATTGCACCCAATTCATCTAACTGTCAAAACACAGAAAATTAAAAGAAAATAACTTTGAATGCTTAAATCATGAGAGATTTAAATAATGAGAATGCTAATTCTAATAAAACAAAAATAATCAGAAAGGAGGGAAAGATATTTCATATAATCTGAGTATTGCACAGAGAAAGACAAATACCTGACTTAATCCTTACACAGCAGATGCGTTTACTATCATTATCTTCAGAAGAAAACCATAAAATTTAAAAACTGTATAAAAATCAAAGTTATGGTATCTGCCAAAAAGATGCAGATTTCCAACTAATACTACACAATTATTCCCCTCTCTTCCTCCCTCCATTCTTCCCTGCTTCCCTCTCTTCTGTCTCTCTTTCTCTGCTCCTTTTCCCCCTTCTTCCCCCTGCTTCTTTGCATGTACAAACATGCTTGTCTGGGCACATGCTGGTGTGAGTGTGGGAGTGCATGTATGCATGTGGGCATGTGGAGGTAGGAGGTCAACCTCTACTGTTCTTCTCTAGCACTGTTTACCTATTTTTCCAGACATGGTTTTCATTGGTCTAAAGCTTGTTGAATAGCCAAAGCTGATGGCCAGCAAGGAACACCAGAGTTACAAGCATGTTTGCTAACACACCCAGTTTATGTATATGAGTCCTGGGGATTAAACTCAGGTCTTCACACTTACACAGAAAACACTTGGTTGATTTTATACTCCCAGCACACAAATGTCTTCTATTAACCAAAAAAAAAGATACATCAGAGATAATATTGAAATGATATATAAATTTTAGGAGCTAGTTAGTGTATATATATGTGTGTGTGTGTGTAAAGTAGTAATATATATATGATACAAATATATACACACATGTATCTGTGTTATATATTTACATTTAAGACATGAATAAATTTCCCTCACTCTATGATTCCATAAGGATTTTACCTGGTTGAAATTTTGAAACAGAAGAAATAAGAACAAAAAAGCTTTGGAAAACTAATAATTTTTAAAAAAAAAAAGATCTTAATACTTTGAAATGTTAAGATCCTATTCTACCATAGCACTTTCTCCAAATGTTATGATACAAAATTGTAGGAGGTGACAGTCTTTGCTTTATTTTAAACTTTTGGAAGATAAGGGCTCATGGAGTCTAGGTTCACCTAGACTGTGCTACTTAGCTGAGGGTGGCCTTGATCTGCTGATCCTCCAACCTCTCCCTCAGAGCACTGGCATTACAAGCTTGCATCGCCACTTCTGGTTTATGTGGTGCTAAGGATTGAACACAGGCTTTAAACACGCCAGGCAAGTGCTCACCCAGTGGAGCTGCATCTCCAGCTAACTATCATTTACTAAACACTTTGCTGACATTTAAGAATCTATGTCCAAAATTACCTTAGACAGCCTCATGATGCGCTTGCTTTTCTTCACTTTTACTTTTACGTTTAATGATGTTCAGTGTTGATATATAATATGTGTGTGTGTGTGTGTATGTGTGTCTGTAAGGAACAATTAATGAAAAATGAGGTCATGAATCAGAAAGAGAGAGGAGGAATATAAGGGGTGGTTTGGAGGGAGGAAAGGGAAGGAGAAAGTGATATAAATATATTTTAATCTAAAAAATAAAAGAAATAATTTTAAAACAAAAATGGAAAAGAAATTAAGTTGAAGGTGGAGGGTGTGGGAGACATAGGTGAGGAGTAGGTGGCTCAATGTAATGAAAATACATTGTTAGTATGATGTATAAAACCCCCAAAAGAATTACTAAAAATATTGTTTAAAAAAAAAAACCCACAGAACTGGGGAAGTCAGCAGCACAGCTGAGTTATGCTGTATCCTGTAGACAAGGAAACACAGTTGAGTAATGAATCTATAAAAGCAAAAACCTGCTTTTTAACAGCATGAAAACCTACTCATTCTCTCAAATAATTAGCCTTTAAGGATCGAGGGTTTTTTAAATCGTTTTATAAGAGAATAAAGTGAGTGCATCACTTTATCGAATGTGTTTGGTGTAACTCCCGAGTTTACAACTGCGCTTTGTAAAATGCAGGGACTATGAGACAGACATCAGGAGGAGCATGCCTCTGTATCTGAAATCTAACTGAAATCACAACCATTTTTACAGTTAAAGCTACTACCTAGATTTCCTCCAGTTCAGAATTTATGCAGTCTCCTAGACCTGCTAAAACAATATCGCATCATGTGACCGCAGCTTGAATTTCAAGGGGATATACAATTACATCCAATCTTAGTCGAGATGCAAATCTTTTCCCCAAATTTCTAATTTCCTGAAAATCCCAGTAAGATTCTAACAAGGCAAACTCACACATTCCACACATTGCTAGACTGAGGTGTCTTCACCAGAAACATTCTTTTTGGTTACTCTAGGTATATTTAAGGCCTACCAATGTTTTTGTTAAATTTGATTTCTCAAAATAGCTAAAACTAAAAATTACCAAGTTTTCTGAAGGGCATAGAAAGGTTGTTTTAAGTACTATTTATGTGAAGAACCTTTTTATCCAGTTTAGTATTCTCATGACATCTCATTACATGGAGAAGGGTCCACAAAATGGACAGCTCCCCCTCACTGCACACATTTCCAGGGGAAATCCTACACGTGAACCAAACAGAGCTGCAGCAAAAGTTAAACATTCAATTTCCTCCAAAAAAGCTATAGGAAAGATGTTTTTAGGGTCCAAAGAAAATAAATACTTTATAAAATTACTTCAAAATATATTATACACACACACAGGCAGACGAGAGGGAGGGAAGGAGGGAGGGAGGGAGGGAGAGAGGAAGGGAGCGGGGGGGGGGGGGGGGGAGGGGGGGGGAGGGAGAGAGAGAGAGAGAGAGAGAGAGAGAGAGAGAGAGAGAGAGAGAAAGAGAGAGAGAGAAAGAGAGAGAGAAAGAGAGAGAGAGAACAGTTTAAATGAAGTTATGCCATGCAGAGTGATAATGGTTCCCCGAAGAGCCACAGGCTAAGTAACAACAACCACAGTGTCAGGCACGGGGAATCTCCTTCCAGTTGTTTGTCAGGGAAGTACAAGAGACTCCTAAAACAATATAGTCTATTGCCACTGACTTTGCTTGTCTCCCAGAACTTGAAGGCAAGATGCTTTTGCGAAAACACTACACACCAGGTACAGGACTGGGAGAAATTCAATTGGAACTGACTTGGAAGCTTCCTCCCTGAGGACCGGCTCTTATTGGAAGGGAGAAAAGCAATCAATAGTCAGGCCCAACTATGAAGCCCACAAAACACAATATGACTGGATCTGAAAGAAATCCCTACTAGTGTAATAAGGATATACTTTTTTTTTTTTATCATGGAGAAACTAACCATGGTTTAACTGGAATTAAGGATAAAAGTAGGATAAAATTCATGCCTGGTACTCTAAGACTAGTAAACTAACCACGGCTATAGAGGTTATAGATCCCAGAGCAAAAATCACTGCTGCCATTTTCCTAAACCAATATCATTTCTAAATGCATTTTAGATACTTATTTTTTAAAATATTTATTTATTTATGATGTTTACAATATTCTGTCTGTGTGTATGTCTGCAGGCCAGAAGAGGGCACCAGACCTCATTACAGATGGCTGTGAGCCACCATGTGGTTGCTGGGAATTGAACTCAGGACCTTTGGAAGAGCAGGCAAAGCTCTTAACCGCTGAGCCATCTCTCCAGCCCCTAGATACTTATTTTTGTGGCCGCAGAGAAACGTGGCTCTTACCCCTCATATAAGAAGCATCTATTTGCAACAGGTAGCAAATATTACAGAGATCCAGAACTGGTCAAAAGGCAGAGAGTAAGTGACATGAGGTACTTCATCTCCAAGTGACGCATCTCCAGTCCGACCCCTACACCTAAGGCTCAGAAAACTTGTCCAAGAGGGTGCAGAAAGACTGAGAAGGTCATAGAACCAGAAGATTTGCTGTTTGTGTATTCTAGACATGTCACAAAAGCTGCACCCATCAAATCTTAAAAAATATATGATTGTCTAAACAAGACCTTCATGATGAGAACATAAGTCAACATGCCAAGGTTGATGGGAGGGTTTTCACAAGGCCCTGCCTTAGGTGAAGACTAATAGGCAATCAATGGCTACCGAGAGGGGGAGAATCAGCCTTTTTATGTTCTGGGCACCTTGTTAGGTCATCCAATCCTAAATATATATATGAGCATCATTGAACGGACTTGACAGATTTTCTTTATATATATGTATGTATATATGCAGTTAAATAACTAAGAGGGGTTAGAATTTGAGAGGGAGTGGGAGATAATGGGAGGAGATAAGGGAAAAAGAGAAGGAAAGATGTGAACACAGTATTCATATATGAAATTATCAAAGAATATAAAACGAGGAAATTAAAAGGCATTTCTTCTGAGTTGAAAGCGATAATGTGGGATCCAAGTTATATTTTATTTCCTTGGAATCCATAATCCCTCGCCACTACAAGTCAATGACTAATCCTTTGGTCTTCTCCACGAAGAGCACTGAACAATTAACCAGGGCTCGTAGCTCACAGACTGTAGACCAACAGTTAGGGTGACTGCATGGGGCAGATATAGGGCCTCTACAGATGTGTGAGAATTGTGTAGCTTGGTCTATTTGTGGGACTCCTAGCAGGGGGAGCAAGGCTTGTCCCTAACACTTGAACTGGGTTTGGGAACCTAGTCCCTATTCCGGGTTGCCTTGCCCAGACTTAATACAATAAGAGGTGCTTAGTCCTACCTCACCGAAACATGCCATGCCATGTTTTATTGACACCCAGGGGAGTCTGTTCCCTTTCTGAATATAAACAGAGGAGGAGTGGATAGGGAAGGCAGAGGGGAGGCAGGGCGAGAGAACTGGAGGAGAGGAGGGAAAGGAAACTGCTGTCAGGATATAAAATAAATGGAAAAATTAATTAAAAAGTTATTAAAATGGGCAATGTGTAATTAAAGGAAATATACTCAGCGATATATTTACAATTTAAAAAATCACGAATCTAAAGTTACATGTAAAATGTTAGAAATGACTAAATACGCAGCTTATTCTCAGTTGTCCACCTTACAGAGATTCGAATGCAATGCAAGAAAGAAATCGTGCAGTTATCAAGGAAAATAAATGGTCCAATGCTTGCTATTTCATTCAGTAAAATGTTCCCCCAAAAGTTTCCAAACTTTTGATTACAAAACATGTTACAGAATATAAATCTTATAATCTGTCCATAATGAATTGATTATCTCTTCTTCTTTGGGCCAAGCACAGAATGATTTACCATACATCATTGATTAAGCTCTTGCTTAATCTACTAAGTATATCAATCTTCAAGCAGTACACAGAGAAGAAAGTAAGCTGACAGCAGGCAGGCAAGGCCAAAACTCTGTTGCATCGGACTTGAAAGAGCACGGCTCAATGAGCAGAGATAGCAGGTTATCCTGTTACTTCTGGGAAGACACAGCAATTGATGGACCTAGCATCAGCACAGCAGACTAATTCCAGGACTGGGCAGCATGGGGGAAGTGAACGAGGGTCACCTTTCTGCAACAGGCCGCTGAGTAACCCAATTCCCTTGTGTGTTTGTCACAACTACTCTCACACGTATGACTGCCATGGCACTTCTATCTGCAGGAATCTCGCTGGCCTTTAGCAAAAGGGACAGCAGACTTCAATTTCTTATTTGCTATTAGTTAAGAAGAGATGTTCTCATCATTTGAAGAGGTTTACTTCTTATCCACTGCAAATCAAGACAGCCAAATTATTTAAAACAAAACAAAACAAACAAAAAACAGATTAGGTGAGTATTTGCTTATATTGGTAATTTCCTCCCCAAAACTCTTGGAGCAAAGTGCAGTAGAATGATACATCAAAGGAATAGCCTTCCAGCGTGGGAAGATAGCTCAGTCCTTAAACTGCTTGCCTTACAAACAGAAGAGAACTTTAGTTAAAGCCCCCAAATCCACATTCTATAAAAGATGGATACTGAGATATGCATTCTTAACCCCAGTGCTGGGGAGTCATAGAGGCAGACCGCCGGAGCTCTCTCTCTATCCAGTCTAAACTCACTGCATGAGCTCAGCCTGTGAGAGCAAATGTCTTAAAACCAAAAGGTATGTGATGCTAAAGGAATGATATTCTGAGCTGTCCTATGGCATGTCCTACATGCATGCGTAAACATTTACACACATACATTCATGGATGTATACACACAAACAGATACACAGACACACATAAACACACAGACACACATACTATCTTCAGCTTCCTAGCAGTAAACTATGAAACTAGTGACCACAATACTATTGACCCCACATAGCAACAGTAAGCATTTGCTGCTTAACAAGGAAGCCTATTTTACTTCAGTGCACTAAAGGGAATATCAGGTTTCTACAACAGCCAACATAAATGGCAACCACAAAATCCTTTTGCCCACTGTGGGTTTTTTTTTTTCTATTTTTCCTTCCTTAGGAAATTCAAGGAGGTTAGCACTGTTACCCTTATTATGTAGAAATATGAAGCCAAGTTTCAGGAGATTGCAGTAAGGCCACACAGTGGCCTTAACTTGTCATGAATACAGTGCAGTCTGACTCCTGCTCTCTCTAGGGATCATGACTTGGGTAAAACAAACAGAATGGGAGAAACTGGAGCATCATCAACCTTCTGGAATAATCAATCTTCCGAGGCCCCGAAGAAAATCTCTCCCAGCTGTCACCCACCTTCCAGCCTCCTTTTCCATTTGATCTTTCCTTCCACGAAAGGATGGAAGAAAGCAAAGAGCGTGTCCTTCAGACGAAACACGCTATTACAGTGTGGACACCTTTGAAAGGCTACCACCGCTCCAGCACTCTCATAAGCAAAACCGCCAATTAAGACACCGTGGCCACCAATTTTAAAATGCATATTTTCTTGTATATGACATAAACCATATAGGTAGACTGCGCCAGCAAAATGCAACAGGTAACTTTTGTCAAAAGGCAAATGCAGCGCTGAGTATGGGCGGCAGTGGCAGTGACCAATGAGCAAAAAAACAAAGGCACACTTTTAAACAATGGCATCTTTTTCTTCATTTAGATTAGTAATATGTTCTGAAATATAACACACATATATATATATATTCTATACAGTTAGGAAAATATTAACGAACCATAATTGGTATGACATTTCCTCCCTACAATGTTAGTAAGTGAATCTTATATTAAGTTAAACACTCAAAACCAGAGTCTCAGATTAGGTTTGCAGCTATTAAATTTTTATCAATAATTTACTCTTAACAGAGAGCCATAAGGACACGCTCATGTTCTTTTTTCTAATTCATCACTTTATTAACATGTTTTTATTTCAAAAATTTATAACAAGTACACGGAAGTCTACCCCTACCCTTTTGATAATATGCTAAAGTTTAGAAAAAACATAGACAACTCAATACGCTAGACCACAATCATGGGGTACATCAGCATTAAAATGTTTTACTGCATTTTATTTATTTACTTTTTTTTCTTTCTTTTTTTGTTTTTTTTTTCTTTATTTTTTTTAATAATTATTTCTGTGCTATATAATATAATGCTGAATTATAATGTTGAAAAGAAGTATATTTATCAAAATTGTCTTCGATTGATAATTCAGTTTTATTAAGAAAAACCTGAAACAAAGAAACTCTAAAAATGCCATTGTGTTCATTTGGTCGTGGTCATCTACTGCTGGGCATGGGTGCTACACCTGATGGTTTGTTTGTGTCCCCAATAATGAGACAGGGCAATAGCACAAGTACAAGCAAGCCCATGCAAACTCAAAATGAGTAAGCAAAATAGGCCAAGACAACCTATTAGCAGACTAAAAGCATAGGAATAGTAATTAATGATGGGTGCTTTTAGCCAATCACAACACACCAGCAGTGACTGCCAGTTTCAAAAGGACCAACCAGAAATGCTCTTGCGGCAGTTTAATTCGCCCCCCCCCCCAAAGGAGTGAGAGCGTGCAAACATGAACACATGTATATGCATGTCTAGTACACATGGAGGTATGAGGAAGATGTTTGATCCCCTGGAATAGAAATTAGCGATAACTGGGAACTTCCATGGAAGTGTTGGGAATCAAACTGGAGCCCTGTATAAGAGCAATGAGCATCTTAACCACTGAGGCATTTTTTCAACTTTATACTATCAATATTTTTAATGGCATACAAACAAACAAAAATTTAAGGTAGTTGTTACAAATGAAAATATCCTAGTCCATGTACTTTAATCTTGAGGTTGTTTGAAAATGTCTGGGCCTTGGATTTTTTTTAACCTTTAGGATGAAGACAACAATGCTTGTTCCCCGGTGTTATTTGAAGATTGAGATGATGTATGTTAAAAGCATGGCAGACAGCTTAACTCACAATGAGGGCTCAGTTTTTTATTTTACCATACACTTGCAAAAGTTTTCTGCCTCAGAGGCTGTAGAAATGGCTTAGCAGTTAAGAGCACATGATGCTCTTTCAGAGAACCTGAGTTCAGTTCCTAACATCCATATTGGTGTCTCACAACCACCTATATAACTCCAGTTCCAGGGGATCCAGGGAATCTGGTGTTTATGCATTTATTTACACACGCACACACATGGACACACACATATACAAATATTTTTTTTAAAATAATGAAAACAATTATCTAAGAAAAAATCACTGACTTCTGTGGTTGACAATGTATTAACCCAAACTCATACTGGCAGGTGGGGAAATTGCTATAGTTTGTATTTGTTTTTCTGTTTCTTTAACCGGGCTTCTCCATGCAGCCCTGGCTGTCCAGGAACTTGCTCTGCAGAGCAGGCTGACCTTGAGTTTAAAGATATGCCTGCCTCTGCCTCCTGAGTGCTGAGGGTAAAGGCAAGTGTCACCACTGTTCACCTGCCATAGTTCTTAGGATCCGAAAGGTTTAAAGGTACTATTAATTGTGACCCAACAATGTGGACATTGAGTTTTCTGATAAATGAAATTAACTATTTCACATAATTTTGAGTTTCACTGCTGGTCATTTTTATAAATACTTTTAAAGGAGCACATATAATTTATTGAAACATTCACACACATATATCCTTGCATGTATACAGTGTGCAATGTTGATTGTATATGCTGTATGAGATATAAAACATATAGAGAGCATGTCACCTTAAGGAGTGGTGGATCAGTAAGAGAGATAAGATGTTTGAACTATATCCAAAATGGCAATACACATAAGTTTCCAAATATGAATGAAACTGATAATGTTTCTTCTGCTGCTGTCTTTCAGACTTAGGTTACATCAATTAGTGTGTCGTCAGATGTCACAGCAGTTCAACTTCTGCATCCTTTTTCTTTTCATTCCCTTCTTCTCTCTTCCTCTCCATAAGCACTTACACCAACAAATATTCTGTAAGCTAAGCTGTTTTTCTCACAAAAATCTATTATGTGACATAGACATATTTCTATGACTCTACTCTATATAACAAACAGATTCTATTCCTCTGTGCTAAGTATATTGTCCTAACAACCACGTAAGCTTGAAACCATAGGCACCATCATTTTGACATTGGGAGAAGGCCTGTGTTACGACCTGAATTAGAATGCTCCTTCAGAGGCTCATGTATTTGTGCACTTGGTCCTCAGTTGGAGGTGATGTTTCAAGAGGTTGTAGAGCATTTAGAAGGTGGATCCTTGTTAAATGTCAATCGGGGTGGGCTTTGAGAGTTCACAGCCTCATCCTATAGGTCACTGGGGGTAGGCTTTGAGAGTTCACAGCCTCATCCCGTAGGTCACCAGGGGTGGACTTTGAGGGTTCATAGCCTCATTCTACTTTCTGTTCGGTCTTTCTGATTCCTGTGTGTAGATGAAAATGTGATCAGCAGATTTTTAAAAAAAAATTTGTGTGGTTGTTTAAATGAAAATGGCCTCCATAGGGTCACAGGGAGTGAAACTATTAGTAAGTGTGGCCTTATTGGAGCAGGTGTGGCCTTGTTGGAGGAAGTGTGACATGGGGTAGTGCTTTGAGGTTTCAGATGCTCAAGCCAGGCCCAGTGTCTCTCTCTTCCTGCTGCCTGCCAATCCAGATGTAGAACTCGCAGCTACTTCTCTAAGCATCATGTTTGTCTGTGCCACCATGTTTCCCATAATGACAATAATGGACTAAACCAGCCACAGTTAAATGTTTTATTTTATAAGAGTTGCTCTGGTCATGGTGTCTCTTCACAGCATTAGAAACCCTAACTAAGACAATTTCCTTGACTGTTGTAATACCTCCCTATAAAAATCAACTCTGTCTATCCCCTAAATCTATGCTAAACTAAACCTTCTTCTTCTTCTTCTTCTTCTTCTTCTTCTTCTTCTTCTTCTTCTTCTTCTTCTTCTTCTTCTTCTTCTTCTTCTTCTTCTTCTTCTTCTTCTCCTTCTCCTTCTTCTTCCCCTTCTTCTTTAGGTTGTTTTTGGTCGTGGCATTTTATCACAGTAACAGAAAAATGAATATACACCCTGTGGTGCCTTCAGAGCTTCCAGATGAAGAAAAAAAGAAAGGGATGAAGAGGGAATAAACTCAGAGAAAGGAGGAGAAAAGAAGAAATAGTGATACGGAGTTAAAGTGAAAAAAGAGAAGGGAGAGGAACAGGAGAAGGAAGTGAGAGCAGTAGCCAAAACAAGGCTAGCTGACGACTACATGGCTAAAACCTGAGCCCCACAATCCCTAACCAATTACTTCCCGATGTTTTAGATATCTTAAGTTTTATTTTTAGTGGAAGTCATTTGTTTAAAATATTTTCTACTTACAGGTAAAATTTCCTGATAATGTGAATATTGATAGGAAGTCTAATTACTAATTTCATGTAACACCTTGTCTTTATTTACAAGGCAGAGTGAGGCTTGGTCAGTGGCAGCTCACAGGCTATAGTAAAATATGTAATAAAGAAAATGAAAAGCTTTATACTACCTCGATTGCAAGTAAGTATGTGACTCCTCAAAACACATAAAACAAATTTTCCCGAGGGATGCAGAAGTTCCACAATAAACTGAACTGCATCGGAATAAAAAATGATGCAATAGTTTGATAATTTTGCAATTAAATTGGGGTCTTGCAGTTTTCCTCCAGATGGAATAAAAACTTCAAGTTTATAAAGCCAGCATACCTGAGCATGACCTATGGCCCACACCAGTGCATCTAGTGCTGACTAACATTTGCCTGTGTTAAAAGCTCCTCTGCCTCAGCTCTCCCTCTGCTGTATGGTGATTACCAGCTGAGTACACATCTAATGCCCTTCTTTTAGTCATTCTTCACTAGACAGATGCTTTAACCAGCTAAACAATGGAGCCCATAGCTTAGTCACCATTCACAACTCACTAAAATAATTTGGTTATTTTACAATGTCCACTTTAAAACTTACTGAGTGGGGAAGAAAATTGTGGTAAAGGTCAAATGCATGTAAATATTTGTGCCTTAATTAAACAAATGGACCTGACATATTCAGGAGAAACACAGGAAACAGAAGTAGCAACAAGTAAATTTATAGGGTCAGTGATATGGAAACCATTTATCTTCTGGGATTTATACTTTTTATTTTGATGCCTAACTTGAAAAGAGAAACATTCAACTACTATACCTATTAAGGCTCAAAGATGTCAAACTATAATAAGTCTTTCAAAATTCCCATTAGTAACCTAAATTTTTATGGCTTTAATTTTTTTAACACTTGTTTCATATGTGTGTGTGTGGAATAGTAAAAACACTGTCTTCTTCAATAGTTTAAAGTTGCACAATTTTCTATCTCAAACTAGAAGTGAGTGATACCATATCTGTAGATGCGTAATCTCTGAAAGTTTCTACAAAATGCTGGCTTCACTCATTACTTCTTCATGGACCCATCCCTTGATTCCTAAGACTATGACAACATCAGTCTCCATTAGTAGGCATGAAGTATAAAAGCAAGTCAATGGTACCATTTTGAACTTCAAATATTAAGCTTTTATGTATTGGGTGTCTGGCTTTTTACAGTTAACTTCAAAATGACCATTATCAATGTAGTTCTCCCTTAAGCAAATAGCTACATGACTTAAAATATTATTACTCTCCTGCATACCATATATATCAAGCAATTTCTTCAACAAAGTTCATATAAATTATTTGTAATATTTTAAGTAGTTTTCTCTGCCAATTTAATCAACCTCCAGAATTTCTTTCATTAATTTAAATTAAATATGGAGGTTTATACATAGGGGAAATATGTCTTTGAGCAAATATTTTAAAGAAAAATAATACAGCAACCATAAGTTGGAACCCAGTGAATTTTCCCATATTAAAAATATTTCATGCTTATAAGAAATCTACAGAAAACAAGTCACTTGCTTTCACCACTTAAAACTGAATAAGCATATGCTAGGATGGTTTGAAATGTATATTCATAAAAATGAATGCCCAAAAATTATTAATTGCTTCTCAATAAATGAAAGTGGAGTGAAGTGAAGCTTGTCTTCACTTAGACGGAGACAAGCCAATGAAACTGTGTGACTGGGTAAATTAGATACTTATGCAAAAGTCATCTCCCCTAGAAAAACCAACAAAGCCAACTGAATTTCATTCTACTTACAGTTAAAATGTCCAGTCCAAAACACAGGCAAGTCCTTCATGCTAAAGCTAAATCTCCCATGATATCAACTAATCCATTTGCATAACCAAGTTTGGTGAGGAAGTGGAACGTGAACCAACAAAGCAAAAGCGGTAGAACTGTGTATCAAGTGGGCGATCACAGCCGCTGCAAGCAGGTTTATTAATGATGTAAAGAGCAGTGGTATCAAGTCAATTATTTACATGCGCCTGCCCTACTTAAGCTGAGAAAGCGGACACCACAATAAACGCTCAGCGGTTGCAACATGATGGGTAGAGATGACCCAAGCGCTCTGTCTCTTCATTTGGGTGTTCCTCGGTCTTATGCGGTATTATGATTCTTAGCCGGGGTCATCCTTGTGGATTCCTGGGAATTTCCCCAGTGCCAAATTTCTCGTTAAGCTCATAATGACCCCCAAGACATCTTTGAGGGGAGTGAGAGGAGGGGAAAAAAGAGGAAACTGGGATTGGCAGGAAATATAAGATTGTTTAAAATTTTTTATAAAGGTATTATGAATTGTATATCAACATCCAAGTGCATTTTGAGAACTTAACAGTCCCACATACTTGGCTTTAGGATTAAAAAGCTAATCTTTATTGATTACTCTCATCTGAGGTCTCTCTAGATGTATTAACCCATAAAGCTTTCAAATGTATGTGAGATCAACAAGCTTGTGTTCACTCCATATGAAGGCACAGAGCAACTTCTGTGAGGCCACAAACAAGGGTCACGATCAGGATTTCAGTCTGAACTGTTTCATTTCTCTTAAAATTGCTGTCGTTTTGAACTAGGCAGTTGGATCAGTATTGATTTCTTCCTCTTCTCCTTTTCCATATTTAACTGATCTGACACAGGCTCTAGGAAACTTCAGCCTCATCAGCACTTTCTTATGGAGTAGAGTAGGTAATTTATAAAAAATAGCTTTTTGTTAGTGTCAGTGCAGTCTGGCAAAAAATATGGTAAAGAAAGAGAAGAGAGAGAGAAAGGGAAGGAGAGCAAAGAAAAGAAAATTTGGAGAAATCCCTTAATACCCAACATAATTTATCTTTATGTTGGATAAATAACAACTCAAGGTTGTTCTGTCCACACATGCCCACACTAACGACAGCTGTGAACGCTTGTGATTAAAGCAATGGAAAGAAGACCAAACACAAACAACAACAAGTCACATATTTCTTTCTTTGATAGAGCTGTCCATCTGTGATGCCTTGGTTCATTTTACGTACTTGTCATCATTGTCTTTAAGGAAAACAAACCCTGATATTTTGTTTCAGGATATCTGGACTCTGCCACACAGCACTACTCAGGTACACTTGTCACCCAGGCCCCAGGAGCACCGTTAAATATGAAGAAGGGAACGGATCACTTCACTGACTCACGCTCATCTGAAACTTCCCAGAGTAACACTTGGATAGTAGCAGCCTGGCCTGTAAGCCCTCTTCCCAGCAGACTCCAGGGAAGGCACTGGGAAGCCATCACCAGACTCTGGACTTGCAGCTGAGACCTGCTGGCAAACTGCCCTCTGACAGTATGGCCTTCTTCATGGGTGCCAGAAAGACTTGGCCTCATTTACAAAGAAAAATAGCTCAGGCAGCTTTGTGGTGAAGTTTTTAAAGCTTAGCTGAATTCAATTAAGACGACAAAGTGTGTGTGTGTGGAGGGGGTGGGGGCTACCTTCACATAGTGCAGGAAAAAAATTTACTTTTTCCCCTCTGAAGAGCTAGCTCACTTTTCTCAAATGAAGAAAAGACGTTTAGTTTAGAATAAAAAAGATGAATTGGCATAGAGAGAACTTAAAAGGTGCTATGTCAAGCCAGCTGACATGAGAGAGCAATATTTAGGTGATGGGTTAAGAGAACAGCTGGCATCATTAAGGCCTGAAGGTGCACTCTGTGCTCTAGAAAAAAAAGAGAACATTTAATCATGTGGACATTGTATATTTTTCACGAAATGAAACCTCCGATGTTGCTTTTCCCAGACTGAAGTTGGTGACAGGGCTCTGAGACTGTTTTTATTACAGTGGGCTCTCTGCCCAGTTTTAATCACCATTAGGGAAGTGGGTCTCTGACCAGCATGATGTATTTTACCTCCAGGATAAGCAAGTGGTGTGCAGCAATGCATTTCTTAGGTGACAGCCTGAATTATGAGTATGGCTGAGTGAAAAGCGAAATGAAAACTGGCAGACAGTGGTAGGACAGACGACCTTTCTGTAAATGCATCTCTTTCCACGGCCTTTGTTTAATGAGATATTTACCTCCAAAAAGAGAGAATTCAACATCCTTTTATTGGCTGTGTGTTTCCTTATTTATTGCTCTGTTTGATTTGATTTGCAGTGCTGAGATGGAACCCAGTGCACTGTTGGTTAGGCAAGGACTCTACCACTGTGCTACAGTCCTAGGAAGAAGAAATGATCTATGTGGGGCATCAGTGACCCTTATTTCTGACCATCTACAGCTCCATTATGAAATTGGGACCCATAACCGCATTCTACTTTTTCCTATTTTTCTTTTATTGAAAATTGTCCTGTTTTTTTCCCCACATAATATGTTCTGATTATGGTTTCCCCTCCCTCAGCTCCTCTGAGATCATAATCACATTCTTGGAAGAAAGTCTCAATTTAAACTTTCTGACAATTTCAAAGCATTTTCTAAAAGTTTTTTTTTCCCCCTCAGGGTGTTTTTCTCTACCATGCGTGATGAGAATCTTGCTTTCTGTTTTTGTCCTAATTTTTTTAATTTAGCAAAGGGAACGATGGACTTCACTGCACCCCTCCTCCAATGCACGCCACTCGTGTTTGGCAGCGTTGTCATGCCCTCCCGCCTCTCCTACTGCCCCTCTGCATACATGTGCATGTGTGATTTCACATATATGTGAAAGTATGAAACATGTGTCTAGGAAACTTATTTCCATTTTTTTATTCGAGTCAAAATCTTACTCTCTAACCCCGACTAGCATTGAACTTGGCATCACTTGTCTTAGTTTCCTGAGTGCTGGGATCACGGTTTTGTACCCCAGTGCCAGGCCAAACCGGTTTTGACATAGGAAGGTTTCTATTAAAATGAAAGTTACTTAGTCCAAAGGACAAAAGCGTTGAGCCCTGTGGAAATACCTCTGACAAAGGGAAGGGAAAGCTTCCCCAACAAAATCACAGCATATGCTCACTTCTCATTCAATAATTTTTTGAAGTGAAAAAAATAGAGTTTTCCTAGGGACGGTCTGAAGAAGCTTCTGTGCCTGCTGATGTTTCATAGTCTTATACTTTATGAGGTATATGACACAAGTTGAGATAATGCCTTAATGCTAAAGCAAAACATAAACTAAATCAAGTGAACATATAGATAAGATACTGGCAGTTCGTTTGGTTATATGCCCAGCAGCAATATTGTTGGGTCTTGACTTAGATTGTCACCTAATTTTTAGAGAAATTGCCATACTAATTTCCAAAGCAGCTGTACAAGTTTGCAATCCCACCAGCAATGGAGGAGCACTTCCTTTACCCCACATCCTCTCCAGCATAAGGTATCATCAGATCCTGCCATTTAGATCCTGGCCATTATGACAGGTGTAAGATGGAATCTCAGAATTGTCTTGATTTGCATTTCCCTGATGGCCAAATATCTATGTGCTCAAATATGTTCAGAGTAGCATTATTTGTCACAGCCAGAACCTAGAAACAACCTAGATGTCCCTCAGTCAAAGAATGGATAAAGAAAATGTGGTACATTTACACACAATGGAGTACTAAACAGTGGAAAAAATAATGACATCTTAAAATTTGCAGGAAAATGGATGGATTTAGAAAAAAAACATACTGAGTGAAGTAACCCAGAAATACAAATATAATATATACTCATTTATACGTGGCTTCTAGACATAAAGCAAAAAAAAATCCACCTACAGTCTACAACTCCTGACAACTTAGAAAACAAAAAAGACCCTAAAAGAGACATACATGGATCTACATAGGAAGAATAAAAAGACAAGATCTCCCGAGAAAACTGAGTGTATGGGGTTCATGGGAGAGGGTAGACAGGTAAAGGAAGGGAGGGAGGGGAGTAGAGAAAAATGTATAGTTCAATAAAAAATAGAAAGGAAATTGATAGTTCTTCAGAACAGATTGATTAATGAAAGCTAAACATGCCCATTAAATTACTTCTAGTAGATTCTCATATGGAGGTCCATTTTTCTTTGAGCAGTACAAGAAACAAACTCTGGGCATGGTACATGCTAAGCAGGTCCTCTACTACTGGAATTCCCTGTTGGAAACTTATCAAACATATAAGCAAGGAAGCAAGCAAACAGAAAATGCTGTTTAAACAGTAATAAAGGTTTTAATATTGATTTGACCTTTATGTTGTTTTCAACATTTAGCACTCTCTGCTTACACATTCTGCAGTGTACCGTGTCTGCTACAGTTACACGTATTTGTCCATCAGACACGGTTAAGTATATAGGATATTTTTTCCTAGTGTTATGAACAATTGTGGCCCCGTGGCTATTCTTAAGCATTTGGCCTTTCAATTCAGAGTTCTCTTGCATGGTTTCTATAAGAAGAGAAAACAAAATTTAAATTCAAATTTACAGATTTATCAAAAATTTTCAAATATGCTTTTTAAAAGAACTGTTTCGAAGGCAGTTTTCTACTTGTGGCTTATGGTTCGCCTGTGTGTATAAACATGCAGTAGGATGTTACTTCCTTTATGTAAACCTTCCTACAGTATAACAGACTGTGCTCAATGGTACATAAGTATAAATCAATTTTCCAGTCTGCAGGACGAAGATAAACAGAGCTAAATGCAGTCTTCTTCACACACTTGGAAAACTGAGGAAGGAAAAGAATGCTTTCAGTGTAATTAATGGCCAGGTCATAGCAAGTGAGGAGCTGTCACTGGGAACAGTTCACAGAAATGACGGGGTGAGGTCATACAGGAATATATATGTATATACATATACACATACTCAAGCAGAGGCGACCAGTGAAAAAAAGCCCATGAGTCTGAAGGAGTACTGGGTGGGTGGGGCGATGTATGGGAAAGTCTGGAGGAAAGAGAAGAGAGAAGTGTTGCAATTATATTACAATCTCTAAATAATTAAAAAGTAAAAAATTCAAATGGTATTCAGAAATGTTCTTGTTTGAAACTGAGAAAACTGAGAAAATTACCTATGTATTCCTTATTCCTGTTTATATATTTAAGCGCCATGTATATGCATGTCTATAAACACATACTAATACATACACATAGGTATAAACACATATAAAATATGTCTAAAATAACATTTTTCATGTATTTCTTCACAGTATAGCACAATATTATTTTGTTTATAGATTATTTATCTCAAATTTTAACAGCATGCCCTTTCCCTAAAAGATCATATATTAGAAGACTTGCTGTATTTATCTAACTACACATTCAATTGTTATAATAATGTAACCCTCCTTCTTTTCCATAGAAATCTTTACTTCCAAACTGAAAGAATATTGAAATTATTGAATATACTAAGAAACCACTTATCAGACCTACTATATAAACTCCTCACTATGTCTAGATTTATTGATGGAATGATCAATAAGTAATTGCTAGAACAGCTACATATTTACCTTCCTACGTATCTATGGCATGAAAAATTATTCAAAAACATTTGCAATTTTCACTATCTGGCTAAGAAAACATTCACTGATGGCTGTGTGCAGCAGTTCCTGTCTTCAATCCCTTAACTCAACTGGTTCCAGTTGAACTAAAGCTCCCATCAAAGCAAAGAAAATGTACAAGACAAAGCCATGGCCAATTGTTACCCAACATTGCTTTGTTCAGCCCGTAGCAGCTCTCTCGTGCCCCAGACTCCCCTGTTAGCCCCAAGCTTCTACAGAGAGCGTCTGAGGTAACTGTTTCTAAAGCTTGCTCCTCCTCCGATGGATTCAATGTCAGGAAGCCCCCTGAATCAGGATTGTGGAATGTGAGCAAAGCTGTGGGCAGAGACTCACCTGGTTGAGACAGACAAAAGTGGATCTCAGGGGCAAATAAAGGCAGCTTGATGGAAATGCTCTTTTCATGATGAAATCATAGGAGAAAATGTTGGTTTTGGAATGCATGCTATACAATGATTATAAAATGTGCATCCACTCACTGCTTAATAAGGGGTTTTTAAGAGACAGATTTGTAATTTTAGCTTTATTCCCTGACAGCCTCCAATTGATAATTACATTCTTAATATCTAAAATTTTGATTAAAGACTTCAGGAAGTAGTCTCAAGACTATTTTAGATGACTCAATTAGAATTCTTATACTTTTTAATGTTATAAACCCAAAGTAGCTTACAAAGCTATAAAAGTAGATAGGCTGGAGGGATGACACAGTGGGTAAGAGCACTGGCTACTCCTCCAGAGGACCCAGGTTCAATTACCAGCATCCTCTTGGCAGCGCACATCTGTTATTCCAGTCTTAAGGACTCTGATGCCCTCTGCTGGCCTTCCTGAGATCATGTATTCATGAAGGGTAGACATACATGCAGGAAAAAAAAAACACCCACAAGCATAAAATAAATAATGATTTTTTTTAAAAAAAAGAATAGACAACTATAAAATCTATAATTTATCTTTGCTTTTTCTCATTTTCCCCAAGTACCAAATTTAGAATTAAAATCCAGGCATCTCAGGGTCATTGTCACAACGAAACTACACAACTCTCTTGAAAAAATTGGTAAAAACAGTCTGTCACAGAATCACACCTCAGCCCTAACATCTCTACTTATATCTTCCAAACTTAGAAATTGGTAGGCTAGGTCTTGATCGTGTTCTGGGCTAGCCTAACTATCATTGTGAAACACAAGGGCTCTGAGGTGATCAACACGCGCTCTAACAATGCCATGCGGCAGTGAAGAAAGACTGACCCAGATCGTCATAGCGTGGATGGGTAATGCGATCTGTAAGAGCAGGAATAGTGTTCTGTGGTAACTTCAGAAGGTTCTGCTGGGAAGCATACCAGAGGGCAGGGCTCTGTGCCTAGAACTCAAGACGGCAAGCAAGATATCAAAGAGCAACATAAAGTAACTGGAAATCCCTGTCATCGTCCACAAAGTCTCTGAACAACTTCACAAATCAGTGCTAGGATTCTATAAAAGTTTATAACTTTTTAAAAAAATAAAAATTGACATTTCCTGTTCTTGACTGTAAAACAAAGAGCAATTCAGAGAGAGGATTATTTTTAAAGTGATTACAGCTATTCATGCCTGCATTATACAATCCTCTGCGTTTCCCACACCACTTCACGGTTTAGAGGGACAAACAACTTTTTGTCCCTAGTGTCTGATTTCTCCTTCCCTTATCAGAAAATGTCATTCCAGCGGAATGGGCTTGCCAGTACAGTGCTGGGCTGCTACAGACAGCCTTTTGAAAAGAAGATACCTGGGTAAGTTTCCGGTTTTTCCTTGGATTTATGTCCCGGGGCTTCTGGACAGCTATTTTATCTAACGGTTGTCACACAGTCACGTGGAACTCCTGGAAATGGAGAGAGCAGGCACTACAGGCCTCCAGAGCGTCCAGATCTACTTGTCACTTTACTATGTCATACCTGTAGCCATCCTAACACACTGATCTAATCCTCAAAACCTGTAATTGCCTAAGTTCACGGCTATCAACACGTACACATACTTGCCCTCTTATATGTGTGTGTGTGTGTGTATGCATGCACGTGCACACATGTGTATGTGGAAGGGAATGAGGGGAAACAGAACCTCATTGGTATGAAGGAAGCATTTAGCAGAACAGCCAACTTTGAATACCTGTTGCATCATTAAGTTGTTGTATTTCTTTCCTTTTTTTTCTACCTCGGTAGAAAAATAAAATGAAGTATCTCATTTGCATGAGCTTCTGTTAGGATGTTTTAAAGTCAGAAAATGCTAATAAAGACAGGCCAGATTTATTTCATCATTAAAATATCTCCTTACATCAACATTTTAAAAGTAAATTAAACCATTCATAAAAGATGATCAACATTTTTTGATAGTAACCTACATCAAATAAAGGGGAATGGTTGCTTGGTTGAATAACATCCCCTTGTTTATTTATTAAATATGGATGCAAGAACATTGTCCTTAAAAGTATCTAGTAAAAAATTATGAGATAATAACCTTTTCAAGGCAAATTCATTTTGAATTTACAACAAGTAGCAATAAAAAATATCTGCATTTATTACTTGATCCAACAACATACACAATAGGCTCACCTCCTGTCCAGGCATTTCTTGGTAATTTAATTCTTTTAAAGAACTGCATGAACGGACCAAGAAGAGAAGCCTAGCGGCTCTAACGGTATTCACCTTAGGACTCTGTTGTCTTAGTGTGGGAAAAGATTGAGATTTCTATCATCTCATTCTGAGCCCTGGTTAACTGCGAGGTCGGGCATAGCACACGGAGCTGGAGAGATGAACCATGGTAGAACAGCAAGTGCACTGTGTAGGTGACGTGCAAAAACACGTGCTGAGAGCAACAGGCTTCTTCCTGCCTAGGTTTTGCCACCTCTCATTGTGGTTCAGAGTATTGTCTCTTTTATAGAGAAATTTTTTCAGGGGAAAGAAAGGGGTGGATTGTCTTTTCTGAACTTCTTAGGAGGAGGGAAGTCTGCAAGGAAAAATGTATGTGTAATTACAGGATAGCACAAGGAAACTGTTAAAAAAGACACATTAATAACACGCCTGACTAGATAAGCACACAAGAACTTGCCATATGTGAGGCTGCTCATTCCTTACTTTCAAAGCAGTGCCAAGGGGCATTGCTCATCTCCGTGACAGCTGTTTCCAGGGATTGTCTCCTGCACAGCATTCACCTTGCCCAGAGCATTGTTTAGACGCTTACATATCTCAATTACGAGTGTTTAAATTCTAGCATGACACACTAAATCTGAACATCAAAAATCTGCTATATTAAAAAATATATATTGGTGACTAAAGTCTGTGTTTGGTGCAGCAATATGTTAGTAGGTGGCCGACAAGAATGGAGACCCACACTAGAAGAGAAAACTAAGACTTCCTTGTTTATCACAGCCTGGCCCAGCCATGTTTGTCATTTCACTGACTAGTCACTCTTTTCCAGTAGAAAAAAATAACAGTCATTTTAATTTTTCAGGCAAAGAATTAGTGGTGCAATGACTTAGAGTGACTTGGCCAAGGGTAACATAGCTTTTAAGTGTTACCGCTGAAATTCAAATTTTGGTGGGTGATAGAAATGCCCATGAATTTTATAATACTAGTCTGCAAGCAAGAGTGATGATTTGGTTAGGGAAACATTAGCCCAATGGGTTGTAACTAAGGCACTAAAAATCAGTGTGTGTGTGCATTGTGTGAATGTGTTGTGTATGTAGGTGTGTTGTGTGGCTGTGTATGTTGAGTGTGTGTGTGTGTGTGTGTGTGCATGCGCGCGTGCATGTGTGTAAGAGAGAGAGGCAGAGGGAGCCAGAAGAACAGATACAAAGACACAGAACAAAGATGCTGATTGGCTGCAAAGAGAGGTTGCAACAGGTGCAGTGGAAAACTAAGAAAGGAAAGAGTATGTTGAGGATATCACTGTTTCTTCTCTTCCTGAGACAGTGGAGAGGAAAGGAAGGTAGAGCTAGTTAGTTAATCAGCTGCTAGAAAAAGAAGGAAAAGAAAGAGGAGTAGGAGGATGAACAAGAGAAGAGAAAAAAAATGTATATATTTCCCCCAGAGTGGTGATAAATAAAAATTCTAAGCTTGAATGTTTGGGAGAATTAAAGACATTGAGGTCAACAGAATACAACAAAAGGGTTGGTATCTGCTGTCTTTCCTCAGAATCATTATCTGATAGGAAAGAATAAAACACAATGCAGCTTAAGTTAAGAACGTATGCAAATGAGTGAACACTTCAGAACGACAAAAGTCTGATGCTAAGCAGGTCTGTCTGGTGATGAGGCAAACATGGAGATCTCAATCAAACTATGATAAGTATCCTAATGCAAGTATCAAAACACAGACCAAAGAAGCTCAGGTCATAAATTTACTTAAAGTAATTACATGTAAGAAATTGAATGAGATGATTTCCAAGCTCTCTTTTAACTCTGATTCTTATTATGAAGATTCTGTGGCCCAGTTCATCCCAGAACTCTTGGTGTGGTCCTGATAGTATCATTTTGGATGGTATCCTTAAACCTGGCAAGACAGAGCAATAGGGAACCACTCCCACATGTTGGCTGCCCCAGGCACTGGGCTAGGACTTGGCTGCCCCATGTCTCTGTCTCCCATTTCCTCACCTACTAAGCAAGAGTAAGATGATCAAAGACATCCACACATTTTAATTAGAAGCAACCTGTAAAACTCTTTGCCAATGGTAACATATTATTATCTGTTGGAACAGTTGTCAAAACACAAGAACCATAAGACCTATGAGATTAAAGAGCGAAAGGAGCAAATTCTAGAGCAACTGAATATAAGCAGAGATTTCATGCACTTGGAAAACTAGATTGAACAAGAAAAATGCCTTATGGGACTTTTCAGTTTTATTAAAATCATAACATTGAATAGCCTAATAAGGCTGACCTCAATCTTTAAAAAAATATTCCTCAAGAATGGAGTATCCAACCATGAAAACAAAAGTTCACTCTTCACAAGACAAGCACAAAACCCAGTAATGTGCAAAGAAAATAAACCACACACACACACACACACACACACACACGTCCCATTCTTTAATACAACTAACATTGATTAGACATGCATGTAAATAGCATGGCAGGAATTTGACCAGTTTCATGAAGGAAAGAAAAATCACCTAGGAGACTTCCAGTAGCATATGAAGGGCTACTGGGAGGCACATAGATTCAAGGGCATGTGCTTACAATAGTAGGTTAGTGTACGCTGACCAGATATTGGGGGGTAGGAAAGAGAACAAAGTGAGAGAAATCTATAAAACATATCTTTAAGTAGAAGACTGGAAACTGGACCTTATCTTTTAAAAAGGCATATGAGAGGTGATGATTTATCGGGAGAGAAACAGAATTGATGGTGGAATTTGAAAAGTTTCTTATAGGAATAGTATATAAACCCATTTGCCAGGAATAGAAACTGATATCCCAGTAAAGAAGTTGTCTTAGGGCTACTATTGCCGTGATGAAACACCATAACCAAGAGAAACTTGAGGGAAAAAATGGTTTATTTCACTCACAGTTCCATATAATGGTTCATCATCAAAAGCAGTAAGGGCAGGAATCTCAAGGCTGCTGCTTACTGGCTTCCTTCTCCTGCCTTGCTCAGCTGCTTTCTTATAGAACCCAGGACCACCATCCCAGTGAGGGACATGCTGACAACAGGATGGACCCTCACACATGAATCACTAATTAAGAAAATACCCCACAGGCTTGCCTACAGCCTAATCTGAGGGAGACATTTTATCAGTCAAGGCTCCCTCCTCCTCCTCCTCTCTGATGACGCTAGCTTTTGTCAAGTTGATATAAAGCTACTTGGTACACAAGTCATTATAACTGCTGTGATATGGAGATCAGAAAAATCTAACGTTGAGGGAGTGGAAATAAAGTGGAGAGAGGACAGTGAAGGCAGATACAACCCGAGGGATGCATTGTGGGAGTGAGGGGCTCTTTTTAGGTGGAGCAGAATTAGGTTGGCTGGGTAGAGAGTAGGTGTACTCACTGAGAAGAAAGGAAACTTGAGTCTGCATATGACCCACGGTTCTATTTGTTTAAACCAGAATCCTATAGAAAAGGCCCATTTCACAGAAGGCAATGGAGTCATAGTACCATAAAGTAACTTGCCTGGGATCTACTTTTTAATATGCTAGGAGAGATGGCCAGTGTAGAAAACTTGTTCTGTGTGGGTTAGCGCAGGAATGCATAGGGTGTAGCTAGTTATTGATGAAGGATCCTTACTTTCCAAGAAGCCAGTACCAGAGATTCCATTCTCTCAGGTGGCAAAAAAGATAATAAACACAATAAAAGCCAATGTTATTTAAGAGATGGAGGCAAAACCTATAATTTTCTATATTTTAAAATATAGAATTTTTTTTCAGATTTATTACAGGGCCTTTTGCTGGTTAGAGCATGTTCAATTCGCTATTTAGAGTCATTCACACAATGTTACTTTGGGGAATTTGGCAAGACAGGGGGCCAGCATTTGTTTCTTTGGATTTTAGTCCAGCAGTCTCCACTGACTCAAGTATCACGATCTCAGAAGAAGCTTGGCTTGGCTATCACCCACCGCACAGCATCATCCTGTTCTTGGAAATCCAAACTGGACCACCAGATACCTGGTAAACTATCATTTAGACTTAAGTGGACGGCATAAACTATAGTATTGTGAACAAACATGAGGAAACAAAAAATAAATGCCACGT
This sequence comes from Alexandromys fortis, assembly GCF_014885135.2. NCBI lineage: Eukaryota > Metazoa > Chordata > Mammalia > Rodentia > Cricetidae > Alexandromys > Alexandromys fortis. The sequence goes on from NW_026067966.1 coordinate 7,845,896, forward strand.
GCTTACATCCTGGAGTGGAAAAAGCATGACTGCTCCTTGTAGTAAATGAGATAATTATACTGGAAAGAATTTCAAATCCCAGGTTTACTTTTCAACATATGTTCATTCCCTGAAGTCATGCAATGGACTCTCTTTGAAGAGAAAGTTTGCTTACATTCAATGCCATACTTAGTGAGATTTTCTTAGTGGGGGGGGGATTACAGGAGCTGAAATCATTTTCACTTTTAATATGAAAATGATGGATTATTCATCCCAATGACAATTAGTTTATGTACTTTGACTGGTTTGTTTGTTTCTTCCATTTTCTGGTTCTGACAGAAATAATTCTAGAATTATATAATTTTTCTCAAAATAAACAAAATAAACTTGAGCTGCCAGCATAATTCTGTGGTAGAACCCTTGTCTAGAATACCGGGGACCCTGGAAGTAATTTCCAGCATCACATGACCACACATACATAAGAGATAATGGGGAAAGGTCAGTTCAAGAAAGTAGAATCATTACTAAGTCAGTGCCCCTCTCCAAACTTGAATTCTAACTACACTTTAAAAAAGGAAAAAAAAAACCCAAAGTTACAAGATAATTTCAGATTTTAAAATATAAGCAATTTTCATTTAATTTCAGATGTTAAAAGAATATAAAGAATTTTTATTCATACCATCACTATTTTTAAATGCCCTAAGTAGTTCATAATTGTAAACCCATGCTTTCTAACCTTTATACAAACCAATATTTAATAATATTGCTAATGCCTTGGCATTTTGTTATTAGTTTTTTTTATTTTATTTTATATACCAACCACAGTTTCCCCTCCCTCTTCTCCTCCCATTCCTTCCCCCTGCCTTCTCTATCTACTCAGAAAGGGTAGGGCCTTGCATGGGAGTCATCAAAGGATGGCATATCAAGTCGAGGCAGAACCAAGTTTGTGGGGCCCCCAGCAGTGAGGCTACGATCTGTCCCTGGTGCATGAGCTGGCTTTTGGGAACCCATTCCCTATGGTGGGATGTCTCAATTAGCCTTGGCGTTTGTTATTTAAAGATTCATTGTTTAAATTTTTACTCATGTTAATGCCTGTGAATGAGTGTGACACGCGTTTTTGTGCTACTGAGGACCTGGAGTTAAGGGTGGTTGTGAGCCACTTGATATGGGTGCTGGGAACTGAACTCAGGTTCTCAGAAGAGCAGTGCAAGCTTATGCACAGAGCACCTCTGCAGCCCGAGCTTGACAACTTATTGTAGATGTGGGAACAGATTTTGTACCGCTAACTGAATGTGAAGGAGCTGATGCGGACTGGAATGAATCAGCTAGTTTTAGGATGAACCCACTGTGCACAAGCTAGAAAGCATAAGCGATAACTGTTTGCCGATCTGTTCCTTCAGAAAAATGGAAACATTGCCTCCTTCAGGCCTTTTCCAATCTCCCTACCCAAATCAAACAGTATCCAATTATAATACAAAAAAGACCTATTCACGAAGTACATTTTCTATATGAAGTAGCATAATTTGAATCAATCTAAAGTATTTTAATATTGAATAAAGCATGAAGAGATGCTTGCCACACTAACACAAGGATTGGGAGTACACAGTTAGGAAGTCCTACTGCAATATCTTTTACTTTCAACCAAAACATCCATGCATTTCTTTCTCAGAAAGGAAAAAGTAAATCTTAAGCTTGTGGACACTGAGCAAGCTGGTCCTATCAACACGGTGCTGAAAGAAGTAATCTGTGTCCCTGGATAATTTCAACAATTCGTACAACTAGTAATGGCGTAGAACAGAGCCCTAAATTTCTGGCTTTTTACTGTAGACAGATCTTTTAATGGTTTTACATATATACACATATATATATATGTGTGTGTAATATATTGTATATTATATATTATGTACTATACATGGTTATATACTTCTAATATATGACAAATACATATTTATAATACATAACAAATGTGTATGTATTTTTAATAGATAACAAACNGTTTGTCTGCTCTTAATGCTCATTAGTTACTTCACACTCTTCATGTTGAGATGTCCCAGAATCAGGAAGACATCTGTTTGTCAGAACCCACATAAAACATCCAGAACCTGGGGGCTGAGTGCAAGTTCAAAAGCAAGCGATCCTGACATTGGTAGCTCCATTCATTATGTTGACTCCACAGTCTCTAATTTGATTCCATCAAATAATGGTATTTTAGCAACACTGACACTTTCAATAAAGAGACACTAACAAAGGTAAGGAGATGGGAAGAGACAGGGCTACAGATGACTGCAATTATGTCCTTAGAACATGAAGTGCCATTCCCTGATTCTGCTGATCCTGGGCAATTCAGCTTGTCAAGATTCCAGTTTCTTCCCAGTGAAAATGGCCATTAGTTTATTAGTGCATATATTATCAAGGTTGTTTTTTCCCCCATTTAAACTGCATTGTAGCTATATCTCATTGGAATATATTGGAATTAAAAATTAGGCAGTATATTTTGCTTTAATTAAAAAAAACACACAAGAAAGGAATAGGTTAAAAATGGCTTTCTCCCCAGGGAGGGACGAGAAAAACAAGAAAAACATTCTCACGCATCCGGAGGCCACTGAAGTCAGAGTTTATGTAGACAGGAACCAGAAAATACTATTAAAACTTGCTTCTTAAAAAAGATAGTGTTCAGCATACAATAAAAAGTTAAGAGATATTTCCATACTTTGTTGTGAAATCAAGTACCTTAGAATTAACATGACTAGGCAGATGTCACATATAAAGGCATTTTCTCTGCAAACCTAGAAGCCGAAATCAACCTCCCAAACCCATGAGAAGGTAGACCCAGAGAAGTGACTCTGCAGAGTCATCCTCTGAACTTCGCATGTGTGCATGCTGTCACATGTGCCCCCACTCCCCCTCTTGCAATAAAAATAATAACAAAAGAAATGACGCAGCTTAGAAGAGAATGTCACAGGCAAGGAGAGCCACTTCTCAGCTGCAGAATGACTTTTAAGTATTAAGCATAGAACAACTCTTCCTGCATTTTGTCCTTTCAAATTTCTTTACATTTTTTAACATTGATTTACATGTGTGCGTCTGTTTATGTACATGTGCCATGACAGGCAAACGGACGTCACTGGAAAATGTCCAGTTTCTTCTCTCTGTCCCCAATGTGTTTCCCAGGAATTGAATCCCGTCACCAGACTCGGTGGCTAGCATTTTCAGATCACATGGAACAGACATGGGAGATCTATCCTGAGGTTACAGGAAGGGAAGACACCTCCTTGCTTTCAGTTGTTTATGGGACTCTGTACGAGAACAGGAGTGTTCTGGGAACCTGAAGAACAGGCCAGCGAACTGTTAATTATGCATCCTTCCTCTTTAAGAGGTTGACTCCTCACAACCATTAGCATAATATGTCAATATTAAATGTTTTTATTTAGTTTAACTCGCTTAAGTGGCTTTCAGGTCACAATAATAAATTTGTTATAATCAGGTTTTCTGACTCTTCAATGAGTTGCTGTTGTTTGTTTCTGTTCCCCTGAAGATAATTCTTCAAAGTTTCTATTGTTCAGCTACTCATCCAAACAAACCTACTTAGCAGAAGCATACGTAAATGGACATTGGTTATAGACTATTTGAAAGGGAGATAAAAAGCGTGAGGAGCAGAAAACTCTAGCCAGCAATGGATTCCTTTCCCCATGAGATGAGGCCCCCGAGTCATTAAGTTTACTGCACTGCAGTGATTTCATAGGTTAAGCCCAGACTTCATTATGAAACCAGTGTCCACACCCAACAGAACCAGTTTGTATTCAGTTCACCTATGTTGTCTTTCCCTTGGGAGATATCTGTTGACACATTTCAGCACAGCACAGTCAGCTCTTAGTAATCTTTATACATTATGAAGGTCAATTTTTCATGGATGTCTGAATTTATGTGAAAGCAATAACTCCAGATATTGTTGAGGAAACTGCACACATAGACACTGAAATATCAAACTCACAAATAAACACAGTTTGAGAACACTGAAGTACAACTAAGCTGTAATTCTTTGTTCTACTTATTTGTATTTATTTTGTGAATGAGATTGGAATCACAGAAAATCAGTCAATATAGAAAGACATCTTATTCACTCAGAGGAAGTTACTATCCCTGAATAATGAAGATAGTTTTTTTTAGAGGCTAAGGCATGGGAAGACTCATCGGGAGCCCATAGAGTTATGAACACTTAGAGCCTCCCACTGACAGATGACTACTCAACTACCATGTATTGTTGATCTACCAGACACTCATCATGGCCTTGAAGGTATAAGCACTAGGGCGAAGATACAAGTCTAGAGTTTACTATCATTGAAAACATGCATGAAGGTATGGCCTCTAGAGACCATCAGAGAAGTTTGCCAATGGATTCCAGCTCATGGCCCATACGGCATCAGGAAAGGATTGAAAATGGGAGAAACTCTAGGCATGTCTAGCAGAAAACTAGAGTCGAATCCATGACCAAGGAATGACAGAACGAACAAGAGCTGCCCAACAAGATCTTACATGTCTGAAGGGGAAGCTACATGATGATATGCTGACATAGAGATACTTCCTGCATCTTAACATGTTGGTCTTCACCTTGAAGGTTTGGGTAGGGGTTGACATTAGAAGTATACCTCATGGTCCCAGGTCTGAAGAGAGAAAGTTGTGGAAGAAAATAGTGGTGGAAATGGTTGTCAGTGGTTGAGCATTTAGCACGTGGAAGGCACTGACACAGGGTTTTCCACATCTTTATTCTCTTACTCTATGCTGTGATCACCCTCACCTTACAGGTCAGAAAACGGGCAGCTTTGTAGCTTTTCTAGAATCCAGTAGTATTCAGTGGAGCCACAATTAGATAACAGGCACATTTCACTATATAACTCATGCACTTAACCTGTAGAATAATCCTGGAAGCTTCCAGTGTACAGGAAAAAATGCAAAAATTTCTGACAGAGATAAAGTGAATACCACAGACAGAAATAGTTTAATTTAGACTAGTTAGTCACTCAACTATGTTCAACAGTTATTTCTCAGATAACATTTCCTTTGATTATTCTGAGCATTTTGTGTGTGTTATGTAAATTTTGCAGTAGCCTTCAGAGATACGTTTGTTTGACATGAGAGGAAACTACAAACGTGGCTTCAGTAGATTGACTAATAATACACAGCTCCCACACTTGGCCATATCTCCCACTGTTTCCCAGGAAGTGAAAAGGAGCCTTACTTACTTCTATGGATGCTCAGCTATACACTTTATATGGCGCAGATCTGAGAACATTGTGATATCACCATCCGAGTTATTGTTACTACTATTACTACTATTATTAGAAGCAAACATGATAGGTACTGGGAAAATCTGTAATATCAAAATATCTATATCTCTCAACTTCCATTTGCTTTATAATTCAAACACACTGACCCATCTTCTCAGCCATTCCAAACCACTTCTCAATGGGAATTCTAATCTCTAACTAGAAATGGGTCCCAGCCTTTAAATTATTTTGCATGTTATTCATTCTAGCTGGCATTCTTTAGTCTAAGACTCTGATTGGCTATTTCCTTTAACATCAGTATCATTGTTTCTGCTTCTTAGAGTTCTAGTCAAGAGAGGCTGTAGCTTGCATGTATCCTATCTCACAACCGAATTGTAACTCTGCAGATTTTGACTTGTTTGGTAAGTAATTTACCTCCAGGTTTTCTGCATAGCTTTCTGGGAATGATTTATCTTTTTCTCCGACACCAAACAGTAGGATGACTTAGCTAACAGGTGGTTTCTCACTGGGGAACCTCTTGTTCTGGGAGTCCAGCCAAGCCTTTTGTAATGATCCTACTTTATAAAATGGGATTCCTGGCATTTTAACAGCAGGGATTTCTGTCAGAAAGAAACACATACCTATTTATTTGCATTATTATCTGAATCTCTAGGACACTTTAATAACTGACGCTGTATGTAACCTTCTTTGTCATTTAATAAAGACCAACTTAATGGTCCCAACAAAATCAAGAAAAAAGAAAAACAAGAAGATATTGTCTTTTCAGCAGCAATTCATTTAAATGGCTAAAATGGGTATAACAGATACACAGCGGCACAGTATATAGTATATATTAACATATATAGATATGTGTGTGTGTGTGCTTTGTCACTTCCCTTAGACCACCTTTTCTCCAGAAAGAATGGAAAATACTAACAACAAATTACCATCTTTATGCAAGTGGAATGCACATCACTGGTAGTTATAACACACTCCTCAGCTATCATGAAGTTTTCAAAAATTTTACATAAACACTTTTTGACTGTCTCTGCAATTCTGTTAACTATACAAAGAGCATATCACTGTTACCTTATATTCGATGAGTAATCTGATGCTTAGAAGACTGTGTGTTACATGGTCAATTTAGAAAACTCATAAGAATTAGAATTTAAAGCTTTTGATGATTGACAATAAGTTGAACACATTCTCTAATAGGCCAGAGTGCCCAATTGCTGAAAAACATAAGCTAAAAGAATACCTTTAGCCCAGTTCTTGCTTCAAAAGTGAGTGATTGCACAGAATCCTCCAGTATTTGTTTTTACCATTTTCTACTGGCTGCCTCACACTGTCTAGATGATATATATCCTAGCTAGTTCAACATCAGCTTGACACAAACTAGAGTCATTTGGGAAGAAGGAACCACTACTGAGAAAATGTCCCCACCAGATTAGCCTGTGGTACATTTCCCTGAAGAATGATTGGTGTGGGAGAGCCTGGCTAACTGGGCTGTGCCAACCCAAAGCAGGAGGTCTTAGGTGTTATAAGAAAGCAGGCTGAGCAAACCATGAGGATACAGCCAGTAACTATCGTTCTTCCATGGCTTCTGTATCAGTTCCTACCTTGAATTCCTGACCTAGATGATAGGTTACTAGCTGTATGAGGAAATACACCTTTTCTTCCCCGACTTGATTTTGGTCATGGTGTTTTATGACAGCAACAGAAATCCTAACTAGGGGAATATATGTAGGTCAATTGTATCCTTTTAGATCAGATTGTGAGTGATTTAGGAAGCATTTATAAGACCAAATCATGAGGCAGAAATTTACGCTTTATATAGTAAAATATTCACTAATTATAGTAAAGACAACTTGTTGGTAGGATGGGATTCTTATTCTATGATGTTTGATTTATCTGATTCTTGTTTATGTACATGTGGGAGTTTAGGGAAAGTGTGTGTACATGCACATGTACATACATACACACGTGCACACATATGGACTAGATTTTTGGTTGCTTTTGGTGAAAGAAGTTTTGTCTTGAGGAAAAAGTTGTCAGTAAAGTGTGAGTAAATTAACCCAACACTACTCTTATGACCATTATGTGAGAAATGACATCTGTAAGCGTACTTGGCCGTGTACTTGGCCTTCTCATCTCAGATAAGCTTCTTTCATAGTGATGGCAATGGGAATAGTAGTCAAGCGTGAGTCCTTACAGTTTCAGAGACAGATCAATGTTTAGCAAGCATGAATGAGAATACAGTTACCCCGAATTACCACATGGCATACATTCTTTAAGCCCAGAACTTCAGAGTGGACTTCCCAATTATCAATAGATCTTTAGAACATATAAATACAAAAGGATCATTCAGTTCTATGTGTATCAGAGGTAAGAAATGGCAATTTTATTAATGATCTATAATGTATAAAGGCATCTAATGCTAATAAATTTGCACTATCCCTGGAAGTTTTCTTTTTCTTTTATTTGTTTTTGCTTGATTGGTTTTTGATATAGGGTTTATCTGTCTGTATATCAATACTGCCTATCTTGGAACTTGCTTTGCAGACTAGCCTGGCCTCAAAATCACTGAGATCTGCATGCCTCTGCCTACCAAGTGCTGGGATTAAAAGCATGCATCACCACTGTTAATATGGATCTATATTTTGAGTATTTAGCACTCATGACAAGGAAATAAAAAAACAATAGCAAAAGAAAACCATTCTTGGGCCTTGGTTATGATGAACACAGTTGAATTCCACCTTGGGAAAGCTAAGAGCAGCCTTGCAACCATTTCAGAAATAATATTTATTAAATATAAAAATATGTAATCTATATTTAAATGTTTCTGTAAGATTTAACTGATGATGAAAGCCAAAATACCAGTCAAAATTTACAATAATCCCATAGAAGTAATATGTTATCTAAGTAGCCTGCTCTAAACATCCCTTTGAATCACACAATAATAAAAATTTATTGATGCTCGTATATCAATAAATCAGTCAGGAGCACATGGGTAATATGAACTCAAACCCACATAAAAGAAACTAGAAAGGTAAAATTAAGTGCATTTGTTGCAGTTTTGAAAGAAACATGATATTTGTTCTACTTTCTACTATGAATTTGGACACATCACCTATCATTTCTTTTGCCTCAGAGTCTACATCTAAAAAATACAGTTAATAGCAATCCCTACTTATGATTCTTATAAGAATTATGTTCTGGAGTCAGGCAGTGGAGGCACATGCCCTTAATCCCAGCATTTAGGAAGCAAAGGCAGGTGGATCTCTGTGAGTTTGAGGCCAGCCTGGTTCTATAAGAGCTAGTTCCAGGACAGCTAAGGCTGTTACATAGAGAAACCCTGTCTCAAAGAAAAAAAAAAAAACAAAAGCAAAAAGAAAAATGAAGAAAGAAATATGGTTTGGAATAAATTAGGTTTCCCCTTCCAAGTATATGCTGATGTACTGTCTCTCCAAATAAAACTATATGAATATGGAGCCACTGGAGATAATTTGATCTAGATGAGGTCCTGGTAGAGTGTACCTGTAAGAAGTGACAACAGCATTTGTTCACGATCTTGTCTGCCATACACGACAAAGAAGATGAGTGCCATCTCCAAGCAAACACCATGATAATGGATTCCCAGGTACTATCACTATGAGAAACAAATGGCTTTAAGTTCAAGCCAGTCAGTCAACCTACAGTATTTCAATGGAGCAGGCCAAACTGATTAAAACAGGAATGAATGTTCACATCCAGAAGTATTTGAGACACATGATCAACCTTCTGTCCAGTATGTGAATATCTGTTTTCACACATTTGTAGACCACATGCTACTGTATACTATCTTAAAATCTACAGTTTTTAAAAAGTCACTTTATTGTGTATATAAATTATTAAGATATTCAGTGTTCAGACAATGTGCTTATGTTTTTCTAACATCATAGCTTTGGAACATGTCTTAGTTGGGATGTCTACTGCTGTGATGAATCACCATGACCATGTTTTAGGTGGTTATATTATGGGAGCCACTTCAGGGAGGTGCACACCAATTTGCTGTTCAATATATTAGGCCTAAAAGCGTGTGTGTGTGTGTGTGTGTGTGTGTGTGTGTGTGTGTGTAACATTCAAGCTGAACAAATTATATGTATGTATTTATAAATATATACTAATTAGACTGTATTATTAATTGTTATCACACACACACACACACACACATATATATATTACCATGAATTTGAAATAGAGCAAAGAGGTATATGGGAGAGTTTGGATGAAAGAAAGGGAAGGAGGAATGATGAAATTATATTATGATCTCAAAAAAAAAATAAAAGAAGTAATAAAAACCCACTATGAACAAAATCAGCTTGGGGAGGAAAGGACTTGGCTCTGCTTCCAACCCTTAGATCACACGCCATCACTGAGGGCATTGAGGGCAGGGACTTTCAACAGAAATGGAGACAGGAGTAAAAGAGGAAACCATAGAGGAATATGCTTACTGGCTTCCTCTCCATGGCTTGTTTTGCCTGTTTTTTTTTTTTTTTTTAATCTAGGACCACCTGCCCAGGGTTGCACCACCTACAGTGAACTGGACCCTCCCACATCAATCATCAATCAAGAAAATACCCCACAGGCTTACCCACAGGCTAATGTAGAGTGGGAATGTTCAGATTCCATCAGAATAAAGACAGAATAGAGGCCCTTAACTGGAAAAAAATAATTGATATAGACAAAAATTATAAACAAAACGTTGGTTACTTGCAAAAGCAAATGTATTGGCTACCGACTTTCTCTTCGTCTTGTGAAAGTGGATCCTCAGTGTGCACTAAGAGGGAGGATGTGCACTGTAAATTTCCTGCCTTAAAGAATTTAATTGTTCATGGGCATGTGAAAAGCTTTGAGTGATTTAACTTCTCTAAAAACACTAAATGTCACATGGATTTTATGCAAACACTTCTGGCAACCCATATTACATCATTATACTGCAGTGCTGACTTTGAAAAGTGAACATTCCAAACTCTAGAGACAGAGTCAGGAATATTGGTGTTCACGGTCATACCCCAGTACACAGGATATCGTATGGAGTCCTTGTCTTCAAAATTTAGAAGGATTACATCGAAATATTAAAGCATTTAAAGATATAAAGGATCAAAACTTTATATTTTGTTTCTTGAAGGGTAATTTGCCTTTTAAAACTAGAATTCTGGCTAACGTTGGAATTAATTTGCAAGGAAAGTGCCAAACTATTACTCTCATGGCCAGTCTGTCATTAATTTCTTAGCAGAAGAATAAATACAAGATGGATAATGGATGATTATGCATCATTAAGCAGAGGAACATCTGGGGTTCAAGCAACTCGCGAAAGGAACAACAACATGTCTACAATTATGTTGTCATTCTGAGATATAATAACAGAGTCCTATGCACAAAGACCACATGGCACACTTCCACTCTGCCTGAATTGCATTTTATAGAATGCAGAATTCACTTTCTGCCTACCCTATATTCAAAATATCAATGAACAGGGCAAAACAGAGACAATGAAAGCAAATGCAAGATTGCAATGCAAGAATTAGGAGCAAAAATATTCAAGGCCGGTATCTCATTTATTCTTTTTTAGAATAAAAAGAAAAAATGTATAGATTTGTTATTATTTATACACAAGATCAGGAGTGTTTGTAGAGAGGATGGTGGTCCAATGTAACCCATTTTGTTATTATATGGAAAATTGCTGTCAGGTTGCAGCGTAGTCCTCAGAAGAGATCACAAAACTCCTGCCTTCATGCCTCCTTATTTCATCTCCCACAGAAGCTATTATTTGTGTGTGCATTAAGGAAAAAAGGCAGCATGAGAAATGGGGCTGTCTACCACAGGTACAATGCATTGTTACTAAAGACAATGAGATGTGCATCCACCTTTTAATGTGGCTTTATTCAACTCCTACTAACATTTGCATTCTGCAAATACACTATGTCAGAAATGTCATTATCAAAAGCAGAAAAAAAAGTAGAGTAATTTAAGATATGTCTGAGGATCTCATAAGGATGTATTGGATATCATGAATTTTTTCCTAGGTATATGATATGACACAAAAATGTACCAGAATGTTTTTAGATTAAAAGAAAGAAATTGACCTGTGCTCAAAGGGAAGAGGCAGGTTCCGGGTTAAATTCCTTTCTAGAGAGAAGAACCTGCCAGAGGACAGATGAAAGCAGGTTTCATCTCCTTAAAGAAGCTGGGGAAACCCAATAGCTCCAAGAAATAGGTCTCTTGTATTTGCATATAGGTCAGCCCTCCCCCACTGTGTACTTCTAGAGATCACAGGTCCATTCCTAGAGAATCTGTCACCGCAAACCTCCTCTTTACTGCAAAAAAGTGAACAGGTTGACTCCAAAGGCTTTATTTGGGGAAAAAATGATTTCAAGGTGTTCCTTTGTCTCCTCCAATACTTATGCATCAATTTCAAACTAGTTAAAATCCCATTAACACCAACACAATCTTTGTATATGCAATTACAGGCAAGGTAGAAAGGGCTACAACTATACAAAATGCATAGATTCAAGTACTGTGTGGACCGTAACTAGGATAGCTGCTCATTGATATCGGATTCTTTCTGCAAGAAGAGAGATTAGACTGCAGGAGAAACCTGGCATCTGAACCCACACAAATAAGGCTCGGAACTGCAGAAGAAAAACAAGATGCTAGGAACAGCTATGTTTAGCCTCCTACAGCTGTACCTACACACACTGGGTAGCAAATGTGCCGAGAATCTGTATGAAGCACGACAGTTCTGCCCGGGATGCGAATCATTCGGGGCTCAGTCAGAAAACGGGGTTCTCACAAAAGCATCGTTGCCATGGATAAGAAGGGATGCTCTGCAGCAATGAGAGACCAGATGGGCCAGATATTGGTACCACACCCAATGAGAGACCAGATAGGCCAGATATCGGTACCATACCCAACAGGTACCAGAGGGGATAAAAGCTAGAAGGACAGATTCTCTTCACTAAAATAGAGAGGGCACTTGATACTGCTGGGAACCTGATCTTCATTTTAAAGAACCTTAGTATTAAAGGGTACATCATAGCAGGATTTATGGGTAAGTATTTCAGTTGTTCTTACTCAAATTGTATGGCTTTAGATTATATCTGTCAGGTTTCCCATCGAGTGGATATTGTCTTACAGGCTCAACTAATTACATAATGATCTAATCTCAAACTTGACAACTGCTCTCAAAAAATGAAAAAAAAATACCATATTATAAAACAATAGAACCACTGTTATTTTATATTATAGAGTAAACCCAAGCTCTCCAAGAGAAATACCATATTATACACATCAATGATCAGTTTTCTGAGTATTTAGTATTTTACCTTACTATATCATTTTTCCTATTAAATTCTAACTTTGCATAGTACAGTTACTGTTTAAATGTTTAAGCTATGTTTAAATGTAATTTTAAAATGGTTGCATTGTTTCTTTAACCTTTAAAAAATATATCCTTGAACCAAAAAAAAAATTCTATCACAAGAAATTAGGATTTCTAAATTATAGCTACACAGTAGTGGCTTAGTGTCTAATACACTTTTAATATTTTATTAAGATATACAAGGCAGCCCATTTTAATAAGGTAGGGTGAGATAATTCTTTGAATCTGATTTCTTAAATTATTATAATACACTTAAAATAATAGAGCAATATGCCTTTCCAATGATCTATCATAGTCCTTAACACAAAGTTAAGTATTTCTGAGCATTAGATATCTACAAAATATTTTGTAATATTTTACAATATCTCTAGAATCTGCTGGCTAATATTAAGTATCATATGGTCACTGTGTCAAAAATCACTTCTTATTACACGTAAGCAATAGCTAGATGGTTCCCAATCAATTTTGCTAAAGATATTTCCATGTTTTTGATGATCACAATGCCTAGTACTTTGTGCTCCCCAGTGAGTGTTTATGCGGCTAGCCTTAAGCAATCTAACAGAATAGATAAATGACTCGTAATGTTCCCCATCGCAAATGAGAACAGGAACTAACAACCATAGCACAAGTTCACAAAGCACACACAGCAACAACAACAGTGTTTCATGTCTTTAATCCAAACGACATCATTCTGGAATGTAAAGACAGAATGTTAAATAAAAAACCATAGGGTTTATGTTCAAGGTACTGCTACTGTTAACTCAGGGACATTGTTTGAGAACTACTATTCTCAATAAGATATTGAATACCTGTACCAATATTATAGGAAGTCAGCAAATAAATAGATAGCAAGACTAATTAAAAGACATACTTGAATATAATCCCATTAATTCTAAAACACACAAAATGTACTTTTGGGAGATACTAATGTTGTTAAACAATTTTAAGATATTTCCCATTATTACTAGTAATATGTCCCCCAGATTTAACATTGACTTTATATTTATAATAAAAATGATTAAGTATGAGTTTAAGAATGTTTAAAACAAAAAAATCACAATTTAAGGCAACTTGCTCAGTACTATCTTAATCCTATGATACATTAACAGAATCTCAAGACCACGATATAAATTAACTGATAGTGGGGGAATGCACCCCTTAGTACCCTATTCTTATGCCAACTTCTTATGCCAGCCTTATAAATATTTCTGCAGTTCTGGAGTAAGAAGGTTACATTGTTCTGAAAGAAGCTTTATCACTCTATTATTTCTCTCTTTGATAAAAAAGTACATTCATGGCCTCCCATATCAACGAGCTATGTGACACATTACACACACAACAAGAGAGTTAAAGCATGTATAACCTGATGGGTGAGCCTCTGTTGGCCTCTTGATGCCAAGGTGCTGATCCTGGACCTCCATATTATAACATCCAGAAAGAACTAGACGTTAAGAAAGTTTGGAATGGAAGGAGGTATAAGACTTATCCCCTCTACTCTCTGGATGTTAATGATGATACTAGAGACCTAACTTCCGGTTCAGCATCTCCATAGCTCTCTAGTCCCCAAACTGTCACAATACCAGCAGTATGTGTATGGTTACTATATGCTTCAAGGAGACAAGTAGACACTGCAATACCCTCTGGAAAATTTTTCTAGATCCTAGAATTCCAAGACTCTGTGGCTATTACATTATTTGGAAGAAAGGCTTTTGTAGAATTAATTAAGTAAAACACCTTGAAGGGTTCATTCTGGATTACCTGGATGGGATCTAAATCCCAAGAATAATCATCCTCATAAGAGACACAGGGGAGGAATGGAAGATGAGATGTTAGTGTGAAAATGGGAAAACCGAGTCCATGTACCACAGACCAAATGATTTCCACAAGAGTTAATAAGGAGCTAGAAGCATCAAGAACTAGGATTCCTTATAGAGCTTCATGAAGAGCTACAGCTATGCCAATACTTTGAATTGAGAATCCTGGTCGCAGAACTGTGAGAGAATTTTACTGTTTCAAGGTGCCTAGTTTGTCATAATTTGTTACAGCAGCCACGCAGAATTAATAGAGCCAGTGAAGGCTTGTTCTGTATGTGGTCTAAAGATTTGGTTCTATTAGTGACCAGGATGGAGTAAAAATAGTTACTCTTGAGGATTCTGGTTTGGAAGACATGCAAAGAGCAGGGGCACAAACTCAAACTACTGACACAGTCTTTTTATGGCTTTAATGGCTGTGCCCTTCCCGAGCCCAAGTAATAACGTAGGAATCAGTTTATGTTTTTCATCCTGTGGGTGTTGCCCTCACAATAACACTGGATAATTCTTTCTGTATGATTTTTTAGACCCAATGCCCCTTGAAATACACCGCATGGTACAGATTTTTTATTTTTTATTTTATCTTATTTTATTTATTTATTTTTTTTACTGCTGTTATGTTGTATGGAAGGGAAAGCAAGGTACCTGGTGTTGTGGTTTAGGTCAGTGCTTCTTGAACTTATTTAGGCACCCAGCTGGCTCCCGAGAAGAGATGGTTGAAGATAAGAGATATGGAGGCAAGCTTTAGAATTTATATCCTTCACTTATTTATCTATTAAATTATTTGTATGTGGCTGGGCATAGATATGTGTACCGTGTGTATGTGAGAGTGTGTATGTGTTTGCATGTGTAAGGCTGTGTGTATATCTGTATGTATGTGCATGTGTATGTATGTGTATGTATGTGTGCATATGCATGTGTGTGTGCATGTGCATTGCTTGTGTGTGAGTGTGTATGTGTCTTTGCATGTGTGAGTATATATGATGTGTATGTGTGTGTATAACTTGTGTGTTGAGTGTGTATATGATGTATGTATTTGTGTCTGTATGTGTGTACATATGTGAGTATGTATGTGTATATGTATGTATGTATGTATGTATGTATGTGTGTATGTATGTATGTGTGAAGAGATTGGGTCTCCTGGAACTGAAGTTACAGGTGGTTGTGGGCTGCCATATGTGGATGGTAAGAAGCAATGTGTGAATATGTATGCAGGTCTTTTCGGAAAAGCAGATAATGCTCTTAACCACTGAGCAATCTCTCATGCCCTGAGAACATAACACTCTAAAATTTTCCAGGAGATGATGATATTTATTCCTTAAAGTAAAATTGTTAAGTTATGAGCTGACCATTTCAAATAGGGCTTTCCTACTCCCTACTGAACTTGCCAGACCTCAATCTATCGCCCTTAGCCTGGCTATGCTCTTTCCATCTGTCTTCTGGATCAGGATATAACTAGTTCTTATTGGAAAGAACTGGCAGTGCCAATATATCAAACTCAGAGGATCAGTTCTTATCTGACTCTAGCTTGAATAATTATTTGCCCTTTAGGGGTTGAAATACCACCAAGAATATCTGTGAGAAATCCAAGACTGTACTTTTGAATAGCAAGAGACAGTGTCCCTGAAAACATTCTAGGCTGAGCTGTTGTTCTGTCTTGCTTTTAATGGTCTGAATTTTTAATAAGAACTTCTCATGTGAGTGAGAAATTGTTTTGAAGATACTGTATTTCTTTTTTGTTGTGTTTTATTGATTTTATTGTGCTACACATCTCTGCTCTCCTCCCTGTCTCAAAGGAGTTTTGTGTACTTTTAAGTTATGAAAAACACTATTTAGTGGTTTTAATGAGGTCTGAATGGTAGGATTCTGAGCCCAAAAAGGTGATCACAATAGCGAGGTTGAAAAGGCAAGGCTACAAAACTTCAGGTGGCATTGGTGTTTTCTATGAAAATGGTTTTGTTCTTATAATCAAATGTGAAGGTTTCTGAGTCACTAAAAGTCACATTTTTATGAGTTAAAAAAAATCATGAGCCTTTGGATGGAGCTGACTATAAAGAGTCTTATTCAAGGCCACAATCTCGGGCCTAGATAAAGCTCAACTCTAGAGGAAGAACTGCCTGTCCTGAGTCATTTACCTTAACATTATCTCCAGAGAGAGCAAGCTGTGGGCCACGGCAATCTGAAGCTCTGTTGGAAGGGAAGAACGACTGGCTTGTGGGTCCTAGGCATTCTGCAGGTACTTAGAGCAGTACACACTATCTGCAGTAGAAAACTAATAGCTCAAATAGCTCTTTGTTCCTAGACTGAAATGAGCCAATTAAGTCTCATTAGAGGGACAGTGGCTTCAGAATCTGGAGTACTTAGTCTATTTAAAATAACGATGGCTGGAGGGATGGCTCAACGGTTATAAATGCTGATTGATCTTTAGGGAACCTAGGCTTGGTTCCAGCACCCAGTTCAGGTTGCTCACAGCTGTCTGTAATTCCAGTTCTGGAAGGATCAGATGCCCTTGGCCTCCATGAACACCTGCACTCATGTGCATATGCATACACACTTACATGCACACACATGATTAAAAATAAGAAAAAATACAATATTTACAAAACAGTAGGAGGAAATGTCATATGATCCGAGAAAACTAAAATATACTTAGGAAACTTTGAGTGGGGAGATAAGGAGGCTGGAGAACCCTCTTCCTCCAGCCTACTTTAATAATATGATTCAGATGCTTATATCACTACCATAAAAGTTTTTCCTTGACTCATTCATCTCTTAGTTATTCAAAGAACTTTCCACTGTTGAAAATTCGAAGACTTTCTCTACTTTTTCTACTTCCCATGTAGACTAGATCTATGTAAGTCTCTCTTGGTGTCCTCATTGTTGTCTAAGTTCTCTGGGAATGTGGTTTGTAGGCTGGCTTTCTTTGCTTTAGTAGAAAAAGACAAGATCTCCTGAGTAAATTGGGAGCATGGGGACCTTGGGGGAGGGTTGGAGGGGGAGGGAAAAGGCAGCGAGGGGAGCAAAGAAAAATGTAGAGCTCAATAAAAATCAATGAAAAAATTAAAGCCTTTCATTTTTACCATTAAATAACTAACATTTCCAATACAATTAAACAGTTCTTGTTTTTTAAAAAGGAAGATTACTGAATGTTGATAAATATATTAAAGCTATGGCGTTTTGGGTGAAAAGGACAAAATACACAATGCAGTATTAAACACAAGTCAAAAGAGGGAAATAACTGAGAGAGATGACTGGAAGAAACTACAGTCAAAGTGCTTATCTAAAGTCTGCATGAATATAAGTCCTCTAGCCTGCCCAGAACACTTCTGGGGTGCACTGGCATTGTCTTCTAAATGTGATGCTTATTCGTCAACATATAGAACTATGAGTAATAGACAGAAAGTACTATATTAAAAGTGGTGCCTTTTCTTAAGTAATTTCACCTTCTGCTGAAAACACTATAGAGCTATAGATGTGTGCCAGATATATGACCTGTTTAACATCACGAATTGAAATAGTGGTTTTTTTAATGGCATTCCTTGATGGGCAGAAAGCAGGACCTGGGCTTTCATTGTCAAAAAATATATAGTTTTTGTTCATTTAAGGTATAGTAAGTTTTATGGTCTGTAGAAAAAAGGAAGGAAGTGCCAGGTATGCCTGTTGTGCTTAAGCTCACACATCATTAAAGCATGCTGCTTAAAATCAATGCAAATTGCTATTCTGAGTAATTTTCTGGGAAGATGTGGGCGGTTAAATGGCTTGCCAATGCCTCTGATTGTTATTCTCCCTTGTAGTCCTGTGGGGTGAACATGATTTTCTTGATTGTACTTGATAGGCCATGGCAGATAAGATGTTATGTAAAACTTACTCTCTTTACAGAATCTTCTATGCACCCAGGATCCTGGGTTCTGGAGGACTTTGTTTTTCTTTTTTTTTATTTCCTATAAGAAACAAGAACATCAAAACTTCTATACTGTCTCCACTCACAGATTTGTCTGTGTGTTTTAAATAAGTCACAACCTCTGTGTCAAAACACTCATGTCTAACCTCAGGGTTTTCTTAAAACTTAACCCTGAGAGCTCACCATCCACCCGTTCTGAGCAGACAGACTGACGCACAGTCACTGTCTTGTAAAGTTCTCTTCCAGCCTCATCTAACCTGAGAATTCTGCATGCTTCTCATGGCTCCAGGTCGGAAACAACTATCTTTTAAGTGCACAGAGACAATATTTAATTTCTCTAATTCCCATCTGAAACATTATACTGAGCAATTCTTTAGTTGCATAAGTCTGAGAGCATTTTGAAGGGTCACCAATACTTGTGTGTGGTAAAGGTTTTGGGAGCTCAAATGTTCCCACAGGCTCTAAAGCAGAATGAACAACACCAGGAATATTTATTTCCAGAAGCCATAGACAGTCTGGGGAATATTTATTGATTAGAGAATTGGTAGAGAGCAATGCAGCATTCAGACAAAAAGGAGGAACCTTGTTCTGCTGGGCACATACATGCGTGCATCGCTCCAGCTCCTTGGCATACACTGCTTTAAAGTGACAGGCATTTTTATAAGTATATTACTTTCAAAATTTTTAGATATGTTTAAGTAATAGTTTTTTTTAAAAATATCTTATGACCAAAAACTTTTAATCCAGAAACCATGTGTCTTTCACACTTTCTCAAATAATATTTTGTTGAAAAGCACACTGAATCACAATGATGACTCAATTTCAAAATAATTCATTATAATCGAATTCTAGCTGAATGACTCACATACCCCTACACTCGTTCCTACATTGAGATGAGATACATTTTCATCTTTATTTTCCCTTTAACAAACTAGTTAAAAATAATTTTCAGATCTCGACTGAGGGATAAACCTGGATTAAATTAAAAATTTATTCCACTCTCTCAGACCCCCCAAAAATGCTAGTAAAGTGGCGGGTTCGATTAGAATGTGTTTTTATAACTGACCTAATTGTCATATGCAACTTTCACACAAGATTCTCAATTACAAGGAACTAATTAGCATTATAAAAATGTTCATCTGTGTAAGAATTAGTCATAAATTATTAATTTTTATTCATTGAGACTAATATAATTAATCCTTGGGTATATCAGAAATAGTGAGTGAGAGAGGCACATAAATTCCAAATTCTCATTTCCAACTGAGACTTAAATTCAAGATTCTACTTTTCTGAAATAGTTTGAGGAAAAACTTTAATAAATGTCCAGATATTAATGGTTAATTTGTTCAATCACTTATTGTTATTAAGTTAAGCAAGGCAATGAACTTTAGCCACATCCCTTTGGGTTTTATGAAATGCTAGCATCACTGTAACATATGAGAAATGCCCACTGTACAAAAGAATGTTCTATAATAAACAACACTCAGAACTGAACATGAAAGCAGAAAATTCTCCCAGGAAAGAAGGTGTGTCTGGCACAGAAGGGCGGAGAGGAAGGGAACCTAGTGGAGGCCAGAAGAAGGAGCATCAAGCACAGGGGGGTTGGGAGAGAAGGCATAGGGGAAGACAAGAAGGAAGGGAACAAATGATCGTATGATGAGACCTATGAGCAGAATGCCACAGTGAACCCCACCATTTTGTATAACAAACTAAGCTAATAACAACAGGGCAGAACTAAAAGGATGTGCAGAGTAGACACCTATCACATAGCATGACGTTTTCCTAGGTGAGAATTTTGGCTCCGTTCCTCCTAATAGCAACTTAGTTTTGTTGTTCCGTAACAGTGTGGGAACATTTTCGAAAGTATGGTGTTTTCATGTTTTATAAAAAAAAATCACTGAGTGTTTATTGAATCCCAGTGCACACCATAGCTGACCTGGAAGACACTTTAAGCTCGCCATCATGGCCGCAAGCTCTCCACCAGCGTCAAGGTAAAGAAGCGGTGAGAGATAGCCTCCCAAGTGTGGGTACATTGATGGGACAGTATGCTAAAACTGAACAGTGAAGAGATTGGCAGTGCAGGTCACAAAATAGGACTAAAAACAGAGTTGCTGCACTAAACCATCTGACTGAAGTTAGCTCCCTCTTAGGTACGACACAACGGGCAAGTAACAACTTAGGAAAGAACCCACTAGCAAAAGCTAAATGGAACTATGAACCAACTTTGCTGTTCAGTTAAAAAATAATCATTGTAGTGCATAGAATATGCCAGACACTCTGGTAGAAGCTGGATTTATAAAAATGAATATGAGAGTTCCTTCCTGCAAGAAGTATAAATATGCAGCGAGATGCAAATATAAAAGCTGGCTTTGGAGATGAAAGCAGTTAGTCAGATGATGGAGGAGGGGCTCATCCAGAAGGAAGAGAGCAAGTGGTGTCTGGAGACTCAAGTTGTCTGGTGTTTCTGAAGCCAGAAATAGAAACAAGGTGTGGCTGAAAATAACTTTGAGAAGGTAGGGTGCTTTCAGATTTGCGTGGCTAAATTTAATAAGCTGTATTAATTAGACACTGAAGGAAGGATTTTAAGAAGAGATATGTTTAGAAGAGCAGTTTCTAGGCAGGCAAATCTCTGGGAGTTTGAAGCCAGCCTGGTCTACAAGAGCTAGTTCTGGGACAGGCACCAAAGCTACAGAGAAACCCTGTCAAAAAAAAAAAAAAAAAAAGCAGTTTCTAAGAGCACCCTGTTCATACGGTTCATACAAGGTCTGAACTTCATGGGAAAAGACTGGAGGCATGGAAATCAAATATTTCATTTTTAGATGAAAGGTCCAGAAAAAAAAATTCAATGAGAGTAAAGATGAAAAGGGGAGAGCGGAAAGATGTATATTTAGGAAATGTATATTTAGAAGCCTGTGATAACTTGTGGTTTCTTACTGGGAACAGCTCCATGGTATAAGACGGGACTGAAAGAGGACGGAGCATGTTGGCTGCTGAAGTAAGCTCCACACGAACGTGGGGCTCTCTGCTGTCCAGGGGTAGGTGTGAAAGCACTGGCAGATCCTTGACTCGGTGAGCCTGGTTTTCAGGGAAGAAGTCCCAGCTGAATGTGCAGACTAGGACACAGGCCAAACACAGACGCTTGCTAAAGCTCTGACAGTGGAAACGCTACACCAGTCTGAGAACAGGCATACCAAGCCTTCTCTTAGCTCTTATTTCATTAAGTTAACAAACTGCACTTCAATCCTTAACTACTTGAATATGATATCCTTAATAATGTTACAGTCATACAAAAGACATAACCATTAATTAATATTTCACAGCAACCTGTATTGTACCTCACACCATCCAAATATGAGGTTCAGGTTTTATACTTCAATTTAATAGTTTTTGTTTTTTTGTAAGAATGCTATAAATCAATGTTTTACAGTTTTTAAGTTCCTTTCCGCTGAAATTGCATTTTATCATTTCAGAGCCACTATGTCTGACTGACATTGAATTTCAAGGCTTAATGTGTATAGCCAAAGGGACATAAGCCATTTTGACTTATTGCAGCATTGATTCGGACAGCTGAAGCTTCATAAAGCACTCAAACTTGAGCACAAAGGTAACAGAAAAAACTGATTCATGAAAATCCTTATGCTGGAAAGAGTTCATGGTTTCCCTATTGTGATCAGTATACAACCCCTGAGTATGATTATAATCTTACTATTCTGTTCTCGTATGACGTTCTATTAAAGGTCCTCTGTTTCAATTCATGAAACTACATGGACTGAAAGGCACCTCATGCTGCTAGCACTGTAGGGCAATTCACAGCCCTGATGTGAGGCAGGGATGTGGTGCCTGGGTTCCATGCACAGTTATTGCATGATCTGGATGCAGGCCCAGCAAAACTGAAAGTCTGTCTCTTGAGCATTCAGCTTTCCAGCATCTGAGACAATCCACGGGTTGTGTCCACGTTGTTCCTTATAAGTCACTTCCCTTTCAGCTCCTCACTTCATCATCTGTGACTTGTCCATCGTAGGAAGTCTCCCTGAACTCCTTTCTCACTCTGATTGCACTGGAGATGGTTTGAAAGAAATAGCTCTCATTATTCCCCTTCGATAATTTACATTTTAATTATATCTCCAAACAGCTGCCCTCCACTGTGAAAGCGGTACAGTAATTCCTTTAGCTGTGCCTCCTTTGGCAAAGCGTCATGTCCTCCAAGGACACAGCAAGTCAAAGACATTCCCAGAGGACTCAAAAGGACTTTGTATATCATCTGCAGGCAACAAGAAACCTGATGGGTCCCTCAGAAATGTTTTCTTTATAGTAAATCTGCTGGGCTATTTTAAGACTTACTACACAAGTAAATAAAACGTGATCATGCAGATTAGTGAATATAAACATTTTATTTATTGTCTCTTGATATGGTTGCCTTAACAACACACCAGCTCCCTAAAGTGCAGTCACCAGTGATAAAGGTACAGGGTTAGGTTTCTCTGCATAGTTTGGCCTCAACCTCGTCTTTTCCAACAGTTTTGATTACTTATATCTTTATGTACAGCTATGTGCTAAAAAAAATCACATTTTCACACAAAGCGACCAAAAATTGTCATTTTAACTCATAACCAAATCACGGTGTGGCTCTTCTTAAATTAAGGCTTATCATGTGTACATTTCTTTCTCCAGTGTTTTTTTTTTAATTTATTCTGTTTTATCTCTTTTTTATTAGACTGTGTCTAATGTATACCAGGCTGGCCTTGAACATGCTATGCAGGTGAGGATGAGCCAACCTTCTGATGTTTCAGCCTCTACCTCAGGATGTTGTCAAGTGCTTTTAATCAGATAAGCTAGTGATGAGCTACTTCCTTACAGCCTGACAGTCACCAAAAGAGTGTGAGGTGACTGCTTCCCTTCATTGACCAAGCTCCTGGATGGGAAGGAAACAATCCAATTATGTTCTTCACATTTCTAATATGGCATTCACAGTAGGGGGTATCTAATTGGTTTTTAATAAGCACTTGCTGAATGTAAAGTAGATGGTCTCAATGAATAAATTTGTTTCCTCCCAAAGGCTCCTCATCAGTCTCGCCCTCCTCTGTGACATTTGGTCTTCTCTAATGAAAACCCTGTTTGTCCAGCATTCTAACTAGTACAGGCTTGGCAGAGCAGGCAGCTACTAACAGGATGAACTGATGTGCCTGGGTGTTGAGCTACTGTATTGCCTTCCCAGTGAACCACAGAATATAAAGCTATGCTGGAGGTAATTAAACCTATTCCCTCACATTGTAGATCAGGAGCTAGAAGGTCAGAAAGTCAGATGACTTTCTGAAGACCTCAGAGAGAAGGCATTTACAAGCTTCCTATATCTTTAAAAGCAAGGCTGAGTGTTCTATAAGAGTGGATATTTAAAAAGAGAGAGAATTAGTCTTGATCACTCCGAACTTTACCACTCAAAGAGAAGACACCACTTCTGCTTTTGATATTTTGTATCACAACACAAAATATTTTGCTAAGTTTTTCTCTCCTAAACAAATTGATCTAAAACTACTTATAAATTCCTTTAAAATGTTTACTAAGACCTTCCTTTATTCACAGTTTTCTTGGCAGAAATGTGGGAATCATGATAAATAAGTGAGAACAAATGTTATTATAGATATTAGACAAATAAAACTATACCTTCACATGTGAATATTATCTACTTAGAAATTTAAATTATCTTATTTTTCAAAAATAAAGATCTAAAACTTAACCATTTAAAAAATGTGCATGGCCTACATACAATGATTTTGTGTGCTAATCATAATGCAGTAGAATGTTTATAAATTTATCATGATTAAAAACTTATTGTGTAGAGTGTAGCAACTTATAAAAAAGATCAGAAATTAATAATTGTATGACAAAGCTTTTCCTGGGGATACTCAACATACACATCTCCTTACCCTAGATAGGGAACCCATGACAGACCAAAGTATAGATATAACCAAAGTCAAACTTGGTGACCTGGTTTGGTTTATTGAGTTACTTATAGGAGAAATTGTAAGGGTGAGAAGCAGAAATGTCTCAAAGACAGCACCAAGGCCATCCCAGCATGGGTGACAGCTCACAAAGCTGGGAAACCTGGAGCACACTGCACAGTCTGCATGTAGTTCAACAGGCTGAAAAACGTCCTTTCTAAATAACTCTGGTCTTAACCTCTCCCAAGCATCATGGCGGGTTTCTGCTTCTTCTAGGCAGCTGATCTAGTCTCAGAGAGTCTTCTTTATAGCTTGGCTTGCCTGAGTCTTTCTTCCTTGCACAGCTTACCTGTTAGTCTGAGAGAGATTCTCAGCTTTTGATGCTTTCTCTGGCAGAGAGGGCTCTAGCAAATCTTGTCAGTGATAGAGACTTCCTGAAGCTACTTTGAGTTGTTTAATTTCCTGCTAAGAAAACTCCGGAATGATTCAGTGTCAGAGGAAATTGTCACACAGTATTCTGTATTAAAACTGACACATGCCTCTGTATTCATGCTATACATGATGGTCCCAAGTACAGGAATAAGTTAACAATAATGTAGTTTGTGAATCACTTAGTTGTATGTGAACAAGAGAGAGGCTGTGTTATTTTCTAAGTGTTGAGATTGTCTAATTGGACGCAAAACTCTATGAATGCAAAGCCTGCCATTTTCTGTGGAGCAGAGAGAGTATTTTATTCATGGTTTCTCTCAGTTCCTAAGAACATATAAATCTTTTCTCTAAAAGAGAACTCCATTTTTTATTGAATTATTTGTTATTTTGATGACCAATTTCTTGAGTTCTTTGTATATTTTAGAGATCAGACCTCTGTCTGATGTGGGGTTAGTGAAGATCTTTTCACATTCTGTAGGCTGTCAGTTTGTCTTGTTGACTACATCCTTTGCTTTACAGAAGTTACTCAGTTTCAGGAGGTCCCATTTATTAATTGTTTCTCTCAGTGTCTGTGCTGCTGATGTTATATTTAGTAAGTGGTCTAAACAGAGAACTCTTAACAGAGGAATCTAAAATGGCCGAAAGTCACTTAAGGAAAATGTTCAACATCCTTAGTCATCAGAGAAATGCAAATCAAAACAACTCTGGGATTCCATCTTACAACTATAAGAATAGCCAAGATGAAAAATAATGATGACAGTTTATGCTGGAGAAGTTGTGGGGTAAAGGGAACACTCCTGCATTGCTGGTGAAAATGCAAGCTGGTACAGCCCCTTTGAATGTCAGTGTGGTGAATTCTCAGAAAATTAGGAAACAACCTTCCTCCAGAGCCAGCAATACCACTTTTGGGTATATATCCAAAGGATGCTCAATTGTGCCACAAGGACATGTGCTCATAGCAGCTTTGTTTGTCATAGCCAGAACCGGGAAACCACCTAAATGCTCCTTGACTGAAGAATGAATAAGGAAAATGTTGTACAATTACACAACGAAGTACTTCACAGCAGAAAAAAATGACATCTTGAATTTTTCAGGAAAATGGATAGAGCTAGAAAACATCATTTTTTTTCTGTAACCCAGACACAGAAAGACAATTACCCCATGTACTCACTCATAAGTGGTTTTTAAACATAAAGCAAAAAAAAAAAAAAAAAAAAACAGCCTACATATCACAATCCCAGAGAACCTAGACAACAATGAGGACACTAAGAGAGAGTTACATAGATCTAATCAATATGGGAAGTAAAAAAAAGACAAGATCTCCTGAGTAAATTGGGAGCATGGGGAGGGGAGAGGCAGGAAGGGGAGCAGAGAAAAATGTAGGGCTCAATAAAAATCAATAAAAAAGATAATAACTTAAAAAAAGAGAACTCAAATTCAACTTCCAGATACTTCATTGATAAACTTATGTATATTTCTTTTGTGAAAACACACACACACCAGTCAAGTTATTCAAAGTAGTATTGACATGAATACAAATAGATCTTAATTATATGTGGCTGTGGACTTAATAGACCAAGAATGTAGTCTTATCAATGGCAAATAAAACAGAGTAGCAGTGCGGGCTCATAGAAATGACAGTAAAAAGTGAATCTGAAGGGATGTGAAGTCACCCCAAGAAATTCCACTCTCTAAGTTGCAGTTGCATCTCTGCAATCTTGGAAATACAAAGACATTTGATAGATATTAAATGATGACTCTTCAAGATATTTGGGCAAAAATTTAAATGTCTTATGTAATGGTAAAAATAAAATGGTGTCATTCCCCTAGGGGCAGCAGTGGGCAGAGGGCCATAAGGGGCAGTGGGTCCCAGGCAAAGAGCTCCATGGTTGGTTAGAGACCTCAGAGAGTCAGCTGGTCCCACAAGGAGCTGCTGTGGGTGAGAAACAGAGATGCATAGGCACGGCGTGTAGAGAAAGGTCGTGTTTATTTAGTGGAAAGAGAAAGAGGGAAAGGGAAGAGAGGGGAAGAGCAAAAAGAGATAGAGAGAGAAAGGGAAAAAGAGAGACAGAGAGAAAGAGAGAGAGGAGGGTGGGAGAGGAGAGGAGAAAAGAAGCTACCTCTTTAGAGATAGAGATGAAAAAGAAGGAGCTCAGGCTGGAAGCTGAAGGAAGATCCACTTGCCTCAGTGGACAGGGGAGGGAGTAGGTGGGATTGTCTCTTAAAGGGACAGGACAAACCATTACATTTTAACTATTAAATTTTATTAATCTAATGAGTGACAGAATAAAAACAATTTATTTATTTTTAAATACATTTCTTTGACTTAACATAAAATTGAACATGCATCTCTTCCTGTAGTTAGCATATCTATGGTATAAATACTTAACTCTCCTAGCATCCCTCAAAAACACAAGACATCATCATCATCTGTAACTACCACATTATAGACTAGATGGATCAAATTTATCCCATATACATAACTTCAATCTTATATCCTCTGGTACCATCTCCTCTCCAGCACTCCAATCACTACATTTTCTGTACTTACTATTCATTCCACTATATACCCATCTGTATTCCCTCCCATTTTCTCTCCTTCCTCTCCTCTTTTCTCTCTTTCTTCTTTTCTCATGATCTTACATGGAAATGGCCTGCCTGCATGGTTGTATGATGACCTTGAATTCTGGATCTTCCTGGATCCACCTCTTGTTAGATGGGATTGCAGGTTTATGACAGTATGCTCCGATTTATGTGGTACAGGGGCTTGAGGCCAGGGCTTCATGCATTGTAGGTAAGTACTCCACCAAGTGGCCTGTATCTCCTGCTATCTACTATTGCAATGACATTCATTTTTTTTTTTACATTCTGCATCTGAATAAAACTGCATAATGCCTGTGCTTCTGAGACTGGCATTTTTTAACTCTAAAATGAAATCCTTCTAAGAGTCATTATAGACTTTTCCCAAAGAACTTTTTTTTAGAAAAAATAAAAATAAAAAGCTTCTGTAAGGTAAAGAACACAGTATATAAGATGAAATGGCAGCCTAAAGAACTGAAAAAGATCTTCACAAATTCCACATCTGACAGAGGGCTCATCTCTAAAACATAAAGAACTCAGAAAACTAAACATCAAAATACCAAATAATCCCATTTAAAGATGGGGCTTAGATCTAAACAGAATTCTGACAGAAGAATCTCAAATGGCAGAAAAACATTTTAAAAATTGCTCAATATCCTTAGTCATCAGGAAAATGCAAATCAAAAAGATTCTGAGATACCATCTTACACCTGTTAGAATGCTAAGATCAAAAACACTGATGGCAGCTTATGTTGCAGAGGATGTGGAGTAAGGGGAACACTCCTCTACTGCTGGTGGGAGTGCAAACTTGTACAGCCACTTTGGAAATCAGTATGGTAGTGTCTCAGAAAGTTAGGAATCAATCTACTTAAAGAATCAGCATATTCAGTACTCTTGGCTATAAACGCAGAAAAGGATGGTCAGTCATACCACAAGGACACTTAATCAGCTATATCCATAGGAACATTATTCATAGTAGCCAGAACCTGGAAACTACTTAGATGCCCCTCAACCAAAGACTGAATAGAGAAAATGTGGTACATTTATGCAATGAAGTACTGCTCAGTGGTAAATAACAAAACATCGTGAAATTTGCAGGCAAAATGATCGCATTAGAAAAGAATCATCCTGAATGAGTTAACTCAAACCCAGAAATGCAATCACAATATGTACTCACTCATAAGTGGAGTAAAGCAAAGGATAACCAGGCCATAATCCACAGCCCCAGGAAAACTGGGGAACAAGGAGGACCCTAAGAGGGTCACATAGATAGCTCTAGGAAAGGGAAATAGGTAAGAAATCCTGGGTAAACTGGGGATAGGGAAGAGACGGGAGGGAATGGGTGATGAGAACATGAGGTAACAGGATGATCAAGTTGGGGAAAAGACAGAGAGGAAGAGCAATGAAAGAGATACCTTGATAGAGAGAGCCGTTATTTCAAGGGCTGGTAGATTCTTCCATATGGCAAGCATCTAGTTGCTCTTGTACCAGTTGTTCTAAAGCCTGCAGCTTAGAGGCCACTGTTGAACCCATATTGGTTTTTTAGTTAACCATTTTAAAGGCAGTACTTCTGAAGGTTTGTCACTTGCTTTGTGTTTTTGTACAGCCTGAATGACTGGTGACTTTTGTCTATAATATCTGCCCCCAAAACTTATGTTTTGGGGGCTGTAGGAATTTTAATCTGGATATTCAATTGCTGCAGTAGGTCACGACCCCACAAATTCACTGTAATATTAGCTATAAATGGCCTCAGTTTTCCTTTGTACCCTTCTGGCACTATGTATTCAACCCATCTTGTGCTTTGCTTTACTTGAGATAGGGTTCCAATTCCTAGGAACTGAACATCTATCTCTTTAAGAGGTGAAGTTAGATGCCAAGATTTTGGAGTAATGTAATATAGTAATATTATATATAGTATATAGTAATACTTATATCCACACCTGTGTCCATTAAGCCTTTAATAAAAATGCCATTTATAAACACGCTTAGCTTTGGAACTTTTTTTCAATTCTATTATTGGATTATATTACAAAGTTACATAACACAACTGTCACTAATTTGCAATATGGTTTCTGTGCTAAATACATCATGTACACTTAGATTTTGTGCAGGCGATATATAATGCGATAGTTAACTCCCAGGAGTCATGGTGTAGGTTAAGTGTTCATTTCATCCTTAGGACTCTGGTGCAAGAAGCAGCATGAGAAAGAGCTGCCCTGGCTCTGCTGCAGTGAGTAGCTCTTTGCTGAGCAGCAGTACGTTCCAGATGAGTCTAGCACAACCCAAAGCTCTGAGCTGAAGTGTGAGTGTGTACTCCCCCACAAAGCTATGCCATCCTCTCTTCAATTATGAGGATCTCCGAGAAAGATAAATGTCATTGTAGGTTTTTTTCAGTTACGTTTTCAGAAAAATACTAAATAAAATCGCTGTGGCTAACTCCATGATGAAGCATATTTTCATCATAGGAAGCTGAGTCCTGGTTATTTAATTTGTTGCAAGATCTCTGGTGGCAGTAGCTTTCATGGCTTTAAAGTATTTTGTGATATGGGAAAGAGCCCCATATCATATATTTTTTAAACCTTAAAACAATTAATCAATAGAAAAATGAAGGTTAAATATGTAGGTGCCATTATCTACTCATTTACAGATACAATCCATAGATCTTCTCTGTCTAACTCTGTCTCTGCCTCTCTCCCTCAGCAACCCCTCTCTCTCATAAAAATGCTTTAAAACCTTTCCTTCTAACATCTGGTTTACTTTGTACATTTTTCTATAATACCATGGACACAAGTCTATAGTTGTCTATGGACAATGATGCTTCTTATTCAAATCAGTTCTGACCATGCCTTTGACCATCAGTCAACATGTTGTCTAAGTTTCACTGTTTAAAATACAACTTGCTATACTTTCTTCTTCTCTTTGACTCTAAGCCATAAGAATAATGGTGAAAACAACCAAACTCATACATAGATACTGACAAAGTAGAATAAGCTGCTGACAACCTGTTTACCTGGGATTCTATATTTACCCCCTTTCTTTCCTGACATTATTTTTTCCTATGTTCCCTAATCTTTAAACAATTTTGTCATTTACCCTGTCATGCTCCTTGATCCCTTGATTACTTGTGTCTAAGAATCATTATCAAGTCACTTTAATTGGTATCAGGATCTTTCAGGTAGTTGTCATGGGACGCTCTCTCTTGTCTCACACTTGACTCATTTATAAAAGTGTCAAATGACCTCACTTAATTTAATGGGACAATTAAAAATAAAGTTACCCTTTAAAAGTACAAGGAAAGAATTCAGGAATCAGAAAAATGAATAGCAATTAGTTCTTTTAGTTTTTATTTTTATTTTTAAGGTTTTTGATAAAGAAGTGTGCATTGTGTATGCATGTGGAACAACTCCAATAAGAACTGATATTATTCTACCTTTTTGACTTCCCCACGTCTCTCTCTCTCCATGCCAGCTCTGCCAGCATCTCACACCTACATTTTTCATACTGATCTTTTCCAAATTACTTGTGAAAATGTCTATAACCATACTTCCAAAAGAGCCCCTAGTCTCCTTCTTTTAATAGGCTTGTGTCTCTAAATCACATTATAGACATGCTAGACCTACTACTGTTTCCTCTCAGATTTCTCTTGCCAATTCCAATACATCATCACACCACACTCACAATTGTCATTCCTGGTTACCAGCTCTGATGATGTCATAAAATCAAAGATTCTACATACAGTCAGTGTGTGAGGATCTACAAACCTGAAACCCAGTCATGCCATGTAATGTGCTCTGCTCATCGTTACCTGAGTACCTTTGCTTTCAATACTGTCCTTCCTAGGTTCTTGTCCAAGTCCAGCTTCGTTGGGACCCACATCATGTGCGATTTCCTTCTTGAAGCCTTTCACTCCTGCACATGGTGATGAATTTCACTTCTGAATTTGCATACTGCCTAATTTATATTATCATTCAGAATATTCTTAATTCTCATTTTGCCGTCTACATTACTAGCATCAACAGAAGAAGAAGGGTTTGTATATTTAATATTCTCTGACATGAATAGGACTGTATACATCAATGGGAAGTTCATTATTTTCTTGTTTCATTTTGTCACCAATCCTTTTGCATAACGTTTTATTTTTTGTTTGATGTTTAGTAATAGCTCAGTATTAAACAGCCCATAGTTGAATGTAATCCTAAGAACATTATTCATATTTTAGTATACATTGAAATTATTTGTCCATTTGTTATTACTATGTGAACATTTGAATAACTGCAGCTGTTAGATATTGATGGATACAGCTAATGGTTTTGTACTGAAGTGATTCATTTTATAAAGTAAGACTTAAAATAATGGAAGTAGAGGAAAGAAGTTCAAATAAAAATCAAGTGTAGTTTTATATTTCATTGTAAAATAAAAATGCTGATTTACCAAAATTGAATTTTCTTTGATGGAATACAGTCACATCCTCTTTTCATCATGGCTAATGACACTTTTAAACCTTTCTGTATAATGTCTTTGGTACAATATTATGGTCACAGTCTCTTGTTTTATACCTCTTCAGTTGTCTCTAGGCAATGACATTTTCAGTTCAAATCAGATCTGAATATGCCTATGGCCATCACTCTATATTTTGTCTATGCTTTGAAAATGCCTGCTAGAAATAATAATGCAAGGGGAGAATTGAGTAAATATTTTATTTCCTAATAAAGACAAGCTGAGAGAATAAACAGCTTCAAATCATGCCAAAAGTACTTAAGTGATAAACTATTAAGTGCATTGTTTAATGGTAAGTCCAGATGAGCATTGCATCACATGTGCAAACAACTAAAAAGTGAACCCAACACTTTACTGCAAGGGGAATATGCACAGGAAGAACACTGATTATTCATGGACGGATGATCCAAGGTCATCATGGAAGAGACCAGCTCACTGGAATTCTTGGGAGGTTTTCACCACTGCCTCTAAGAAGCAGGATATACTCCCCAGCTAGTTGTACCCCTCTGTGCCCTGCAGCTCGTTCCTCGGCACATGGCAGTTTACAATTGAAACTGTTATGGAAAGATACTCAAGGAATATTGTTATGTTGAGAATGGAATTGGGTTTTTCTTTTGTCTATGTCTCGCAAATATGGATTTGTAATGTTTTGCTTAAATTTCTTTGAAAATTTTAATGTGGGTACAAAAAAAGTCTGTTAAGAGGTTTAAATTAAGTATGCATGTAATCTTCTAACAGAAAAAGAATGTAATTTCATTATATTTGTTTATGTTATGTTAGATCAAATTATTACTCCAATCCTTACCACTAGCTTCTAATTTTCGAAATTGTTTCTCTCTTGTGATTTAACAAATTAGTGAATAAGATACAGATCTTTCTAAAGGGATTTAGAACATATAATTAATCTCTGAAAGCTGTGAAGGATTTTCAAAAATAATCTGGTTTTACAACTTCAAAAATTTGATTGCTGCAAGTAAAATACAAGTCAAACTGTGATGCAGGCTAGTCAGGAGGTCTGGCATCTACCTCCTGCTGTACTCTCCTGTTTTATTAGGTTCCCCAGGTTCATCAGACTCTGATGTCATTGCTCTTCTTTATGTTTCTCAGCTATGCAAGGTCTCTGCTTGCCTTAAAATCCCTCCCTCTGCTTCAACACTTACACACTTCTATGGCTCTATGTTTATTACTCTGTTCTACAAAGGCAGTGCATCCCACTGGAACCAAACTAAATGTTTTTGTTATAGATCCGTTGTATCATCTATTTGTATCTGAAGTATCCGCTCGTTTTTGTTTACCTTGCTAACTTCTGTGCCCTGCTGATAAAACATATTGGTTCTTTGAATGCAAAAATTTGCATGGCTTCTCCCGGAATTCTTCTTACTCAGAAAAGTACCTACTTTACCTTCAGGACCTGAAATCTTCATTTATTAGATAAATACACTGATGAATAATTAGATGCACATTAAGCAACATTTGGGCCATGCCAGCTTTAAGTGGCAAGGACACAGCGAGTCCTTCTCAGGTAAGGGAGTATGTACTCGGTCTTAACTCTTGACAGACAATCTTTAAATTTCAGACTATAAAAATAGGTCAAATCCAACAGGAAAGGGAGGAAATAATTTATCTAACAAGAGCTGCTTCCCCAGGCTTAGCTTGCTGGTATGCAGTTAAGACTGTTTTCCCATGTAAATGGCTTTACATGAAGAAACTTCTGAGAAAAACATGTACAGAAATCGTTATCCAACTGTAGGTCAAATCCTGTAAGGAATATATGCCAGCCACCTTCTCAGTAACAAAAAGGTCACTCCAACTCTGATGGTCAATTAAATATGTTCATCTGGAGAATCAGGACACACAGCAAGGCACTCTCTAACAGAGAATGATGTTAGAATCCTTTCATTCCCCAGAGAGTGCTGGAGTTTCGGTTTGCAGCAGGAGAGAATATGTTTCTCTTTAAATATTTAAGCATGGTTTCTGCTTAATTTCCTTCCTCCAAGATGCTCGTCATGCCTTTCAAATATTTGTCTACAGAACATTCTACAATGCCTAAGCAGCGTGGGCGCAGGTGGAGTGCTACTGAGCACAGTAACCACGGCAACACCTAATTCTCATTTAATTTGCCATTTCCTTAGACAAAGCAAAAACACAAGAAGGATAGAGCACTGTAGGCAGAGAAACAGGAAGGGGAGCAGGAGTGGGAAGGTAAGTGGGAACCAGGCACAGACAGCGGCCTACAGGCTTTCTAGTTCGCTTCCTTTAACTAAAAATGCCAAGGCTGGGGGAGACACAGAAACTATTTTTGAGAAAAATTTTATGGTGCTGTATATCAGAAGAAAAATCTAACCTGGCTATTTTTAATGGACTCTCTTTACGCAGAGTACTAAGTTTAAACACAAAC
Organism: Alexandromys fortis; assembly: GCF_014885135.2. Classification (NCBI taxonomy): domain Eukaryota; kingdom Metazoa; phylum Chordata; class Mammalia; order Rodentia; family Cricetidae; genus Alexandromys; species Alexandromys fortis. The sequence goes on from NW_026067966.1 coordinate 7,880,117, forward strand.
CCAGTCAACCTGAAGGCTTCAGTGACAATGATTCAAGGTCAGAGCAAAACTCCTTGGCTACTCAAGTCCCCTGGGTCTGGCCATTCCTCCCCAGAGTTGAAGCTTCTCTCCTATGAGATCCAAACCACAGGAATGCCCCTGAAGCAGGAGCTATAAGTGTTTCCTGGACCAGATTTATTCTCTGGGCTTCAGCAGAGAAGCTGGCACACAGCTAGTTGGAAGGGCCCTAAATTCCGAGTCCCTCCCTCTTTTATTATCCACGTGAAAGCCAACTGAGTCACAAGATTGGGCAGGTACAGCTGCCACTTTCCTCTACCCTTAGCTCAGAAAAATAAAAATATAAGGCAGCCTACGAACACAGAGCCAGGGTGAGATGTGCCCTCAACGGCACCGTTAAGAAGGGGCTGAGTATGGGACCAATCTACGGAATCCCAAACCTGCTTCCCAGCCAACTACCTCAGGAACGTCCCTCATTGGCTGCCTGCCATAGCTGGCTTACTGATACATCTTGTCTCCACTGAATACCTTTATATTAACATATAATCAGTAAAATCTTAACACTTGAAGCTCGTTTAGTAGCAGAACATGGGACACAGAAGAAACACTTTAATAATATACAAGTTTTATTGGTCAATTCAAATCCCTTATTTTTTTTTAAACAGGACCTCACCTCACCCAGGCTGGTGTCAACTAGCTATGTTGCAAAAGTTGACCTGAATCTCTGACACCCTGCTTTCACCCAGAGCCCTGGGATTACAGACATGCACCACCCCACCATCTTTCTGCTATGTTGGCAATCTACTGCAGGGCTTCATGCATGGTAGGCAAAAACTTTACCACCTGAGCTACATCTCCAGCCTAGATTCAACAATCTAGACTATCAAATGCAATGACGTGATGTATCTCCAGGCACATAAGCACACACTCCTTTAGAGCCAGTAAGTTCTCGGGGTTATGAAGCATTGTGCTGTTATTTAAAATACAGACACATTAGGAAGGAAAAAGACGAAGATTGTATTTCAAATGCAAGTAACTCATTTTCAGTGATACTTTCTTTTACAATAAAGGACTTTAGAGTTCCTAAGTCCCCATGATACTCTCTGTAAAGTCCACATGAGTCTCTGGAATCAGAAAGCACAGAGATGTACAAAGCTGTCACTGCTTCCAATTTGGGTACCAACCACAGTCATTCAGTGTTTTCCCACTCAAAGGGGAAAATGAATTAGTGATACACAAACAAACAACAAACTCCCAAGTGTCACCAAAAGCCACTCCGTCCTCTGCTGCAACACTCATCATACACTTTATCAACAAAGCCATTTGGTCTGCTGCATTGCATTCTCCAGGGAATAATGACGGTGGGAGTCCTATATTGTATTCAGTAATGTTTTTACTGTTTTAAAGATTAAATCACAGTGATTAAATTACAGATAAAAGACTGTAGATAGGAGCTATATGTTTCATTTTCATAAAGTATTCACAATTTTTCATATAAATTGAGTTGAATATTACATTTCTCATATGGAACTTTATAAAATGTTTTTAAGTTAAATAAAAGTCCAATGGCCCTAATAACAATTGATCTCAACTATAAAAAACTGTTGTGTGCATGCATGCTTGCATGTGAGGGTATGTACGTGTGTGTGTGTGCACATATATGTAACTGTCTTATAGAATAATCACACATTCACATACCACCAACTTCATTTTATTCCTCTGTGAAACACAAGATGACAGAGTAAGTAGGCTAAGAAGTACTATAATAAAAACACTGTGAGGTGAAGATCAAACAATAAGAAGTGCATGTTGTAAATGAAAGGATTAGATCTGTTTCTTGCTATACCACAGGACAGTGTTTCCTGATTGAATCCTAAAAACATTTTCTACCTATTTTACTCAGTGAGTTGTAAGGATATAGGGTCTCCTACCCACCAAAATATGTAGGTGGAGTAATATGAAGTAGGCTTCATACTAATATTTTCATCCTGCCAGAGAGAATACATGGAAAACAACTAAATTGCAAATTTTAGAGATAAGATACACAAATACAACAGTAAAACACCAAAGCTAGTGTCTGGGTTAAGTTTTTTTTTATTGCTGTGAAGAGACACCATGACCACAGCAACTCCTATAAATGGAAACATTTCATTGAAAAGGCTTGGTTACAGTTTCAGAGGTTCAGTCCATTATCATCATGGCGGGGAGCATGGCAGCATGTAGGCAGATGTGGTGTTGTAGCTGAGATCCCTACATGTTGACTCAGAGACAACAGGACACCAACTGACTGTCACACTGAGTAAAAAGAGACCCCAAAGCCCGTCCCACAGTGACACAGTTCCTCCAACAAGACTGTACCCCTAATAGTGCCACTCCCTATGGGGGCCGTTTTCTTTAAACCACCGCAGAGGGGCCTTATTTAGTTGTCGTTTTGCTCCTGGAAATGATGCTGAGGTGCTTTCCAGTCCAGAGTGTCAGATCGTTTCTCCTACCAACTCACATCATCACGGTGCTACAGTATCTCCAGTCCATCACAGTGGGGTGTTTGCAGTAGGGAAATGAATGGTTATGGTTGTTGTGACAATGCCCTAAGCATCTTCAATAACAATGACCATGGAATGCAAAGGCTTCATGCTAACACAATTATCCTGCCTCAAACAGCCCATACCTATGCTTACTTATAAGTCTTCTTTAAACTTAAAGATCTATATAGTTAAGGGATGAAATTGTTGATATTCAAGCACTCACTGTGTTTTGCAGTCATTTTCAGGTAGATTTTAGATTAGCTACTGATAATGTTATATAGAGAATTGAGATTTGGAATATTTACTTAAACTTAGTTCAATATTTATTGATCGATCCACTGTTTTTGGTGTATATCTGTTTATTCATCTAACCCGTCTAGCATGAAAACAATAGACTGCCAGTAGTCGCTATTCAATTTAACTTAAAAAAAAAAACAGGAAGAACAACCAAACTGTTTTATTTGGTGTTGGGTAATTCAAATAACTTTTTTTTTTAAAGATTGATTAGCCAAAGTTCTCACTTTGAAGTGATTAATCATAGAAATGTACCATCGTTGCCTGGAAAATGTTTAAATAATTTAAAGAAAAGTGACAAGAAAATAATTGTCATGAGTAACTCTCTTTGAAATAGAGCCTGGGGGCTAGGAGGATACTCAGTTTGTAAACTGCTAAGCATGAGAACCTGAGTTTGGAGAGCAGAGACCTGGGGGTAAGGAATGGAGAGAGATGGATCCCTGGAGCTCACTAGGAGCCAACCAGTGAGCTCATGGCTCAAGGAGCAAGCCTCCCCCCCACCCTATATCCCCCAACATGGTAGAGAGCAGCTGCGCATGACAGCTCGTGTCATCCAAATGCTGTGAAACAATCCTTTTTTGCACTATGAACATGCATTACTCTCATTTGCTAATAAAAAGCTGACTGGCCAATAGCTGGGCAGGAAGAGACTGGGGGCAAAAGCCAGACTGGGAGAATTCTGGGAAGAGAAAGGGTAGAGTCAGAGAGTTGTGAGCAAATGCAGAGAAGCAAGATGAGAATGTTGTACTGGGAAAAGGTATGAAGTCATGTGGCTAAACATAGATAATAATTTAAATGTAAGAGTTAGTTAGTAACAAGCCTGAGCTATCTGCTGAACATTTATAATTAATATAAGCCTCTGTGTGGTAATTTGGGAGGCAGCTGCCAGGTATTTGGAATAGGCGGTTGGTGCAGACAATGTCCGTTTACATTCTCTGTCCTCATCATGCACTGGACTAGTATAAATCAATGGGGAGATACAAAGCAGCAACTTCCTGATTTGGGATGTCTTATTGAGGAAGGATGCTTCATGATGGAAGAGCTGCAGACAAGGAAAAGACTGCCTCGGAGATAGAAAAAGGGAAAGCCAAAGATAGGACCAAAATAGGGGCAAGTCTTAAGGAGGAAAAGTTAGATTAATGCTGCATGTGAAACAGAAATAGAAGCATAATGGAGAATAACTATATACAAAACAGCAGCCTGTATTTTCACATCACTAAGGATCGGTGATGTTTTTGTTGTCTATTTATTGCAAATTAAAAGTACTGAGCAAAGGGGAGGTAGGAAAGCAGGGAGACAGGAAAGAAAAAAAGAAGATAAAAAAGTCCAGCTATGCACTTGTAAATGCATATGTAAATATGTAACTCATGAGTTTACAAACGGCCAAGATACAATTAAAGAAATGTTCAACGTGCTTAGCCATCAGGAAAATACAAATCAAATCACTCTGAGATTCCATCTTACACCTGTCAGAATGGTTAAGATCAATAACACAAGTGACAGTCCATTCTGGTGAGAATCCGGAATATGGGGAACACCCCTCCATTGTTGGTGGGAGTGCAAACTTGTACAGTCACGATGGAAATCAATACGATGGTTCCTCAGGAAGTTGATAATTGATCTACCTCAAGATACAGCTATACTTCTCTTAAGCATATATTCAAAGGATACTCCATCCTACCATAAGACACTTGTTCAACTATGTTTGCTGCAGTTTTATTTATAATAGCCGGAAACTGGAAGCAACCTAGATGTCCCTCAATGGAAGAGTTAAAATGTGGTACACGATGGAGTATTACTTGTATTTTTTTAAACATCATCATGAAATTTGCAGTCAAATGGGTACACTAGAAAAAAAATTCTGAATAAGGTAACCCAGACCCAGAAAGAAAATATAGTATTCATTCACTTATAAGTAGATATTAGCTATGAAGTAAATGATAATCCAAACTACAAATCCATAGACTTGGGATTTAAGTAAAGACAGCAGAGTCTAGTGCTGAGGATGAGACCCACACAATGCATCAAATATGGAGAAGTGAAGCTGGTGCCTACACGGAACCTAAATTCTAGTCTCTTAGGTGTGGGAAGGTACTCTGCAGACTACCAAAAGATAATCATGGACATCAACCCAGTCATAAAGCTTCTGACCTACAATCTGTCCTGCCTGCAAAGAACGTGTGAGAGTAGTGAACCAATGTCTGATTTCATTTAAGAATTACCCCATGGGAGGGAATCCAGTCCTGAAGCTGCTTGGGTAACCAAGAATCAGAGACTAGATGGCCTAGAGACCTAGGGTAAAACTAAACACTACTAGAAAACCAATATTACAAGGTCCTCTGAATCAACTAAACAAGGTGCATATAAGCTCACAGGGACAGAAGCAGCAAGCACAGGGCCTTCATGGACTGCACCAGGTCCTCTGTGTATATATTATAGCTATTAGCTTAGTATTTTCAAGGGACTCCCTCTCGTGGGAAAGGGTGAGTTTCTTACTCTTGTGCCTGCTCTTGGGACTCTTCTCCTCCTGTGGGATTGCCATATTCAACTTTGAAATGAATTTTTTGCTCCATCTTATTTTATTTTGTCATATTTGGTTGTCATCTCTTAGAAACCTGTCCTTCCCTAATGAGAGACAGAATGGGTGTGGAAATGGTGGAGAAGGGAGGTAAGGAGGAACTGGGAGGAGTAGAGGAAAGGGAAACTATAATTGGGATATAGTGTATGAGAAAAGAATCTATTTTCAATACAAGAAAAAATGAAAAATAAAAATAAACGAGTTTAGTTAGGTATCATAGTACATTTCCTGTCATCCAGAACAAGAAAAATCTGAGGAAGGAGGGTAGAACCCAAATTAAATCTGAGCTTGCTTTAGGAATTCCAGGCCTATTTATTCTATATGAAGTTTCGTAGTCTCAAAGTAAGAAAAAAAATAAATGAATAAATAAAATAGTTGCACTTAAAATCTCATTAGCATCACAAAAATCAGATACACGATAGATAGATAGATAGATATTGATAGACAGACAGACAGATAGATAGAATTTGTCCCTTCTGTTATATTTTGTAACAGAAAACAATGTTTAAAACGTTTTCCCTTGTGTACAATATAAACTTAACAACAGAGTGAGAGAAGATTTTTCTTCTGTTTAAATTACCAAACAATTCCCCTAAAATGTGGAAGTTAAATATATCACAGCTGAGTATGTCACCACAAAAAGGAAATTCATCTTTTGGAGAGGAATGACCAAAGTTCAAAGGTTAGATTCAAAATGTTTCCATAAAGTCAACTAATTGGGCTCACACTGTTTTGAACTTTTTAATTCACTACAGACCTGCTTTCAATAAGTATCCTGTATAATTTTAACAAGGAAGTACCCAGAGCTTTAAGCTCAAAGCAATGTTGTGGGAGGATAAGGGACACAACATTGCATTGAGGTAGAAAAGCAAAACAGATTTCTTCCACCTCCACCCACGCCCATAAGCTCTCATCTGCACCCTACATGGACAAACACTAGCAGCTGAGAATTTTCTTTCATCCTTCTGACTCCCTTTATACCCTACCAGGTACCCAGACTTCCCCATAGACCCTTTCCCTTGGTTTCAGCCTTTAGGTCAACCATCTTACTTGACAGTCCCATATTTGCTTTGGGTGCTTGGAGATTCCTGGTGCTAATCAATAAACCTCAGATAATGACATGAGTGGAAGAGCTTATTAACATCTGTAACCCATCAAGATCAGACACAAAAGAGGCAACCAATGGTCCTAAACGCCTGCGTTCAGTTAGTGACTTACCTAAGCCAAGCATTGAGGGGGTAATACTGATCAGACACTGCTTTCTTTATCTCTGGTTCTTTACTTTCGTCTGCTAAAAGGAAGTCAAGCACTGAAAAGAACATAACTGTCAGTCACCCTAGGACCCCCGTCAACTTCCTCTGCTCTGTCTCCATGGAAGGGTACCCTTGCTCCCAACTGCACATTTAGTCAAATGGATGTAACATCTGCTTGACTGCCAGAGTGCAAAAGTGTTCTCTTCTCTGTCATCTAACTGACAGTGAAATTCAACAAATATATGTGTGTCATAAGGGAATATTAAAATCTACCAAACAAGCATTTCTTTTCCTTTCCTCATGACATTTAGAAAATGTGTAAAATGGTTTAAACCAGGGATTGGGGGAGGCATGGACTGAAATTGTTCCTTCAGTCCTACAACATTCTGTGCCAAGTTTCATTTCTGACTCTGTATTTCTGGCCAGAATCAAGATCCCTGAAAAGAAATACATAAAAGAGAAAAATATGCCTTTCCTTCAACCTCGGCAGAGCCATGTTGGCAGAGGCGGCTGTGGGAAGAACAGGGCTTCTGGCCTGGGATGGGCTTGTTGCTGGTGTTTGCTCTTCATTGAGAGGATGTCAGCTCCCTCAATGAGACTGAAGCACCTACTAGCATGAGGTCATGGTTGTGCCAGTTTCACTGGGCCGGGCTCTTGCAGCACATTCCATCTCCTTCCTCCCGGAGAAGGTGCTGTAAACAAGAGAGAGAGAGAGAGAGAGAGAGAGAGAGAGAGAGAGAGAGAGAGAGAGAGAGAGAGAGAGAGAGAGAGACCCTGTTGTGATGTAAACACATCCTAAACTCAAAAGCCTGGAAATGCTGGTTCCACCTGTAGCAGTCTAGACAAAAGTAGGAGCAAGGAAAAGGACAAGAATGGTCAGCAAGAAAAGCTTTTGGTTATTGGGGAAGGAGAGGGAGTTAAGACACAAGAAACACAATGAAAATAAAAATTAATGCCCCTAAAATATTAGGTTTTTAGAACGGGAAGACAAATTGTTAAATTGTCTAGATGCCTTCATATATGCAATTTCTCACATATGAGATTAAAAACTTTGGAAATTAAATAAAATTATAACAAATTGAAATATGATAGAATAAAACTAAGTAAACCACAGATAAATGGCATGCACCAAATAGGAAATAACTGGTCTGATAATATCAAAATCATGAATGCAGATGTCAGGCTATGAAAATTAGATAAGAGTCACAGGGAAATTAATGCTAGGACACATACACATGGCACTGAGCACAAATTCAACATTTTCCTATTGAAGTAAAAACAGACTTTCCCCTGTCCTAGAAGGGGAGGGGGTCCTTGTGTGCATGGGGAAACTGACTGGAAATGATTTGCAAATCTTAAATTATTCTTACCAGAAATGACAGATACTAGATTCAGCTAAAGGAGTGTAATGTTCCTCGTGGGTATAAAATCAAAGCGTTTTAAAGCATCATTGTTTATTCAATCTATTTTGGGCTGCCAAAAATATCATAAGGGACCAGAGCGGAATGAAAGGGTGACAGTTGTCTGCTCTCATACTGGGCTGGTACCTGCAGCTCACACACAGGGAGCTTTTGCATAACGTGGCTCACATAAAAGGCTTTGTTCTCCATCGCCTCACTGTGGCCGCAAGCCTCAACTTCAGCTTGCAGGCATTTCCTCTCACCGATCATTTGAAAGAAATTCATCTTTAATAGGTAAGTTGGTTCCTTACTAATATTCATTTATTTTCCCGAAACTATGTACCACCCAATTATAGGTTTTTGGGTTGTTCTTTTAAAACACAAATTTCATTCAGAGCATAATCCTCAAACCGAAGAAAATGAATTTAAAAGATGTGTCTTTTGGCTATCCACACCATTTTGTAGCATGTGTGCAGGGTGTGTGTGTGTGTGTGTGTGTGTGTGTGTGTGTGTGTGTGTGTCTGCATCTTGACAAAAGCTTCACACCCAGTTTCAAAAGGTCTGTGTCCTGGTTGCCTTACTATAAGAGCTTACAACAGAGGGCAAACAGTAATTATCACAAGCCAGCTTGTTGCTAACCAACCCTTTTTATCTACTGACAAAATCCAGAATCCCTGATACCAGGAGGAAAAACACCAATTTCCAGTTTTCTAGGACTGTGCTTCTGACACCAGCAGCTCACTCTCCCCTCCCCCTCCTCACACACCCAAACACACACCTCCCCGCTCCTGGTTCCGAGGCCTTCTCTGCCATTAAATTTCCATTCTGGAACAAAGGCGAGGCTACGCAAGGCAGTTATTACTCCAGTCCCCCACTCGCAAAGAAAAGCTTCAGAATTAAGGAATGAATAGAAGAGGAGAGATGCAGCTGGGTACCCACCCCTCTCCTTTAGGAAGAAAGGGCAATGCTGAAATCCAAGCTCAGCCAGGCTTGTACCTTAGGGCCCCGCCCTCTATACAACCGAGGAACAGTTGTTCATTTTCCTAAAATTATCAAAATATACCAATTTTCTTTTTCCTGTTGTCTCTGGAGAAATGATTTTAAATTGGCTGGGTTCCCCTTCACCCTTCCTCAGTGTGCAGAGCTCTGAGGACACATAGTAATAATATTATTACAGACACATTATTATTAATAATAATAATAATAATAAATACAATAAAAAAGAAATAAATTCTCTACTTTCAATTCCTTTCCTCGAGATCTTTCTATAGCTCGGGCCATGCTAACTCTCAAAACACGTACCCCAACCTGAACCGAAGTTTCCCGTGGTTTTAAAGTGGTACCTAAGGAGGTCACTGGCTCATCTACAAATCGAGAGCTTAGGTACCGAGCCGGGTCCCTTGCCCCGGAGTGACACCTGGACAGCGCCAACCGGCGCGGGCTCTCTCCCAGAGCACAGCGGACGAGACTAGCCGGTCGGGTCGGGTTCCTACTTTCCGGGCTGCGGCTCCTCTCGGCGGAGCCGGAGGACGAAGGACCGGCGCGGAGCGAGGCGGGACGATGTCTTACCTGGGCGCGGAAAGTGGACGCACCCGCGGTCGCGGCTGACTCGGAGAGCTTAGAGCTCCTCCGTGGGAGGAGCCGGGGAGGCCGGACGACGGCAGAAGCGAGGAGAGGACCGAGAGGAGAGAGAAAGAGGCCGGAGGGAAGTCGAGGGAGAGAGGATGCTGCCGCTGCCGCTGCCGCCGCCGCAGAGAGCCCGCGCAGCCGAGCGCCGCCCCGTGCTCGCCCCAGCCGGGCTCCGCGGCCGCCCCGCCCCGCCTGTTCCCGCCCCGCTCAGGGCCCGCCCGGCTCCGCCACCGTTCGCACTGGCGCTGCCACCGCCGCAGTACCGGGGAGGGGGAGCGCAGGGCCCCGCCTACTACCGCAGCCGGGCGACCGCCAGACCGGGACAGCTAGGCTAGGAGCCCCAGAGCCCCGCCCAGCCAAGGCCAAGGGCGGCAGGGCCTGCCTTGCAGTACGCCCCTCTAGGCTTGCAAAGTGAGCAGCAGAGACAAGCCGGCCTCCTTAAGGTCGACCTTGGGAAGTTAGCCACCTTCTTTTCAGTCTTAGAGGACCCTCTTTCTTATCTTTGCATCATGACTGAAGCAGGTTCGGTGGACACTTTGATGGAAGAAGCTCACTGATCTCGGTTGCGCAAATCCAGCAACAGGTGCATCTGGAAAGCCCCCCCACCCCCAAAGAAGGACTTGAGATAGAGAACATCTCTGTCGGGATGGAAGGTTGGAGGGCTAAGTGTGTAGAGCATTCTATACCCAGTTCTGTCACTAATCAGATGCCCTTATTGAGTCAACTAGTGTTTATGGAGAGCTACTATGTGTCAGCCACTATTCAAAGCTTTGTGGAAACGTGAAACTCAAATGTTATCCCCCCAACCAAGTCCAATCTATGGTGTGATAATTACACCAAGTGAGGGTGAAAACTGTCAGTACCATCTCTCTCAAACACATACAAGGAAGAGTGGGTCATCAGAGAAACGGTTAGCCCTGAGATGATAGGATTAAAATAAAATCATCTCTAGGGGCTGGAGAGAAGACCTAGTGGTTACGAGCACATACTGCTCGGTCGTCCAGACAACCTGGGCTGGGTTCCCAGCACCCACATCAGGCAGCTCACAACCGCCTGTCACTGCAGTTGAGGGGGGGATCTGACATCCCCGACCTCCGTGGGCATCTGAACACACACAAATTAAAAAAAAAAAAATCAAAATGTTCAAAATCATCTCTTAAATACATTTGAAAAGGAAATGTCCAAGAAAGCATCAGGAAGTGTACAGCTAGAATAACTTCACCCATCTCTATCAGGCACCTAGAGAACTTATTTTAAAGGTTAACCCAAACAACGAGGAGGGCTTACAGTTTCAGCCGTTCTAAAGAAACTGTAGTTGTTGTTACAGTTTTGCCTCTTAATAAAGCACAGAGCATTAAAGTTGAGTTCTTAGATATTTGGTCCAATTCCCTCAGACTTTAGATGGAACAGAGACCCATTTACGGGAGGTGAGAACATTAGAACAGCTTATACAGCTAGGCGTGAAAACATAACCTCCATACTCACACCCCAGGCTGCCTTCCTCCACCCAGCTCCATCTGGTGTCCCAGTGACACTTGCAAGGAGGTTAGAAATATCAGGGCACACCCAGTAGGACGGAGTTTTGTGGAGCTGGGGCTCCTCAGAAGGAGGCCTGATGGGGAGGGTTTCAGCCACCAGGAAATGATAGAGACCGTATGTGGACAGAAGGAAGGAATGGGTATCCTGTCGGTCCTGACGTGGTCTATACGTGTCAAAGCTCACTGACAGACTTCATTGCTGCTCAGCCCAATTACTGGATGCTTCCTAGTTCCTGAGAGTCGCACTCCAATAGAAATGGATTTCTGGTCCCTCTTTCACTCCACATAGAAACCCCATGGGTTTGTAGTAACCAGAAATTTAAAGTAGATAGAACTTTAGGCAAAAACAAACAAACAAACAAACTACCTATTCATATTTGGAAAGCCAGTGGCTTTCCATCTTAGTGGTCTTGTTTCAGGAGAAATTCAACTTACATTGGGAGCATGCTTCCTTTTACCACCTATCATAGCCAAAGTTAACACTCACATGTTGACGATCCATAGAGGAAATATAAAAGGTACTCACTCATATTTGATTTCTAGCCATAAATAAAGGACATTGAGCCTATAATTGGTGATCCTAGAGAAGCTAAATAAGAAGAAAAACATACAGGCATCCTCCTGAATATTAACCTTCATCAGGCGATGAAAGGAGACAGAGACAGAGAAAGAGACCCACATTGGAGCACCGAACTGAAATCTCAAGGTCCAAATCAGGAGCAGAAGGAGAGAGAGCACGAGCAAGGAATTCAGGACCGCGAGGGGTGCACCCACACACTGAGACAATGGGGATGTTCTATCGGGAACTCACCAAGGCCAGCTGGCCTGGGATAAAACCAGACTCTCTGAACATAGCTGACAATGAGGACTACTGAGAACTCAAGAACAATGGCAATGGGTTTTTGATCCTACTGCATGTACTGGCTTTGTGGGAGCCTAGGCAGTTTGGATGCTCACCTTACTAGACCTGGATGGAGGTGGGTGGTCCTTGGACTTCCCACAGGGCAGGGAACCCTGATTGCTCTTTGGGCTGAGGAGGGAGGGGGAGGGAAATGGGAGGCGGTGGCGGGGAAGAGACAGAAATCTTAAATAAATAAATAAATAAATAAATAAATAAATAAATAAATAAATAAATAAAATGAGAATCAGTTACAAAATACAAGGATAAGGGATGACAATTTTGGAATGGATGATGACTTTGGACTTACTAGTAGGAATACACACACACACACACACACACCATGCGGGACCTTGTGAAACTTTCCCAGACAGTACGGACATTTCAACTGGTGTTGTGATTATGCGGGTCTTGCTTAGGTAACCTTATTATCAATATTTCATAAGTGCAGCTGCTCTAGCACATCTGGAAGATGCTACCTAGCAGCAGGTGTCCTGTTCCTCCAGCTCACATTCTCTTCTCCCTCTTCTGTGAAGTTTTCTGAGCTGTGGTTGAAGGCGTTGAGTTAAAGATGTAGCGACTGGGTCTGGGCACCCCACTATCACTTATCCTTTGTGTTCTGACAAGTTGTGGGTCTCTGTGACGGTCTTCACCTGCTATGAAAAGAAGCTTCTCAGATGACGGACTTAGGGATGTAAGGATAAGGACTCAGAATATAGTTAGACATTATATTAGTTTAAGGAAAAAATGGCCATTAGTAGATGCTCCTCTAGAGTTGGTGGCTTCCTCTCCAACCACGGATAATTGATAGGTATTCAGTACGAGGTATGAGTTCCATTCTATTAATTTGGCTTTGATTTTAACTTAGTTACCCCACTGTTGTGCCTCTGGGGATATATTGCCAGGCCAATCAGTGTTGTGGTTTGTAGTCTTTGCAACTGAGTATGACTATTGATCTGCTTCCTCCCTTGACAGTTCACATAGCAGCTTCTAGTACTATGAAAGCTAGTCCTAGGGGAAGAGGCTTCCAGGTCCATTCCAGCTGAATTCCTTCTAGTCTTGTGTTTGCAGCAAGAGGGTCTTACCTCCAGGTTCAAGGAGGCAAGCCAGGGTAATGGCAATTGCCTACATTGCTTTAGGAGTCTCTTGGACTTCCGTAGTCAACAATGGAAAGGAGGTTTTACATGCATGTCATTGAGGTTTTGAGGGAAGTATGATCATCCTATTTGGTATAACATATATATCTGTATTTATAACATCCCTCTATTTTATATATATTTACATATATAATGGTATAACAACAACATAGCAATGGAATTTTTAACATTATAGGGGAATAATTTAAAACCTATGCTCCATTAAGTGAGACAATTTAAAAGAAGTAAACAAATCTCTAAATACAACTGAATATGGATACAAAGTTAAGCCAAGAAGAGATTAACAACAGACACATAACAAATACAGAGGTTGAAACAAAAATTTTTAAAAGGACAACTTCCAAATTGAAAGAACCCAGGAATCAGAGTAGAATTCTTCTAGATGTTCAAAGAAAACAATCAATTTTTAATTATTAAAAAAAGAAAAGACAGAAACAGAAGGAACATGTCCAAACCTTTTCTATGAAGCCAGTATTACTTAAATATTAAAACCAAATAAAGACCCAGCTCCCCCCAAAAGGAGAACTGCAGGTGAATATCCCTCATGAACAAAAGTCCTTAATAAAATAATTGCAATCCCACGACAGGTATATGTTTAAAAAAATGGTCACCCATCACAAACAATTTGACTTTATTACAGAGATGCAGAATGGTTCGATTTATATGTCCATAAATGTAATACACGATGCAAATTTACTTAAAGGTAAAAATCACATAATACTCTAAGTAGATGTAGTAATAGCTTTTGGCAATAAAATTCAGAGGTGCTGTCACTTAACACTGTCAAAATAAGGAACACATTGCGAAATAACTTGGCTTATAACCTACCAGGAAATGTAGTCCATCAAGGAGAAAAAAAACATCAGAAATTAATTATTAAGTGAACTAGTTGTTGAAATAAGTAAAAAAAATACTGAAAATAAGTATAATAGCTATACCCAATGAATTTAAAGAAATATAAATAAAATATAGAATTCCAACAATTTTTTTGAATTGCATTTCAATGATAACTAACAATTTCAACATTTCATTGCACTTAATGACCATTTCTATTTATTTAGAAAATACTTAAAATAAGTTTAATAGTTATACTCAATGAACTTACAGAAATATAAATGAAAAATACAGTATTTCAACAAATTTTGAGAATCACTTTTGATGATAACTAACAATTTCAACATTTTTGTCTACTTAATGACCACAGTTTTTTTAATTATTATTTTTAACTTTTCAAGACAGGATTTCTCTGTGTAACAACTCTGGCTGTTATACCAGGCTGGCCTTGAACTCTCAGAGATGGCCTCTTGAGGTGCTGAGATTAAAGGTTTACACCACCACTTATTGATGGTTTTTGCACAGCTTATTGATGATTACTATTTCACATGTTTTGTTGTATCTATTCAGCTAGTTTCAAATTGAGTCAATTTTCATTTGAGTCTGTTTTCATTGTCTTATCTGCCACTTGCAATGCCCTTTCCTGGATAGAATGCACCTATAGAATAACCCTTTAAAAATATATGTCCACAATATCTTGTTTGCATTTAACTTTCTTAAAGATCATATTTGTAAACAGAGTGAGAATCTGATTAGATTAGAAAGCAGATAGTAGATATTTAACTGGAGGTTTCTTCCCTGTCCGCCAGTTCCCTAATAAACACTCTGAGACTTAATATTAATTACAAGCTGTTTGGCTTATTAGCTCAAGTTTATTATTAACTAGTTCATACATCTTAAACCAACCCATTTCTATTATCCTATATTTAACCATAAGATTCTTGGCTTGTTACTTCCTATCTTTCTTCTCCAGCAGCTGCTGGTCACCTTCTGACTCTGCCCTTTTTCTCCCAGTTTGGATTTCCCACGTGGTTCTATTCTGCCTGACTGTTGGCCAAATCAGCTTCTTTATTAACCAATGGTTATAAAACATTAACAACATACAGAGAAGCATATTACATCAGGGAATAGTATCTAGCTTCTGTTGGGACATCATATTTTTCTGCCTCTAGACCTACATGTTCTGGGATGTAGTTCAGTGGCCTCCTTGTGATTCTGAGACTGGTTTCAGGCTGAGGACAGAGATGTCCCACAGGCTTTCTTGGTTCTCTGTCTTTCTTTCCTTCTTTCTTTCTTTAATTAAAACATTAAATTTGATTAAAAAATAAAAAATCATTTTAGTTTTGTAAAATGATCCTTTTTATGTACATTGATTTTTTTTTTTTTGCATGTATGTCTGTGTGAGGGTGTCTGGTCCCCTGCAACTGGAGTTACAGACAGTTGCAAGCTGCCATGTGGGCGAAACAGGGTCTTCTAGAAGAATAGTCAGTGCTCTTAACTTCTGATCCATCTCTCTAGCCCGGTTTTCTAACTTTGATGATAGAGCTTTCAACTTCCATATTAAATCTGAGGCATCTTCGTGATTCATCTACTTTTAATGCATAGATACATATCCCTTACACTTGCTCTAGAGAATTCTAAGCGATACACTGCTTTTTTTCAAATTCAATTCAGTTGTTGTAGAGAATATACTTTACATGATTTTAATTCTTTTATATTCCAATGCAAAGACTGAACCCATCCCCTCACACATTAGAGCTACCCTGCATAAGATTATTAAGTTATATGACTATGAATAATGTGTTGAAACTTTTTTCATGTTCAAGTGTGGGGTTTAATGTGACTGATAGTGTCCAGGTCTTATCAAAAGTTTCCTGAGAATAGATCAGAGATTCACATATAATAGTAGACTATATAAAAGACCATGTAAAAACACAGATGAAAATATTCATAAATTCAGTTTTGGCAATAACTATAGTGATACCATTCTTAGTTACTATACCAAGACCATTAACTCCCACCACAAAATGACCAAATCAATATCTACAAAATTAAAAGCTTTTGTTTTTCAAATGACCTCATTATTAAAAGCCTTAGTTAACATAGCCTTGGAAAGAATATGTTCAAAGCATTTTTCCCATGAAGGGCATATCCAGAAATTATAAAGAATTCTCATGCATAGTCCTTAAGGAGACAAGCAATCTACCTGTTAAAAAAGGCAAAAATATTATAACAGACACTTCACCACAAATGCTGTAATGGTAGCAGTTAAAATATAAAAAAGGCTTCATATCAGTAATCATTATAAGATGCTAATCCTAATTAAAGTGAGTTGTTACTTATAACATTAAAAGGGAGGCAGTTCAAAAGATAGACAAAATTCCAAGTGCTGGTGTGGATGTGAAAAAAAAAGAAGGCTAACAATCAGAATCATA
The DNA here is from genome assembly GCF_014885135.2 of Alexandromys fortis. Classification (NCBI taxonomy): domain Eukaryota; kingdom Metazoa; phylum Chordata; class Mammalia; order Rodentia; family Cricetidae; genus Alexandromys; species Alexandromys fortis. Next base: position 7,896,655 of record NW_026067966.1, read on the forward strand.
CATTTTCATAGGATTGCAGGACTGCACATCCACTTTGCGTAGCTCTTAATCCATTTTAAAGATTTAAAAATATACTTACCAAATGACCTAAGTATTCTATTCCAAGCCACATAGTCTAGAAAAATGAAAATGTCCTCCTGTTCATGTGAGCATAATTTCTAACAACTAAAAAGTGAAAGTCATCCAAATATCGATCACTAAGTAAGTTAGATGAACAAATTATGAGAGATTTCTGTGCTAGCACAAGATCTGTCTTAGAGTCCAGTCACTGATACATGAAACAATCAGGATAAACACCGAGACGTGTCGCTAAATTGAAGGAACCAGACACAAAGAATTTCCTGTGTGACCTTATTCACATGGCATTTTACAAAAGGTCAAGCTGCCAAGACCACAAGTAGATCTCTGGTTGCCAAGGCCAAGTGTGGGAACAGCAACTGATTAAAACAAACATGTGGGAATTCAATGTGGTGTCTCTAGAGTGCTACAAATGGAACAGTAGTATGGGCACCGAGCTCTCCAGTGCTCGTCAAACAGCATTCATAATTGGTTAATTTTTAACATGCAAAATATATCCCTATAAACTTGGTAAACTGTGCATTTGGCTGCTAAGTGGGTGGTTTTATAAATGTCTATTTATCAATATTATTCATATTGATATGTTTTTTTGATTTCTTTTATTTTAAGGTGGAAATAAAAATATCAAAGTCTGCAACTATAATTATAGAATTGTCTGCATCTCCTTTCACTTCCATTAAATTTTACAACATGTACTTTTAACAACTAAAATATAAAGCACCCTTTTAGTGCAGATGTATGATAATAATTTTTAATACACATGTAGGACTTTTTATATTTTATTAATTGCTGCCCATCATAATCATTTTCTTTCTTTTCTGGTAATATTATTTTGATGAAATTTACTTTAAACTCCATACTTATTTTTAAATTACATAACATATTCCATGCCATCATTTAGTATGAGAATTTGGGTGTGAACCCAGAACCCATGTAAAAAAATCTGGGCATGATGGCCACTTGTAATCTCAAGGCTAAGAGCCAGTCAGTCTTTCATAATCAGGGAACTCTAAGTTCATAGGGACACCTGTCTTGAAAATAAAGGAGAAAAACACACGTGTGTTAAAGTCTTTGTCTTCCACATAAATACAAGTTGCTAAGTACTTGTAATACAAAGAGACCCCCTAGCAATTACTCCTCTTGTTCCCGCCTCTCACCTCTGATACACTAAACTGTTTTCTGTCTCTATGGGATCATATTATTTATGCAATCATACACAATGTGATCTTTATTACAGGATCATTTCCAGTAACATAATATTTTTAAGGTTGTCTGGTGTTTCTTCACTTGTTGCTGGAGGTACTATCATCAAAAGGCAATAATCAGATCTCTCCTAGGGCCTATGGCCTCATCTGTCATGGGCTGCTAATCAGGTTTCTAGAACCAGTAATGGATTTGTTCTGGTAGAGTGACTGGTTACCCATATAACAGTACTGCCTCTATTGCATGAGTGGGTATAATCTGCCTGGAAGGTTGATCTCATAGTTTGTCAACAGTCTTTTGCACTTAGGAATTATTTAAATAATGTATACTTTGCATGTTCCTCCCATTGTCTTGTATATATTAAGTAGTTCAATTCTTTTCTATTTTTAACTCTTTCGTGGTTGAATGTGGGTTGAAATCTCTCACTCTATCCCATCTTTCTATCAGCTTTACCCATCTTGCCGTACTTATTTCAGTATTTGCCAAACACAGTTAGGATGATCATCTTTTCCTGATGCACTGGCTATTTCATAATAGAAAAAAAAAAAACTTCTCTTTTTGTCGTTTTGACTCAGATCTTACTTTTTTCTCTCTCAGTGCATCTCTCTCAACTCTCTGCTAGGATTCACAAGTCATAACTTTATATGCTTTTTTAATGTTCATTTTCTCGTGTTTCCTTAAGTAAGACACAATTTGCATATGGCATTGTGTTCTGTTTTATCTAATTTTATGGTTTTGCTCTGTTTAGTCTATTACCATTTATAATTAAATCAAATAATAATTAAATTATAATTAAAGTTTTTGAAGAGTTAAATCTTCTACTTTAGTGTTTATTTTGTATTTTCCAAAACTACTTTTTCACCTCCTTCCTTCCTCCTTCCCCATCTTCTCTCTCTATTACCTTAGTTTGCCAATAACACAAAATCACAGACAATGCAAAAAAGATTTTTAAAGTTATGACTTATGAGTCCGAAGTCCAAGGTGAAGGGGTCACATCTAGTGATGGTTTTCTTGGCAGCTAAGTCCCAGGGCTGAACACGGTACCATCTCACAGGAGATAGAGAGTGCATTTGCCTGTGTATCCTTTGGCCGCCCATATTAAATTATGAGGCTTTATTCTGATTATCGTATCTAACCATAATCATTTTCCAAAAGCAGCACCTCTAAGCAACATAGTTGGATTACTTCCACCCTCTTAATGGGAATTACATTTTCACACATGAACTTTTGAGGGCACATTAGCCACCTCCAAGCCTCAGCACTTGACTTTATTTGAATTAGTCAATTATTTCAGTATTTCCTATTAACACTATAGGCATTCTCCCATTGTATGTAAGTTTTCACTTTGTAGAAGTCAAGAAATGTAGGTATTTCAATTCCACGTGCATCCCTCTTGTTTCATAGGTAATTTTTATAAGTCTTATTCCTCCAGCCATTTTGAACTTCAAAAACTTTAGTATACTGGTTTTTTCATCAACAATTTTCATTTGTAGTTACCTTTAAACGGGTATGGCATTTTAGCCCAGCTCTCATTCTTCTTGGAGGGACAATCTGTCTCTAGCAGATGAGTCTGCAGTTACCAGGAAGCCCAGTCTCTGACACTCTGTGCATTACTCAGCAAGATCATATTGAAAACAAGGTTGTGATAAGTTAAAGCCATCCAAATGCTTTGGGACACAGGGGAATTTAATATAGCAAATAAGATGCTAATTCATCTTGTAGGACAGATGACGCATGGGGCTTAAGCCTGACCTTCAGCTGAAAGAGGAAAATCACGTCTAGACTGGCAGGTGAAGGAGCCTGCTGCCTTTTTCTCAGAGAACTATATAAATCATGAACCTGCTATCATGAAGGGGTTTAACAGCAGCATCTAAGTGAGATCCAATCACCAGAAGACTGCTTCTGCTTCCCCACAATGGCCTTTTGATGATCATGCAACTAGTATCAAATGCAAAAAGATCAGAAATATCCTCAGATGCCCCACCAGCAACAATAGCCTGCCTTACTTCTTTCTATACAATAAGAGATAGTGAATGTAATTTCCAGAGCATTATCTGCAAGGGCACAGAATTATATATATTCTATATATGTAAAATATAAATATATATATAGAATATATATAAAACTATATATATATATATAGAATATATATATAACTATATATATATTCTAGCCTCTTCGGTGTGCTGTGGTAGAATAAAATCAGAATGAACATTGTGCGCCAATTTCCCATATCCATATTAATTAAATTACAATGTGTATGCGTGTTGCTTTCCAAAGATGAGTCATCCTGAGTTTGTGCTTCACGTCATGGACAGCTACAGCTCAGGACGCCAAAAGGACTCCTTTACAAAGGAAGTATAGAGAATTAATACCGTTTCTCGTGTGCAAAATATCACTTTTGCCTTTCTGACAGAGTGACACCTCACTGAGTGAGGAATCTTGGCTGCAGTTCTCGCTCTGCAGAGCAGTGCTCTGGCCAGCAGAAACTGAGAGGCGCCGTCCCTGTGCAGTCTCAGTGCTTACACAGCATGAACCCTAAAGCAAGGAAGACCTAAAACTCCAGGTGCCCAGCCGGGGAGGGGAGATGTCCCTCCAGGCCTTGTCAGTTTCTTAGAAGTCACGTGCTCTAAGATGAGCTCCAGTTCCAAGTATAACTGCTGGAAAATGAAGGGACGGTAGAAAGCTGGAAAGAGAGCCAGCAATCAGAGTGCAAGCAAGCTGGAAAGGTGTCAGGGTTAAACTGCTCTTAACACAGAAGCCAGCTTGCTTCAAGGACAATGGGAATAATTTGTAGGTTTTGTATTTTTCCACCAACAATGACTATATTTTGTACAGCATGTAACAAGTCCTTCATTCTGGTGATTAAAACAGAGCATGCCCAGACTTTAGCACCTCTTATGAAGTTGTAACCACCTCCTGTCGTACAGGAAAAGGCTAAAGTGATTGAGCTCAACTTTCAAACTTGCTACTCCTTGTACAAAAGCCATATTGGCAATACTCAGAAGCAAAATAAATAAATGATAAGTTCAAGCACATTTTTTTCTAACCCACTGGAGATCATTTTTTAAAAACAGTCTTCCTCAGTCCAGTGCTCCGATGTGGGTCTCTGCCTTTGTTTCTATCAGTTTCTGGATGAAGTTTCTATGGTGATATTTAAGATATTTATCAGTCTGATTACAGGGCAAATCTAGATCAGGCCCCGTCTTCTCTATTGCTTAGGCTCTTAGCTAGGGTCATCCTTGTGGATTCCTGGGAATTTCTTTAGAGCCAGGTTTCTGCTAACCTTATAATGCCTCCCTCAATCTTTCTTTGCTCTCATCTCTGTCCTTCCTCCATCTCAACTATCCCATTCCCTCAAGTTCTTTTCAACCCTCCCCTTCTCTCCTCCTCTCCCCCATCTACCTCCCTTCTCCCCCGACCCCCATGCTCCCCATTTTATCAGGCCATCTTGTCTATTTCCAATTTCCAGGTGGATCTATTTCTGTTTTTCTTTGGGTTCACATTATAACCAAAGTCCAGTTGAAGATTGGAAGGAATGAGAATATGAGCAAAGAGGTCAAGACCATGATGGGTTCATCCACTGAAACAGTTTACCTGAGCTAATGGGATCTCACCAACTCCAGCTGGACTGGGAAGGAACAAGTATAGGACCAAACTAGTCCCTCTGAATGTGGTTGAGAGTTGCATGGCTGGGGCAGACTGAAGGGGACACTGGCAGTGGCACTAGGATTTATCCCTACTGCTTGTACTGACTTTTGGGGGACCTATTCTCTTTGGATGGATACCTTGCTCAGCCTAGATATAGTAGAGAGGGCCTTGGACCTTCCACAAAGCAATGTGTCTTACACTTTCTGAGGATTGGATGCAGGTTGGGTGGGAGGGTGTTTGGAGAGAATGAGAGGAGAGGAGGAAGTGGGAACTCGGATTGATGTTTTTTAAAAATCTAATAAATTTAAAAAAAAGTCTTCTTAACTTCTCAGACTCATATCCTTGCAAACTTACCTAAACATACAACGAACACACACACACACACACACACACACACACACACAGAGAGAGAGAGAGAGAGAGAGAGAGAGAGAGAGAGAGAGAGAGAGAGAGAGAAAGAGGAGAGATCCCGTCTTTAAGCAGCAAAATATATTTAACTTATTACCTCACACTAAAAATAATCAATATGATTAAGCTAATCATTTCCAGCATGAATGCCATTCTTCAAAATCATACTACTTGCTAAGATCAAAGATGAAATCTTTTACTGTCTAGAGGTCAGATAGTTTTTGTAGCATTCTGAATGAGTCTTTGTTTTTTTAATCATGGGACTGAGGAATAGAGTTAAGAGTAGTTTGTCATTAGACGGATGCTAACAGCTGCCTAGCCACGTATGTGCCTGTCTCCACCACCCCATTCCTACCGCATTGTGAATTTACCGATGCAAACAGAAAAACAACTGCGTGACTAGGCATTATCCTATAAGGTATTGTACACCCCTGTTTCATAATAAAACGCAGAGATTTTCCACAGCCCTGGGACCATTAATGATGACTGAAATATTTGCTTATCATTTTTATTTAGCCTTTTTCTAAAGAACTCAAAACATTGGCCAGTTTAAAAAAAATCTCAATTATATTTTATATATAACTAGATAGTATTAGGTTTTCACCATAGGATGAATTTTATTATATGGAGAAAACTAAAGCTACCTCTAGCCAACATTTAACATCTTGTACAAGATACATGAAATTTTGTATTATAAGCCCTAATAATGCTTTTATTACACAATCCATAATTTTATTATAAGCCCTAATAATGCTTTTATTACACAATCCATAATTTTCTTCTTTTAGATGAATTTTTAAGCTAAGATTATAGTATTGATGTTTCTATAGGCTGAAATACTGAGATTGCATCCACAATAATGGTGCCTTCCAGCTGTCAGTTCCAGAGAAGCATGCTTCTTAAGGCAAAGCTGGAGGTCTCTAGTGTGATCAGGGAAGAACTTGGAATGAATACCTCAAACAAGGCCACAAAAGAATGGAGAATCACTATATATAATAGTAGTTTTAACTATAAGGTTGAACTGATTTTAAAACTCAATTATTCAAGTTTTTCTTGATTGACATCACTTAATTCAAGTTTGTGCTATTAAGAATCAAATTGATGTTTCAACAATGATTTCAGGATCCCAGCAATGAACTTAGGCTGTTCTTGAATCTCTTTGTCAGCTTTTCCAATGTGCCCTTCCCTGCCCCTTTCCATATATACATGAATCAAACTAAGTATTGCAGCTACTATTTAAGAGAATGGTTAGGAGACAAAAGGGTACTGTCATCCTTGCCATTTTAATGAATATATAACTATTTTTATGATGACCTTTGAGACAGAAGGACCTGAATTTTAAAAAAATGATTTATTTTTATTTTGTGTGTATTGGTGTTTGGGTTGTATATGTGTCTGTGCAAAGGACATTAGATCTTTTGCAACTTGACTTACAGACATTTATAAACTGTCATGGGGTTCTGGGAATTGAACTTGGGATCTCTGAAAAGGCAGCCAGCCTTCTTTACCTCTGAGTCATCTCTCTAACCCAGGATCTGAACTTTTAATACTACACTTGAGTACCAAATTTTACAATGAACATCCATGTTTGTTTCTAAGGATGGAAACAACCCAGCTGTAGCATTACATTCTGCATGAAAATATGAGTAACCATGACATTTGGACACCAGGACCAAAGTTTGCAAGATCAAATTATGGATTAAATATCATTCCCTATGTACTTGTTTTTCTTTAAACATATTGGTCTTAATTTAACTATCTCCTTGGATCAATTCTTCTCTACTCATCTCTTTAATCTGAGTGTCATTTCCCTCAGAATTGAAGTATTCCATTCTGAAAGAAAGCCCTTTAAGACTTGAGAACTTCTAAAAGGAGACTCCTTCAGAACATAAACAAGCAAGTCACAGCAAGGCCCTGAGGCTCACCAAATTCACAAGGCTTCTCTGTGCCCTCCTAAATTTGTATAATTGCAGTAAGGACTACTAATGTGATAAGGTTCTCCAACTCATGTAGCTGCCTGCAAGATATTCAGAGAGCTTCAAATTTCATTTCTCACGAATCATCACCCATGATGGAGTAGGCTTTTGGTGATCAACTGCCTTTTAGTAATCTGTACTCCTGTAAGTAATATCCCACCAATTTTTCTGTGAGTAACCCCCAGAAACTCATTGGTAGTCCAAGTTGAATTTTGGTGATCTCATTACATTGGTCTGTCATTAGTTTCCTATTTGTGATGAGTGAATGTTTATCCATGTCTCCCCAGGAATAGTGTGATGCAACAAATATTTAAATTCATATAATTCTTGCTGAGAATCATAAGTGTTCTCTTTGTGCCCAATCTCTTCTACATAAGTACATACAAAATTATTTAACCTCCACCAAGCAATGCAGCCAGATTGACCCAAAAGCAATTCTTGTTGACATGAGTTGATATTAATTTTCTATAGTAGGCAACATTTTAAGGAATATTCACTAATATGGGTTTGAGAGATTGCTCAATGTTTAAGAGTATTTGCTGCTCTCCCAGTAGTCCCAGGTCCAATTCTCAAAACCCACGTGGCACCTCTCATCTGCCACATAACTCTAGCTCCAGATACATACATTTGACATATATACATATATGTAAAACACTCATATACAAAAGAAATATTTAAATTAATTTATAACATTTTTTACAAAATTATTGAGTTACATCATATAAGCCAAATACTTGATATTAGTTGACAAATGAAATTAATATTTGCATCATTAAGATAGAAATAATTATAAAAAAGTCCTGTATTAAAATTGATACCAACTATTCTACACTATTATTATTATTATTATTATTATCATTACTATAATTATTGTATGCCTGTGATATAAAGGAAAATTCAGGCATTCAAAGCTCTGGGTGCTATGTATATTCTAAGATAAACCAAATTTCCAGGCAAGCATTAGAGGAAAATGGAATTCTCTGAACAGCATATTTTGCTCAGGTCTTCTATTAGTTAGAGTGACAGCTGCCATCCTCATTTAAATGCAGCATCAGCAGGCAGATGGAAGTCAACATGCAAAATGCACACAAAATGCTTTAAAAGATACATGGAATATATGGATTCTGTAGGTCTGGTCTTGCATAGTAATGAGTAAATTACTCAGGATTTAAAACTATTATTATTATTATTTGTTTGAGACAAGGTTCTCAGTGTAGTCCTGACTGTCCTGGAAAGAGCTCTGTAGGCCAGACTAGCCCCAAATTTGTGCAGATTCACCTACCTCTGCCTCTCAAGTGCTGGGATCAAAGGTGTGCACCACCATCGGCCAACCTTTACAATTATTTTTATTATGGGTAAGTTAGCATAAGAGTTGTTTTACTGACTACTGATTTAGTGACTCCAGCAAAGTCCCTGTGTGGTTTTCCCTAGATAATTATCCCCAGTGCCATGCAGCAGAAACATACATATTGTTTCCCAGCATTTGTTTCTTAATGCAGATGTTTCTTCAACCTTGGCATTCCTAGGTCTACTGTTATCTTTCTCATTTTATCAGACTTTAGAAGACTAAATATTGCAGCATGGTTTCTCTTCCCATATGATGCATGAGAATGTAGTTGAGCTTATAGCTCTCTTCAAACCTTTTCTCTCAGGAATATTACTCCTAGCAAGGTCTTAATACACAGAAGGGTTTGCGGTCTCCTTGACAACCACATGATCTCAGTATTTCTGTGTTTTTTCTCTTCCTTGTCATATTTCACATTTTGGTTCTTATAATTAATCTTTCAAAGAGCTACACTTCATCTTTATCTTTATTTTCATGCTTTCCAAGTTAATTGCTCAAATTTTAATATATATCCAATCCCTTTGATGGTATTAATTCATTTCACTCTCATGGAAAGAAGTGGATTGATGTGAACTGTAACTACATAAGTCCCTCTTTTATCTGGATTCTTAAACCTTACCATTTCTACTCAGACTGGAAATTCAGTAAATGAGGATCTTACAGATGGCTCTATGTTGAAGTTTATATTATTTGCTTTGTTGTCAGATATAAATATAAAATTTCAGTATCAGATGAGTATTACATGTGCTTTTTAAAAAGATGTATATTATGGTTGACTTTCAAGTTGATGTGTCACTAATTACGCTCATCTGAGTATGGAGTCATACCTGAAGACCTGTCCTGATTGACTCCTTTTCAAGACCCTCCCCCATTGTGGGTCACACTTTCTGCTAGCAGCCCAAATCGAAAAAATGGTGTTTGAGAAAGATCATTATCATGCTCTTTGCTAGCTTGGCCTTCCCTCTTGCCATTGGGTTGATTCACCCAGGATTTTCTGCCACTGGCGATTGCTTCACTGACAGCAGAATCAGCGTCTCCAAACTTTCATTGTGGACTAGGCCCCAGAAGCTCTCCAGGAACCTTCCCGACTTCTGGGCCAGATTGGAACCAGCACCTATTTTGTAAATTAATTACTGGTTGCCACTACCCAGTGAGACAGCACCTAAATGCAAGGACCAAGAAACTGCATGGATCTTGGATTCCATGGTATAATTTAGCTGTTGTTTCTGTTTTAAAGCTGACTTAACAAATTTCCTTGGTTCTATTCCTCTAGAGAACCCTCACTAAAACAAAGTATTTTATTATGTCTTAAAATTATGTGCACGTGTATATCTCTGTGCCAGTTCACTTATGTGAAGACAGGTGCCCGAGGCCAACGTTGGAACTGAAATTAGGTGATTTTTGCCTTCTGATGGTGCCACTGAATGTTGGTCCTCTGCAAAAGTAGAAAATAATTATTTATTTTATATTTAAAAAAAACAATTTTTTTTCATTTTACATACCAATCCAAGTTCCCACTCCCTCTCCTCCTCCCATTCCCTCCAGTTAACCCCCTTTTCCCCATCCACTCCACAGACAGTGTAAGGCACATTGCTTTGTGGAAGGTTCAAGGCCCTCTCTACTATATCTAGGCTGAGCAAGGTATCCATCCAAAGAGAATAGGTTCCCCAAAAGTCAGTACAAGCAGTAGGGATAAATCCTGGTGCCACTGCCAGTGTCCCCTCAGTCTGCCCCAGTCATGCAACTGTCAACCACATTCAGAGGGATTAGTTTAGTCCTATGCTTGTTCCCTCCCAGTCCAGCTCAGGTGAACTGTTTCAGTGGGTGAACCCATCATGGTCTTGACCTCTTTGCTCATATTCTCATTACTCTCACTCTTCTACTGGACTTTGGGAGCTCAGTGCAGTGATCCAATGTGGGTCTCTGCCCCGTTTCCATCCATTGCTGGATGAAGGTTTCATTGTGACATTTAAGATATTCATCAGTCTGACTACAGGGCAAGGGCAGTTCAGGCACGCTCTTCTCTTTTGCTTAGGGTCTTAGCTGGGGTCATTCTTGTTGATTTCTAGAAATTTCTTTAGAGCCAGTTCTCTTGCTAATCCATAATGGCTCCCTCAGTCAAGATATATCTTTTCTTTCTCCCCATCTCTGCCTAGTTTATGATCTTAGGTAAGCTAAGTAACAAGGTGAACCCTAAGAAAAAAATATATAGATCCTCCTGGAAAGAGGAACTAGACAAGATCATGTGACAAAATTGGGAGCATGTGGGTAGGGGGAGAAGGGAGGGCAGAAGGGAAAGAGAAAGGGAGAAGCGGGGAGGTGAACTCAAGGGAAGTGGGTAGCCAAGATGGGGTAGAAAGTACTCTTAAACTGTTTATCCATTTCTCCAGCCTATTGTGTGTACATCTTGTCATAGTGTTGCTGTTCCTATCAAAATTAGACAGCAGAACACTCAAAATCATGGCTTTCGGAATTGTATGTATTGTTTGAAACCTATGTCATTTATAACCATTGATGCTTTCGGAAAACTATGTAATTTCACTTATGTATGAATGCAGCATACTTCTTGAAGTCTTTAGGTGAATTGGTCGAGAGCACGTACTACTCACTATATAGATAGTATGTTTTAAATGAATAAATTCTCCTAGCCTTGTGAGAAAAGTTGTTCCCTCTATTTTGAATATGTTTATTTAACATTCATACATTTGATTTCTAATTGCATTTTATAGAAAAAACCCGGATGAGTATTCTATACCCCAATTGGCTCAATAAGTCCCACATTGTTTCTTTGTCTTCATTTCTGTTTACACACTTTTAGGAACTTAGTTTACTAAGGAAATTCTAAAGTGATTCAGTTACTTAAACGTAAAGCAGGAGCTACATACAATCCCTGAAATGAGAAGCAGAAATAAATATTTCATATAGAAATTTTGTTTTAGTTAACCTTTGTTTTTTTTTGTTTGTTTGTTTTCCTTACACTTAAAATTTTGCATATTTCCCCCAAGTGTAAAAACAAAGGGATCATGCATTATATCTGAAGCTTAGCACAGATCATTTGACTCTATGATATGCTTAGTTCAGGAAGGGAGGGTGGAAAAGAGGGGGGACTATATGCTTCTATACATGTAATTTCCTGTGTGGGCCTTGACATTTTCCATGGCAACATGATTTTACTGTTGTGGGGTAAAGACATCTGGACAAGGTGAAATGTGTGCCTTTCAAAAGAACATACATATCTCCAATCTCTTTGCTTTTCTGGCTACCATTCCTCATGCAATTTCAAATAAAAAACCATACGCTACATTTGCTTTTATAGAGTTTTCTTCAGAAATAAATTTATCTATTGTATTTGAAGTCTTACTTTTCTAAAAGACACAACACAGTTTATGTAATTTCCTTTTTCTAATCATATATCAGTGTGTACCATTGGGCTATAATGTGGACTGAATTCAGGGCTAAGCACAGCAGCTCCCTTGGAACTGACATCTTTCGTGTTTATATCCTTCTGTCTTCATTGGATAATGCCTGCAGTGTTCTCTTCAAAAAGCTGGTTCCAAGGTTAATTATTTCAGACTTTTCTCTAAGCATGGGACGTTCTGAGAAGTCTGACCTTGGGTCTGCGATAGATGGCCTTCCACACTTCAGTCGTGTACACGTAGTCTACATTATTCATTTTAATTAAAGCTGAATCGGTGAAGGGCATGATTTTGTAACTCTGATTTTTTTCCCCTAACACCTCTAGTAAGTGTGAAATTATGGCTTCATTATATGTCACTGAGGCACTTTTACTTTATCCTACATTTTTCTTTCTTGAAGTAAATGAAAATGGCTTTAAACACGAATGTGGACACTCCTTTTGACTGGCACTTCTTTGTGCTTTTAAGAATACATAAGAAAAGACAGAAAGGAGAAAGATTTTGTAGAAGAATGTACATTATAGGCCTGTAATAAAGAAATAAATTAGAACATAGATCTAGTGTATATGAATCAATTAAATAAAAACAAACATAACATCATAATGAGTAATAGATAACATTAAAATAAGCAATTTAGTAACTAGTTGGTAGATAGTTGCAATTCTGCTAAGTTCTTTATACAAAATACTATTTACTTTGTATCTTAGTTCTATTATTGCTACTGTCTGCATATGTATACATATAAGTATAAAATTTCTATGTTTTAACTGTTTATCTTTTGGTTTTGGCAGTGCTTGGCATTAAACCCAGGACTTCTTTGCCAGTGCTATACCAATCTCATTGTATCTCTCAGGAAATAAAATCTTTGAAAAACTGAGAAATTTAAAGAAAGTGATACAAGCAGTAAATTACAAGATTTAAAATGCAAATTTTCTTATTTCAAAGCCCAGTATCATGACCTTTAGGTGATTCTTGAGCTCTTAACAGAATTTATTATTTATAAAGTATATGATAGGACCAAAAGGAGATAATGCATTTATAAAAAACTAATATTAATTTATTTTACATTAAATGCTCATATTTTCATGGTCTATATAGCATAAAACCTACGTTGTAATAAGAAAATCCACAGTGAAAGAAAAGTTTTAAAAAATGTAAGAAGAAAATGTTAATTCAAAATTATATGTGCACCTTCCCTGTGTTCTTTCTACTCACAATGATTTAAAATACCGTTGAAAGTGGACAAGCACTGTAATGTGGCCGTCGGGCTCCATGCCATGAATGTATTTTTCCACTTTATTTCTGTTCAATACTATAAATATTTATCATTCTTATTGGCTGTGTCCCCATTGTATGCCAGCCAATTAGACACTTCTCTGGATGTACATCAAGTACAGTTTCTACTTAGGAACAAACAAAGTAAAAACCCTCTTCCAGCATTGTTTTCTGTCAACTATTACTGAACTCAAGATTAGCCTTTCCCTACCAAATCCACTGTAATTTTCAGAAACATTATGGAAATTTAATTCAACCATTTTTAAGGGTCGGCGATATTTTTACTGAATATCCTTACATACATTTATTTCATTGAGATCTCTTGAGAAGAAGTGAATAGAAATTACCTAAGATGTCTATTTTTTCTTCTGTATTATTTGATATTTTTGTCATGATAATAGTTCATGGAACTTATAAACTGTAATGTGTGGAGCATGAGTAAGAAGAGGTAATATACAAAGAAGCAATAAAAGGGACATTTCATTAATAAAAATATTTTGATTCCTTATGGTTTATTTTCCACACAACATATCAATAACTTTGTGATAAAATAATTCATGTGGAATAACAGTGTGAGAAATATACAAATATGCAAATTAACCGCCATTTGCCTTGTTTTTCATTCAACCTCTCATTCTCTCCACATGCGCAGGAGCAAATGGATGGCTCTGCATTTGAAAGCTTAACTCCTTCTAAGGGAGGAGACAAAGTAACTCAGGTTTTCTAATTCCGGAGTGGAATATAAGAACATTAGAAAGCTCAGAAGACTCTTGCTTCTTATTCCATGTGAGTATTTCTGCAAAGAACACCGTGTTTTCTATGTAGTCAATAATCACATCACTGCTGTTGGCTATCGCAGTAAAGACAGTGAAAAATAAACTGAACGAGAAATAAAATATTTGGACTACATTTCTCTTACTGTTGCTTTGCTTTTTAACCCCTTATTTAACTTGAGTTGAAAACACTATCCACCTTACTTTAAACGTGTCATTGTGATTTCCTAATAGATAACCCATGTAAATATGAGTGGCAGAATACTATATAGAACACACACACACACACACACACACACACACACACTATGCATGCTTGTATCTGAGCTCCAAATATATCTGCCCAGCTGCCTACGAGAATCTCAGCATGAGTTATAAGCATTTAGCTCAATGTGATCCAAATAAAACTTAGTTCTCTCTGAGGCAGCTTGGTGTCAAGTTATTTCTACAACATGCCAATCTGTCCCAAGTCAGGAACGCAGTTCATCTGAGATTCCTTCCCTGCTCAGTCTTTCAAATTAAAGCTTCAGTACTTTGCCCCTTTCCTGTGACTAGAGCATATGCTGTCTTGTTTATTTATTTATTGAATTTTTGAACCACGTGCTATGAATGCTTTCCTCATAAGGCTGTATGCTATCTTTTTTCTTTAGACCTGAAAATTCTTGTAGACGGAAATTATGTTACAATTATTATTCATATTATAATTTGCAGGCTTTCCTTCTGTTCTTTCAGCAATGGTTCATTTAACATCTGCTGTTCTCTAGTTACCAATCACAGATGGATGAGGAAGACAAAGACCCCATCTTTGTAAACACATAGTTGCTCCTTAGAATTTACAATCTTCAGTGGAAGAAAATCCCAGACACTGCCCTGTGCAATGCATAGAAAGCAGAGAAGTTACAAAAGTAACTCAGTGTTTTCTTTAGAAGGATGACCACAGAGAATGCACACCATGAGAGGGAACCCATGCCTGACTCTCCGTGGGCCAGGAACCACACAGCCTGAAGAGAGCAGATACACAGGATAGAACTACACACAACTGGCAAAAAAGATAAAGTCAATGAAATGATTCCTAATGATATTCTGTCATACTCATAGTTCGTGGCCTAGTCAAATCGTTGTCAGAGTGACTTTATGTAGCATCTGATGGAAGTAGATGCAAAGACCCTCAACCAAACCTTAGAGGAACCTGGGGAGCCCAGCAGAAAAGGGTGAGGAAAGACCGTAGGATCCAGAGGGGTCAAAGGCACCAGGAGAACATGGTTTACAGAATCAACTAAGCAGGGTTCATAGGGTCTCTCAGAAATTTAAGTGACAATCATGGAGTTTATAAGGGTCTGAGCTAGCTCCTCTGCATATGTTATTGATATGTAGCTTGGCATCCTTGTGGGGATTGTAATAGTGAGAGTGGGCAGTTTGTCTGACTCTTTTGCCCACTCCTACTATGTTGCCTTGCCCAGCCTTGATATGAAAGTTTGTGCCTACTCTTATTGCAGCATATTATGTAGTGTTTGGTTGATATCTCTGGGAGGCATGCTCTTTTCTGAAGGGAAACAGAGGAGGAGTGGTGGAGATTGAAAGTTGCAGGGTAGAGAGTATGTAGGGGAAACTGCAAATCTGGATCTAATATACGAGAGAAGAATACATTTTTTTTTAACAAGAGAGAATGACCTTTCACTAATTATTTGTATGATAAGGAAGTGAGAAAAATGAAGAAGGAAATGTAAAAAGACTGAGATTATCTGCAAGTGAGAGTTTGTGACATGTGGTTCAAGAAGAACGTAAGACCAGACCATGCAATTATGTATGGATTTACAAGCCAGAATTTTTATTTTAAAAAAATTTAAGGACATTTTAATCTTACATAATCAAAGAAACCATTTTGGTTTTGTGATGAGTGTATTAAAAACAAGGACAAAATTAATTAATATTTATATTAAATATTAGCATAATATTTAACATTAATAATTAAAACAGGAAGCAAAGTTGGGGAGATCTTTTAGGAGTCTAGAAGAGAGGTTGCTGGTGAGAAACATCATTGCAATGATGAAGATGGAGGTAAATAAAAGAGGGTTTCAGTTATAGTATTTTAAATAATTAATTCTTGAATAGAGTAATGAGCAAATACAAACTTTTTAAAAATCATATCCATGCATTTTGGTCACTTGTAATCAAATTATTAAAACTTAATATAACACAATAATTATAATGAGACATGTTTGTTATTTTTGTTTTATTGTTAATCCTATACCATATAGACAAAAGGTTTCACTCTATGCAGTAATACTTGCATTCCTGTGTAAAGATTAGACTCAAGCTCTTACAGGCCTGGAGGTTTCGTATCCTACTCAAGTTTTTACAGTGCTGGGACAGACACGCTATGGATGTCACTGAAGGAGAAAGGTCGTCATCACTGTTACCCAGTTGTGAACCTGTGAGCCCCAATAATGACTGCCCTGGAAAGATAAGTCTATTGGTGCAATAGTAGCATGACTGACATGGGAGGAACCAAATGCTTCCTTACTGTATTTAAGGTTGGCTCTTTATCTGGCACCATTATCAAGGTCAAGAACCTGAGCTTATGTAGGTCATAGGCCCAAGTAGAGAATCTACCACTCGTGTGCTAAATGGACATAGTATTAAAATGACTTCCAATGACTAATTGCTGTACTCCTAGATTAGTATCTCTCTCAACTGTTCAACAGGCAGAGAATTAGAGACATTAAAGTGCTCAGTCTTAAATTGAGCATCTCCAGTACATCTCTCCTATGAAGACTCAAGCATCATGTGGAAGAGGGGCTAGGAACATTATGAATTGGATAAATAAATAAAACAGAATTGTCCAGGTAGACTGGACAGTTGCACATGTGTTCAATGGTTGTGACAGCCTACATAACACCTGCATAAGCATAAGCCAGACAAAGTCCCAGCATGGAGTGCTGGGCATGAATTCTCAACCCTAGCTGAGCATCTATCGGCAACTGATAGCAGGTAGAAGAGGGAGAGAGTTTCTTTAAGGGTGTGACCCTGGTACATCAGCTGTGTTCCAGTGCAGGACCTAAATCAAAAAGTGTTTGGGCAGCACAGATTGACCTTGGTAGGTTTTGTTGTTTATGTCATTATTATTATTGTTGTTGTTACCATTATTATATAGTTTATTACTTATCTTTATTTTATGTATTTTGTATTTTGTCTGCATGTTTGTATGTATGAGGGTGTTGAATTACCTGGAGCTGGAGTTAGAAAGTTGTGAACTGCTATGTGAGTGCTGGGAATTGAACCTAGGTCCTCTAGAAGAGCAACGAGTTCTCTTAACCTCTGAGTCATCTTAATTGGGATAGGATGTGAAAAAATTCAAAAGGCCTTAACCTTACACAAAAAACTGCCAGCAATTTTGGAGTTCTGGGAACAGAAAAATGACCTTGTCCAAGGAAGAGCATACCAGTTGGTTGTCTAATACCAAATTGTCAGTCCTGAAAACATGTATGCAGATAATATTACATAGACTGATCATGCAATATTTCTGTATCTATGAAAATGTATGTATGTGCATATACATACATGCTTGTAACAACAGTTGATGAAAATAGAGGCCATGAATTTGAAGGAGAGAAAAGAGGGGTGTATGGGAGGAGGCTGGAAGATGAGGAGGAAATGATGCAATTATATTAAAAATTCAAAGGAAAAAAGAAAAGGAAAAGAGAAGACGTGAAGTGGAGTGAGTGGGGCAGTGGGGATGGATCTGGGAGGAGTTGGGATGTGAATGTGATTAAATAGAGATCTGAGAGTGGAACAAAAGGACGTTAGCATGTCCTGTGCTACTGTAGTACATAACGAGGTAGGTTTTAACTTCTGGTTGCTGTTATTGTGCCATTCACCTTTCTGTTTCTGTGGGAAAACCCCAAGCCAATCATCTAACAAAGAGCAAGATGCATGTTGGCGCACAATTTTGGAGACTTCAGTTTCCAGCCAGTCAGTCCCCTGGCTGGGCCTTTGGGAAGGCAGAACACTGTGGTGGACACAGAACAAAGCTGGTCGCCGTAGAGCTGGAGTATGAGATCCAAGGGGAAGAGGAATCCAGGTTCCCACTGTATTCTCACTGTACCCAGTACTGTCTGGAAAAGCCTCCTATTAGCCCTAACTCCTAACACTAATTACTACCATTTTTCAATAGCTATGTGCAGGGGATTTAACTTTAACACAAAGACCTTTAGGGGGACACTTCAGAGTCAAACTATAGGAAATGCTAAGGTAAAGTTTTAATGTAATGAATTATTGTTAAAAAAAAACAACAAAAAAGAATCATTAGAATAGAATAATGGTCTTTTCTTTTTTTAACTGAAAAACAGATTCTTTTTTCATATAATACGTTCTGATTTTAGTAAACCTCCCTCTACTCTTCACAGTTCCTCTCCCCACCTCTATTTCCAGATCCACTCTTTTTATGTCTTTTATTTGAATACAATAAATGTCTAAAAGATGACAACCAAACATGATAAAATAAAAGATAATAAGATGAAGCAAAAACTATCATATTGAAGTTGGACACAACAATCACAGGAGAGAGCCCCAAGAGCAGGTACAAGAGTCAGAGTCCTACTGGTTCTTACAGTCAGGAGTCCCATAAAAATACTAAGCTAATAGCTATAATAGATAGTCAGAGAATCTGGTGCAGTTCCATATAGGCCCTGGGCTTACTGCTTCAGTCTCTGTAAGCTCATATGCACTCTCCTTAGTTTATTCAGATGGCCATATAGACCCAGTGTCTTCCATCCCCTCTGATTCTTAGAGCATTTCCAAATTGAAAAAGAAGATGTCAAGCTTTCATTATTTGCAGAGGATAGGATAGCATCATAAGTGACCCCATAAACTCTACTAGGAGACTCCTACAGCTGATAAATACCTTCAGTAATGTGGAAGGATACAAGATCAACTCAAAAAAAAAAATCAGCAAGTGCAAAGAAAACTTGAATTTAAACATAAAAATACTAGTGAACAAAGAGGAAAAGGCAATAGCGTTCATAGGAGGAACAACTATTTGCTTAAATGAGTTTCTGGATGCATTTTAACCTTCAGAGGATGATATGTTTCCAGCACTGTTTCCTTATTAATCTCATTAAAGACAGCTGCAACAATCAAAAAAAATCAGTAGCCCTCCTATAGACAAATGATAAGGAATCTGAAAAAGAAATCAGAGAAACATTACCCTTCACAATAGCCACAAATAACATAAAATATCTTGGAATAACACTAACCAAAAAAGTGAAAGACGTGTTCAATAATATCTTCAAGTCTTTGGAGAAAAAAAACTGAAGAAGATACCAAAAAATGGAAAGATCTCCCATGCTCTTGGATAGGTAGGATGAACATAACAAAAATGACAATCCTACCAAAAGCAATTTATAGATTTAATGCAATCCCCATCAAAATCTCAACACAATTCTTCATAGGCCTTAAAAGAACAAGCCTCAATTTCATATGGAAAAACAAAAAACCCGGGATAGCCAAAACAATCCTGTACAATAAAGGAACTTATGGAGGCCTCCCCATCCTCGACATCAAGCTCTATTATAGAGCTACAATAATTAAAACACCTTGATATTGGCATAAAAACAGACAGATTGATTAATAGAACCTAATTGAGGACCCAGATATTAATCCACACACTTATGAACACCTGCTTTTTGACAAAGAAGCTAAAAATATACAATGGGAAAAAGAAAGCATATTCAACAAATGGTGCTGGCATAACTGGATGTCAACAGGTAGAAGAATAAAAATAGATCCAAATGGATTAAAGACCTCATTATAAATCTGACCATGCTGAACCTGGCAGAAGAGAAAGTGGGAAGTAACCTTCAATGCATGGGCACAGGAGACCACTTCCTGAATATAACCCCAATAGCACAGACACTGAGAGGAACAATAAATAAATGGGACCTCCTGAAACTGAGAAGCTTCTGTAAAGCAAAGGACACAGTTATTAAGACAAAAGGGCAGCCTACTGAATGGAAAAAGATCTTCACCAATCTCACATCAGACAGAGGACTGATCTCCAAAATATATAAAGAACTCAAGAAATTAGACATCAACACTCCTTATAACCTAATTAAAAATGGGGTACAAAACTGAACAGATAATTCTCAACAAAAGAGTCTCAAATGGCTGAAAAACATTTAAGGAAATGTTCAACATCCTTAGCCATCAAGGCAATCAAATCAAAACAATTCTGAGATACCATCTTATACCAGTCAAATGGCAAAGATCAAAATCACCAATGATAGCTAATGCTGGAGAGGATGTGGAATAAGGGGAACAGTCATCCATTTCTGGTGGGAATGCAAACTTGTATAACCACTTTGGAAAACAATATGGTGGTTTCTCAGAAAATTGGGAATCAACCTACCTCATGACCAAGTAATACAACTCTTGGGCATATACCTAAAAGATGCTCAATCATACTATAAGGACCTTTGTTCAACTATGTTCAAAACAGCATTATTTGTAATAACCATAACCTGGAAACAACTTAGATGCTCATCAACTGAAGAATGGATAAAGAAAATGTGGTACATTCACACAGCAGAGTACTACTCAGTGGTAAAAAAAAATCTTGAAATTTGTGTCCAAATTGATGGAACTAGAAAAAAAATCATCCTGAGTGAGGTAACCCAGACCCAGAAAGATGAACATGATATGTACGCACTCATAAGCGGATACTAACTATTAACAAAGGATATTGAGCCTATAGTTCATGATCCTAGAGAAGCTGAGTAACAATGTGAACCCAAAGAAAAACACACATAGAACCACCTGGAAAGGGGGAATAGACAAGATTTCCTGATAAAATTTGGATCATGGGGATGGGGGAATAGGGAAGGCAGAAGGGGAGGGGGAGTGAACCTTGAGGGAATGGGATAGTTGATATGAAGGAGAGACAGAGATGAGAGCAAAGAAAGAGATACTTTTGATTTAGGGAGCTATTATGGGGTTAGCAAGAAAACTGACACTAGAGAATTTCCCAGGAATCCACAAGGGTAACCCCAGCTAAAACCCCAAGCAATAGAGGAGAGGGTACCCGAAATGCCCTTGCCCTGTAGTCAGATTGATGAACATCTTGTGTTGCCATGGAACCTTCATCCAGCAACTGATGGAAATAGAGGCAGAGAACACTGGGCTGAGCTCCCAAAGTCCAGTTGAAGAGTGGGAGGAGTGAGAAAATGAACAAAGAGGTCAAGACCATGATGGGTTCACCCACTGAAAGAGTTTAGCTGAGCTAATGGGAGCTCACCAACACCAGCTAGACAGGGAAGGAACGAGCATATGTCCAAACTAGTCCCTCTGAATTTGTTAACAGTTGTATGGTTGGGACACCAGGATTTATCCTTACTGCTTGTATTGGATTTTTGGTTACCCACTCTCTTTGAATGGATACCTTTCTCAGCCTAGATATATAGTAGTGAGGGCCTTGGACCTTCCCCCAAAACAATGTGCCTTACCTTCTCTGTGGAGTGCATGAGGGGTGGGCTCGAGGAGTAGGTGAAAAGAATGGGAGGGGATGAATTAAGAACTAATGATAGTATATAAAATGAAAAAGGTAGTTTGTTTTCTTTTTAAAATAATAAAAAGAAAAAATAGATAATTAATTAAAAATTATATACTATGTATTAATCCATCATTTTAATTACTTAAATATGTGATTAGAATTCTAAGCAAATATATATATACTTTGAAAAACATCCATCTTGCATTAATGAATTTGCCTAACTTATACATATTGTCGAAGGGTTTATATCCCTGAATAATCAAAACTTGAGCCACCTGGCAAACAAACACAGATAACTGAACAATTAGTGACACTCTTTTCCACTAACTTATTCTTATTACATTAATTCAAAGTATTTATGTTCTTTATAAGTGCTGACAATACCCATGAGCAACCTGAAAGTAAATGCTACATGTAAGAAGAGCAGCATCTGTCTTCCTTTTCTGATGGTTCTTAACATCTGTGGAGTGAGTATTAAGACTCGAGAGATTATCTACTTTTGCCATGAATATAATGACTGAGGTGCACACAGCTCATGCTAATCCTTAAGGTTCTAGTTATCATGCACCCAAATTGTCTCCAAAGGACACATTCATAAATTCAGTGAAACAGACACGGTCAGGGGATGAACATGACTACTGACTATAGTTTAAGGTGTCCCAGGAAATGTCTCTCCCATTCTCCACGGGCTTCACAGTGGTTCTGCAATGTCCTAGTTTTGCTATGGCACTGGAATGTCCGAGATTAGCTATATTTTTGTGTGATTTTTTTAAAGGTTAACAAATAATATTTTTTTAAAATAACTTTGATGGAAAGAGAAACATATTTGGAGTCATGCTTGTCTCTACCCCTCTTGTTGCAAAATAGGAAAAGGATGGCTATCTGAAAAAGACCTATAGCTGGGTATCATGGCATACACATGGGATTACAGAATGCAGAGAGCTAAGGCAAGATAGTAGTGACTTACTGACTAGTCTGGTTTTCAAAGACAGACCTTGCCTCAAAACAGCATAAACAGAAGCAAAGATTTATTCTGTATGAATCCAACATAATTGCATTCTTAGGAAGGAGAAGTTAACTTTTGTCATGGTGAATGACGACCCAGGGGCTTTGCAGAGTTAGGCAATATGATGGGTAACTCTGCAGTTTTGGAAAAGGCAAGCAAGGTACATTTTGGTGACATCACTATTCTGCAGGCCAGGTCCTCAATAAAGGAATTGAAAATTTGATAAGCATGTGATGAGGTAGACTGTAGAAAGTGATCTGGCAGTTCCAGTCTGTCCTTGTATTTCAGGATGGCATTATTCCAAGACAAGTTATTCATCCCATTCCTAAAAGCTTCAGAGAAAGAGCTTTCTGTCTGATGAGTAAGGGTTCATCAGCCACAGAAAATATCTCCCTGCATTCCTGCTGCAGTTGGCTGGATTGCCCTTAATGAAGATGGAAAAATACAACTGAGATTTGCTTAAAAGAAATGCATTATCTATGTAGAAAAGTTGATTATGCTAAAGATTGGCCTTCCAAAAAGTTTTTTTTTGCTTAAATCCACATAGAAAATATGTTAAGTAAAATAATGTTTTAAATCTATTCTTAAAATAATACATTTAAAAATCAAGAATAATTTAGTGTCTCATAAACATACTCACATTGTAGCCAGTGTTTTATGGAACACGCTTTGGTAACTAACACTTCTGGTTACCAAAAGCTGAGATTGTGGAAGTCACTCTTGAACAATTTTGGCTACAACCAGTAACTGAAGGTATTAGATAAAGGGGAAGCACAAGGAAAGGATGAAGGCTACAGGGAAGGGAGAAAGAAAGGAAAAATCTTATAAATTTGAATTCACAGAAAACCTAAAAAAGAAAAAGGAAAATTTATGTTTCTGGTTGTAATGAGGAAATACAGAGAAATTGTCTCTGAATAGACTAAAAACATGTTTCTGAAAGAAGCAAAAGAAAATCTTATTTTTACTACTTTCATACTTAATAACATACATATAAACAATACCTTTCGAATATTTTCAAAGACATAAACTTTCTTCATTCAATGTATGCTTTATTTATTATAATAGTACCAAAATAGCAAGAACTGTACATTGAAATAATATTTTGTTCTTGTGAAAATAGATTAAGATATGTTTAGGTGGATTATACATTTAAGCAGGCAAAGAATTATTTAATCTGGAAGCAAATAAACTTTGGGCAGCTAAACTATTATTATCAAGCACTAAAATGCATTGAATGGTACCCAAGGAATGTATTTGAAATGATAAAGGAATAATTGCTAATATTTATTGACCCCTGACAACATGCTAAGCACTGTTAATGATATGAAAGTATTACATCTTTATTCTTCACTAGTCTATGCTGTAAGTACATTTTTATTACTATATTTTAAGTGTGGAAATTAGAGTTGAAAAGCATAAGGCAGCTGTTCAAAGACAAAGAGTATAGAGCAGTTAGGGTGGGCATAGGATTGAGGGGTTAGAGGCAGGGGCCTGTCCTCTTACACGCTGGACAAAGGGAGATAGGTTTGAGCCTGTGGTATAATGAGAAGTACAGGAATAGGCAAGTTCAGGTTAGCATTATGTCCTGCTATACAGTGAAAGAAAGCATGCTAATTCTTCCTAACTTTCTTATATTCATTGAAGATGAGCATGAACACACATTAGACTGAGCTGTAACAATGCTAGCCTTCTCCATACCCACAAAATAATCATTCTTTAAAATAGTGACAATGTGGAAGGCAAACCCAACAATAACAACCCCTTTGATGCAGTACAGGCTCAGCTCTGAGGCCTTCAACTTTGCCTTTGCTTTTGACCATCCCTTGGATGAGGAAGCTAATTTACATGGGATTCTCTAACATTCACAGCATGGTATCAGGTTTTTTTTTTTTTTGGTTGACAATTTAAAGATTCTGTAAACGAATCTAATATAATTATGTCCTTTTAAAGAGCAAGAACCCACAGTTGAAGTCCTGTCAGCAGGATCCAGGAGTCACTAAACCATGAACTGTCTGAAGCTTAGTGTTTAGGACAGCTCAAACAAGTAGCCACTGGGGGCAGAATGAAGATAGCCTGAAGCTCCCATTTCCTCCTGGTTGGTATTATGAATAGACACTTTACTAAGCCCATGAAAGACAAATGAAGAAAAAGGCTTTGCAAAAATTCCATTCCTCTCAAGTGGTATCAGAAATTCATAAAATCCAAGAAAGGATTATTTTTCTTCTGAGGAGCAAAGGATAGTCTCTGCCATTGTGAAGGTGGCAGCTGAGATGGTGAGTGACTCCCTGTGGCAATTTGATATTTATTAAAAGGAAAAAAAATGTCTTCAGAATACCTTGCCCAGGATGAGTTGCCATGGAAACAGTAGAGTCAGCGGTTGCAGTCGGTTAGGAAAAGATTTCATTTATATGTGCTCCTCCTAAAACATGGTTGGTGCAGATTCTCACACAGCAGCTCTGCCTCTGGAGCACTTGACATTGACCACCGACTGTTTCAGGAGGTCACCTTTTAAATGTTCCGTGCAATCAGTGATGTTAAAGCAATCTGGAGAAAAATGCTGTTAAGGGTTGCCAACTCAACAGCAACCTCACTGCGGGATTTGAAGTAAGGATGCTTGTGCTAAAAAGCTAGAAAGCTTTTATAGCTTCAACAGTTCCCCTCCACCTAACCCTTGAAAATATAGCTATAGGCATTTCTCAGTTTCTGTGTCAGTGGTTGGCTGCAGGGAAGGAAGTGTAAAAGAGGTAAGAAAAGGCAAGAAGAAGAGAAGGAGAGACCATGGCAAAATGACTTGCAAAATTCAAATGTGCAATACAAATGCTATCAAAGGAGGCAGCCTGAACTATTACACGCTGTTGAGGTGACCCTGGACATGTTAATAGTCCTAATACTTGAGGATGTATATAGTCACTCATCCTTTGTAGTCCTTGGAGCGGAGTCTCAAGAAGCCATTACATATATGCAGCAGAATCCACATATAAGAGCCTTCTGTACATCCAACACAAATACTGAATACAGACTATCAGTGAATCCTCTATATTCATTGAGACAGTGGATGCTATGCTATGGTGAGTGGAAAGGTGATTTAGAGAAACATGAATGCAATAACACTACCAAATATTCAATTAAACAGGACATAGCTTAAGGAAAGATGCACAAAATATATAGTTGGAAAGAAGAATAAAGGATCAGTAGGCAAAAGTCTACCCTTCATATATGTTGCTGAGGAGAAAGAGATGATTGTTTATGGAAGAAGACATGAAAATTAGTGCCATTCTTGATGTAGTTAAATTTTTCCAAGTATCCACTTTCCTGTAAACACTTTCCAAATTGCTGCTATGTCATACAAACACAATAATTGAAAAGGTAAAATCCACAATCTTAAAACAATATTTCTCAACAAAGAATGTTATAGAATACTGGACATTATTGTCAGCAGATATAATAGCATTTGTATAGAGATCTATAACTTATAAAGAATATCTGCCTTGGCTATTTTTAAATTGCTATGATAAAACACCATTACCAAGCTAACATAAACAAGAAAGCATTTAATTTGGGACTTATGGCTCCACAGGGTTAGAGTCTACGTCTATCATTGTGAGGAACGTGGCGGCAGGCAGGTGTGGTATGGTAGCAGTAGCTGAAAGGTTATGTTTTGATCCACGAGTAGAGGGAGAGAGAACTAACTGGGAATAGTGTCGGCTTTGAGATTTCACAGCCTGACACACCTTCTCCAACAAAACAGCTTCTAATCCAATGGTTCTCAACCCTCCTAATGCTGCAACCCTTTAATACAGCTCCTCATTCTGTGGCGACTCCCAACCGTAAAATGATTTTGGTGCTACTTCATAATGCTACTGTTATGCATTGTAATGTAGATATCTGATACGTGACCCCTAGGGGGTTGAGACCCACAGGTTAAGAACCACTAGGTTAGCATCTAATCTTCCCTAAACAGTTTAAGAGACTGAAGAACTAGCATCCAAATACATGAGCCTCTGGGGTCATTTTCATCCAACCACTACAATATTCATAATACTTGAAGGTATATTTGATTATATCTGAATTGTCATCACGTTCAGATCAGATATACTGAAGGAAATACCTAGAAAATAATTACAGTGAATCTCTCATTTGGCTAGTTGGCAGTCTCACTGACTCCTTTAAAGCCTTGCGTTGTATCATATGTCCTGGTTTTAGTGTAGTTATGCCTTCTGGCAGGAGTGACAAGATTTTAAAGTGATAGCCATGACCCTCCCATGTCTGACTGTTGAAACAGAAGACCCCCAACAAATCTAATACTGGAAGAAGAAATGCCTGAAGCTCTGACAGCAACCAATGAGCACCTTGTCTCCTAGGGAAAAGAAAAAGATTTATAGCTTGCCAGACCCCCTTGCAGGAGAGCCAAAAGATGGAAAGAACACACCTTTACCAGGACTGAGTAATTATACACATCTTGCTGTCTGTTGAAATCCTACCTCCAAGTTAGGGTAAGCTTACACAGAAGGTGACTTGAGCATAAGGGGGAATAAGAGAGTAGCTACTGGATCAATTTTTCCTCCTCCCAGTTTGGCCACATTCCCTACTTTCCACTATTAATTTGGCTCTTTAAGTGGCTCGTTGAGGGTGACTGAGCCTGGCTTGTTGGGGTAGTCAGAGTCTTGTCCTAATATGTGTAACATTGGCACACCTCATTTCTGTCACCAAGTCATAGTGTGTCTCCAGTTTTGTGGATTCTAACTAATGGGTCATAATTCTGTTTTAATTTGTCATTTGTAGGCTATCATTTCTAACAAGTTAGTTGACTCATGTTCATTACTAAACATTTGGAGAAGGGAAGTCTTAAAGTATATAGACTTTATCAGTATTTCTTTTGTTACTGAGGACTCAGTCAATACTTTTCTGGCCACTGGCTCTGTATTTATTTTTAATCTAGAGAAATTTTTAAATGGTTATGGCACATCTTTTATTTCCACTACCTTGTTTGTCTGCTGATTGTATTAGGTTCAAACCTAGGGCCATACACATGGTGTGCAAGCACTGAACTAAAGAACTCATCCCCAGCCACGTGACTTTCATTTTAAACTATTTGAGTTTACGTTTCCAGTTCTTAACTAATTAGGCTCAGGGTTGTGTTTTGCTCTTGAAGCAACAACAACAAGAAGATCTTGAAGAAAAACCAAGGACTCCTTAGCAGCTGGAGCTTTTCTACCTCCCAGCAACATACTCAAGGCTGAGATGCAGCACGCCTGGCAGATAAATCTAGCCTTGAAACATCAACTACAATTTCCTGGAAGCCGCTGTTAAATCTATTTACAAAACCTAGCAGAAAAGGTTTTCTCAGGAACTCTATTGCACACCTGCTCTGCGTATCCGTGGCAACAGCTATATCTGCAGCAGGGCCCCAGAAATCACATGGCAGCCAGATGGAAGTGAAATGTTGGTCAGTGGCAATCCACAGAGCGGTGGAATAGAAAATGCATTTTATTTCTTCTCATATATCACTGCTCAATTTGCAGAACTTATGTAAATCCATGAAACTGAACTCTCTCTCTCTCTCTCTCACTCTCTCTCTCTCTCTCTCTCTCTCTCTCTCTCTCTCTCACACACACACACACACACACACACACACACATACAGACACATTTATAAGGGCATGGAGTGAAAGAGCAGGAGATTGTCATTTCAGTGGAAACCTGGCTAGGTGTCATATTAAAGCCTTTGGGAAAGAGATTATAAGAACTAGAAAAACTGGTTTTGCTCCACTCTGCTGAGGCGCAGTAAACTGGTATGAGTGAGAGAAGAGTCAGAGAGATTTGGAGAGAGGTGTGTACAAGGTACGCGGTACCATTCCTGCCCACCCTCCTCATTACCAAAGTAGGTGAGACTTAACTCACGGTCCCATGTAATGAGGTGTTCCCAAGAGACCTGCCCAGAGTGTCTCAGGATGACTTTAATCAGTAAACGTATGGCTATTTTCTGACAAAAGTTTGTGTGATACAGTTTAGTTTAGAGACATGGAATAAAGTTGTTTATAACAGCATTTCTAAGGGAGAACGGACATAGTGCTCTTCTCATATTCCATTTAGTGGTGGCTAGATTTTAAATTTTTAAATGTTGGTCAGAGACAGGACAGAGAAACTAATTTGAATCATGATCCAGTTACCAACTTTCCTTAGAACACTTCTCAGTAACAAAGAGGATGCTTTCCATAGTTCAGGGGGATTGTACCAGAACTGTTAATGTCAATTATCAACCTAAGTGGATTGAGAAATGCCACACACCTCAGTAGGCATGAGTGTGTTCATTGAGGCATTTGCAGAGACAATAGGAAAACAAGGATTCTGGCTTTATCAGTTGATTAATTCCTTGTTAGATCAATAATACTACAGTGTCATTAGGAGACAAGAAGGTGAGGCTTAGATGGAGGGGAGTAACTAAAGAAGGTGGTTCTAGGGGCTGAATCTTGGCTCTCCTCTTTTTCTGAACTCTCCTTTTCTCTGCCTCCACTAAGGAGTGAAGAACAGCCACTGTCCTATAAACCTACCACCACATGACTGACCACTCAAAAACCATGAGCCAAAACAAGTTTTCCCCTTTTAAGATTCTTTCAGTTTTTTCTCCAAGCAAACATAACCTAGGTGCTACCTCCAATACTACCAAGTGGTCCAGAGATGGTCCGTTGGAATCTCATAGGTGTTTAACTTTGGTTCTCAACAGTTAGCCATCAAGAATATGGATGCCCACGCCTTCACCAGTTTCCTTCCACCTTTCCCATCTCTGCCATTCCAATCATGTACTTCTCAAAGGGCCTGGCATTTCCGCCCCCAGTAAAGTAAATACGAAGACAGAGGCAAAGATTGAGTAATTGAGAAAGGCAGAGTCCAGAAAGAGTAACTCAGTGATCTAGTGTCAAGCCAAATTATATTTTTTCGAAAGTTAAGTTTTTAGTCAAATATGTATGCAGGCTCCTAAGTTACTTGCTTTGCGTTGGAGCTAAGTTTTGTACAGTCATCTGAACAACACTGGTCAGACTGTCAACTCTACTTGTAACAGGTTTCTTCTGTTGATGAAACACCCACTTCCATTGTTTGGTATGTTTGTTCTTCTTAATGACATAAACTCACTCAGTTTCCCATCACAGGAAATGTTTTTGTGCAGTCACACTCAAGATCTTCAATCTTACGAGTGAGGTAAAAATCTTTTAATTAGCCTTGGATTTGTAATTAAATAGATAACTATAGGCAAGGTTGCAGTAACAATAAACTTTAAAATCTTTGTGACTTGCTTAATGTCATGGAAGATTTTTATCTTACTGAGGAAGTTTCAAGAACATGGGATAACTCTGTTGAAGACTTTCTAGAACTTTGCTACTCAAGAGAGTGTCCAGTAGCTGTGTATGTCAAAGGTGAGGTCATATGAAGAACTTGGGAAGTCTAGTATGAATTCTGTTGTACTAAAATTTCAAATGGAGGCTGAACTTAGTAAACCTAATAAGATAGGATATTATAAACTATCATAAAATCATTTTTACATTTATTATGTATTGAAAGGATGCATAAGATGAAAATATATTATAAAATTAGTATTACTTATTTAATGAGATGGTAAAGAAATTTGACAAGTACATATGTATTTTGCATCGTAGTTTAAAGCTACAATGATACAGGAACATGTGAACGTTAATGGAAGAAACAATATTTTGTAATTGCCTCAGCCTCTAAATGACACTGTATTTCAATTCTTACTGCTATTGAATTTGCTTTTACTCTAGCCCCACGCTGGAATACCAATATAATGTTTTTCCTTAAGTCTTAAATTCTTTGCTCTTTTGACATTTTTTGAGGGGCTATCACCCAGCTCTTGAATTAATCACACATGGAGGCTTTCTTTTTTCTTATGAACGCGTGGCCTTAGATTGGCTTGTTTCTAGCCAGCTTTTCTTAAATTATCCCATATGCTTTTTGCCTCTGGGATTTTTTTTATTACTTCTGTATATCTTACTTTCACTCTTACTCCATGTTTTGCTGTGTGGCTGTGTAACTATGTGGTTGACCCCTGACATCCTCCTCTCTTTGTTCTATCTTGTTCCTTCCTCCTTTCCATATTTCTCATTCCATTTATTCTTTCTGCCTACCAGTCCTGCCTATTCTTGTTCCTGCCTTGCTATTGACCATCCAGCTCTTTATTAGACCATTAGGTGTTTTAGACAGGCAAAGAGTCACCACTTCATAGAGTTAAACAAATGAAGCATAAACAAAAGCAGCACATATTTACAGCACTAAACAAATGTTCCAGAGCATAAACAAATGTAACAACACACCTTAAAATAATATTCTACAAAATTTATTTCCCTGCCCAAGCCTGGCCACATGGTCCATACCTAAGTTCAAGGGAGTCCATAAAATGGGTAGTTGAGTTCTGAAAGTCTCTGCCTCATGATGGTGTTTTTCCTTCTGCACAATTGATCAATATACTCTTTCATCTATTCTTTCTATTCCCATTTGCTATTCTTTTACCATCATTATCTTTGTATGTCCATCAACTAATCTTTGTTTTATCTTATTCTGTATTTCCAGGCTATTAACTTGGTTATTTTAAAAATTGTAAAGTAACAAGTTAAATCTTCAAAGGAAATGTTAATGAATTAAGTGAAACTAATTATTTGTGGTTGTTCTGAAAGATAAAAAATTGCGTATATTTTCCATTTGGCATGGAGCATGAAGATTACATTAAGTCCGGCTGTAAAGAGAAGTTGATAACATGAGATTTTTCTGAATGTTGTTTTTTGATCTCTACCACTTTCATCCCACTTCTGCACATTTTATGGATTTTCCCTCTTTTTTTTCCTGCTCCTACAACTGTAAACATGAATCAGAATAGGCAAGTGCCTAATTTCTGATAATACGGCCCAATTCTAGCACCCTCTTCTTTGTGCTTTTCTCCCATTGCTCCGATCTTTGGTGAAACCCTTGCTCTCTAAGGCGGTGAGTGAACTTAACCACACTTTGTCCCCATGGGTTGGGTTTTCCAAAGGCTTCCCCCGCAGTTTCGAAAGTTTCCATTCTCTGAGGCTAGCAATACAGCTTAGCCGTGAGGCGCTCATGTTGCACCAGCAAAAAAACTGATCCTGTTTTGGTTCCTGAGATACACATGGCAGCTCACAATCTTCTGTGACCTGTCTGAAAGATTCCCATGCAAACACCGCATGCACATGGTTCATATACAAACACATTGGCAAAACCCTAAAATAAACATAAATAAATCTTTAAAATCTTTTAAAATTCCATTTATTTGGAAGTAGAATCAAAATGTAGGAGGGGATGCTTCAAATTTTCTAAGAAATGTATTGTCAGTCTGTGATTTCTTTCGTGTCCAGTCTCCTGAGAAGTAGCCCAAGTCATCATTCTTCTGCTAGAGAGCCACTTAAGTATCATAGGATACATAGTAGATTGAAAATATTGGTCTCCTTCCAGTATCAGGATCCATTATGGCTTGAGAGTTACAATCTGAACTGGAATATTCAGCACTGACTGTTTAATCAATATGAGTGAGTTCATGGAACAGCTGCTCCAAGCATCTATCCTATGGCTAAGAGAGAGAAAATAGGGTGAAGACCACTAGAAACTGCTAAGGATTAAAGAGAACCAGAAACTGATAACTGAAGGTGGACTACAACACTCTAAGTACCTAGCCTCCAGTTGCAGATTCCAGAAATCCCAGAATTAGAGTTAGCAGAGGTTCTACAGTAAGCCTTATTTTTCAGCCATTCTACTGTAACCTTTTAAAAAGTCAAGGTTGTAAATATTGTATGACTCATTTAATAAGAAGATCTCAATTGCTTTGTACTCTTTTTTTTTTTATTGAAACTGTCTGTAAAAAACCGTGGAGCATGACACCTGCTTTGATACAACTCCCAGCTTTTCATTTGCAACACCCTGCACTAATGCTCTACTGTGTAGGCACCATGACAGAGAGGACTTTATTGACTCATTACTGGGGTCAGTCATCTGTGGCATGGATTAGGGGTTACTCTCATATCTCATTAGATTGCTGTTCTAGTCCATTATCCAGTGGCCCTAGGCACTGTGCTGTGTATAATGTGATTCTGCAGTGCAAGAGACAGCTTCATTCCAGAGACCTTTAAAAAGCCATTAGGAGACTATTCTAGAAACTGAAGGATATACATACAAAGAAGGCTCAGCTGTTGCTAAGGTGCAGTTATAGTTTTCCAGTTAGAATGCTGACTGCTTTGGGTCAGGAGACTCATCGTTGCAGAAAGAGTTTCTAAGTTGTCCTTGAGATCAACCTGCAGATTTTATCCCACCTTTAAGGCACAGAGGCAGGCACTCTGTTCTTGGTCAGACCTGGTACTAGACCTTCAGACAGCTAGGTGTTGAGTAGCTAGGTGTTCAAGGTCCATGAATCATGACATCTTCACATGTTTCTCCATCATTACATTTACTCTTCGTCCCTAGTAACTGTATCTCCCAATTGATTTGACTTCAGTGCTGTCTTAAAATACACTGTAAGCCCTTGGAACGGTGAAAATACAGAGAAAAATGATGTCCACAATCCCAGTTGGAAAAAGGCAGAAAACAAAAGCAGCAACACAGAACAAGTAAAATAGAGACTCTTTAGGGGAAATAGGAGCTTGTTTTACATACGTTAGATACTATGGTAACTAAATATTTAAACTCATTCAGTGCATCTACGTTTATAAATGATTCATCATTTGGGAACTTGTTTCACGACTATCTCTTGGTAAGATGGTTGCATCCTTGAGTCTTTCTTAGATATCATGTTATCTATAGACTTAGTAGGGACAATATGTAGTCAAGGTTTTGTAAATATTAGTTTTCCAGAGGACAAGCCCGGTGCTTTCTCTGACACTATATTTTAGCTTAACTTCTCATCTTATTGCTACTTTTTATTAGTTCTACTTGATTATCTTTAACTTTTGTTTCTCCTGATTTAGGACTTGGGTGTGCCTGGGTGACTTGTGATCTGGGGTGGGGTTCATATGGAAATTGCATACTCATCTTCCATAAACCTCTTTAGACATTTAAATAATTGTGCTATCAGAGGAAGCCAGGAGAACCAGATGAAAGATGACTAGACTCTCAGCCAAAGACATCTTAATTTGGCATGTAAAATATCCTAGGATGTTACTTAACTTGTCTGAAACTCAATTTTGTAGTTCAAAAGGATGACATAGCGTCAGAAAGATGGCTCAGCATGGAAAATAGCTCATTGCCAAGTTTGATGACCTGAGTTTCACCTGCTGTACCAGCAAGGCATAACAAAACAATAACTCCTGCAAGTTGTTCTTTGACCTCCACATTTATGATATTGCATATGTGAACCTATATCATGCCCCCTACAAAACAGATTAATGTATAATGTAGAAAGAAAATTGAGATAAACATTTTTTTCATTTGTTTGCTTCCTTTTGCTGAAAAGGAAAGATAATAGCTATGACTATGCCTGGGGTGTGGTAGAAATTCAAGTCATGTCAAATCTGATCTCCACAAAAAATAGGTGGTGATACAGTCATGATAGCAAAGACAATAGGGTTCTCCAGCCATGGAGAGGCAAGATGTCTCACCAGGTAAAGTGAAAGACATGCAAGTTTAGTGACCTGAATTCAATCCCCAAATTCTATAGTGGAAAGAGAGAGTAGACTCCCTAAAGTTGTCCTCTAACCTTTCTACATGTGCCTTGGCACACTTAAGGAAGCACCCACTAACACATATGCAATAATAAAAAGTTCTCTAGTCTTTATTTCATCAGCAAGCAGTGGGGGCTTGTTGTATGGCCTGCTATACATACTGCTCAAATGTACTTGCATAATAGTTATGATTGGATCACTGTCCATTTGTCAACTGAAAGCACTCAAGTCATCTGTAGGAGCCGTATGAGAAAGCACAAAATGGGAAGTAAACACCAATGATAGCCTTTGCTGGAGAGGTTGTGGAGTAAGGGGTACACTCATCCATTGCTGGTGGGAATGCAAACTTGTGCAACCACTTTGGAAATCAGAGTGGCGGTTTCTCAGGAAATTAAGGATTCTGGAATCTTCTAATAGAAGTAGTCATTGACCCTTATGTTTCTGCCTAAACTACCTCGACCTTGAAATCATATAGCAATCACCTCATATGGTTGACCAGGTCATGTTGCATGGATTGGTCAGGGAGACAAAGCCCTTCCTTCCTCATGTTGTTCTCCAGGTAAGTCAAGATATGGTAAAGAACAGAGGCCAGAAAAGATGAATACAAAGGAAGAATTAGTGAAAAAAAAACAATTTTTAAAAATCAGTATCATGCTCAACTGCAAAGGGACAGATGAGAGAGTTTATGTAATTCTCTAATTCAGGTATTTTCTTACAACCTCTGATGATTTGTTAGCTATTGAATTTTAAGTTACTTCAGTAGCTAAAATGAACAAAAGACAGTGCTAGATAAGCTCAAATTGTTGTGAAGAACATTTGCTTGCGTCATTAGGATCCCAGTAGGCATAAAGGCATTTTCTTGCTAGTGAACGATGGCCACAGATCACGGGACTCTGATGATTTTCTGCTGTGTGCCATGCACCCTCCCAGCTGTTGTGCAGTCACGCTGACGTCAGGCCTTTATTATCATAAGCCCTTGTTTAACAGCCTTCGTCTTCACTCTACAATCCCCACTAATTGCCATTTGGACTTTACGAAGGAGGTTGAAAACCTGCCCACCACCTTCTGTTGCAAATGGCCTCATGGCTATGATTTGAATAATAGTAATTAACATCCATGCAAGATGAGTTTTATTCATGGAGTTTTGAGACATTAATTAGTATTATAACATCCCTGAGAGGTAAGTAATTATAATTCTCACACTCTTTCCAGGGGCGGAGCTGAAGATACAGCCGGGTGAACTTTCTTGTCTAAGCCTATGCACAAGGAGACAAGGCATAAATGTGCAGAAGGGAGCAGCTGGAGAGGATAAACGCCAGCAGCCCATCCACTAACATATTGGCAGCACCACTCTACAGAGCATGCTCAGTAGTGAAAAGTCTCTACTTTGGTTCCATTATTGATGACATTGGCTACAATCAGGTCAAAGGGGGCAGTTTTCTAAAAAGCCAATCAAACTGGAAGATTAACATTGTTCTTTCCTTGAAGAACTGTAAAATAAATTTGATCATCTTAAAAAGTCATGTCCAATGACGTGTGGGTATATGTGATGGTGTTGGTGACCATCTTCTTCTTATCATTATTGACACTGAGATTTCCATCTCATTCCTGGATATAGCTATGTTAGGGAAACTCGACATTTCTACAACAGGCCTCATAACAAAACGGACTATGGTACAATTAATGTTCAAAGTGTGATGTTTAAATATTATCCGACATTAGTTTATGACTTAAGAGCTTTCATATGATTCAAAAGTTTTGGTGACAATGAAGGAAAGATGGTGGGCTGACAAATCCAGTTACAGCCCAAGCCCACAATGAGATAGCCCACCCCAAAATTTGTCTCAGCTATGAAATGCCAGAGCATAGGATTTGGCCAGATCTGCAGATCCAAAGCAACAGAATCTCCATGATGCAAGGTAACAATACGATATCCAAGAGAAGTCCCAATGGGTGTGCAGTGTTGATAGTGCAGCAAAAGTCAGAGACCTCAAATCAGACCAGTGACTCATTGCCATGAACACAAGTAAAGATGTATGGCGTGAAGAGTTCATTGTGTGACATACTGAGCCACACTACAGCTTCCATGCTGATATTTTGTTATTTGGTTTATTTTGTTATTGTTTTTTTTTTGTTTTGTTGCTATTTTGGGGGGGTTACTTTTAAATTTTGTTTTGGGGGAGGTTGCAAGAGCAGAAGGCAGAAGCAAGGGGATTGGGGAACCAGGTGGGATCAGCATGATCTGAAACCCACAAAGAATCAATAAAAATTTAAAAAATCAAAAATTTGGAGAGTATCTTTTAATAATGGATATTATATTAATAAATCTTATTTAACTTAATCTTATTATTTTAAGATTTATTTATTTTTACTTGTGTGTGTGTGTGTACACGACAAATGATTGTGAGTTACTGCAGAGGCCATAACAGGATATCAGGTTCCATGTGACTGGAATAGCAAGTGGCTGTGAGCTTCCTTATGTGGCTGCTGAGAGCTAAACTCAGTACTCTTTGCAAGAATTGGAAGAGTGTTTAGTCCATGAACCATCTCTCCAACCCCGCCAACACTTTATTCTAATGGTAGCTTTTATTGAGAAGATTGAGGTTCTTGCAAAGGTTCCAGCCTAAAGGCTGTGAGCCACATTTGCCTTGGGATAACTCTCAAAACTTTCTTAAAACATTGCCAGATACTCTGAGACAGAGGTGAGGCTGCTCATGCTGCTACTGACCAATTATCTCCACAGAATTGGGTTTCTTCAGAGAGAGGGAGATATCAGTTCTATATCCTTTAACTCAAGAGTCCACATTAGGAGAGAGGACCATACTGTCACTTTAAGTGAAACTATCTTTGGGTAAAAATACCAATTTGTGAATTTTAAAAATCTTTGCTTAATCCATTTGGTTATAAATATATAAAATAAAGTTGTATCAAAAATAAATAATTATTACAAAGAAATATAGTGTTCAGATTATTGAAGTGAATTCAGTACTTATTTAAATAGAAAGCCTGGAATGCAGATTGGATCCCATCATCAACTTCTATATAATAACTCCTTCCATAGTTCCTGGTGGTCTGATGTAGACAGAAGAGTTTAGAATATAGACTATAAGATATTCACTAAGACGTGAGTATGTTTTACAGTTTCCTATGGAAACATGCCATTGGGGATGACTGAGGCTTACAGAACTAGTCTAATAATTTTATTTGGCAGAAAAAATGCATTTTGTCCCTGATTGTCCTGGTGCTCCATTATCAACATCTTTGAGCTGACTAGAATACCGTTTCCGAGGATGTTCCTCACATTTTTTTAGTGGTGTGTTTCTTCCTGTCACTCTGCCCCAGTGCTCCCTTAAAACCTCTCTTCACATTGCATTGTCCCATAATAACACTGGAGGCAGAAGGACTTCCCTCTATTTGCAGGACATATAATCAGCACCCCAAAACTTCATTGCATTATCATTTCATCTTCCCTGTGTTATCTTCCCTCTGCCAATCACAGCATTGGACTACATTTCACTAATATCCTGTGTTATCTTATACTTCAACAGAAGCACATCTCTTTCCCTGAAAAAAAAAAGCTGTGAAAATTGTAATTATTCATTTCACAAGAATATCATGCAGATTAATTAGGAGATTCATCACGTTCTGAGAGTGTAGGGCATGTTAACAGTCAGGTGCCATGTGATCGTCTCTGAGGTATTCAAAAGGGCAGGAGGAAGACTGAGAATATCTCGCTGTGGAATATGTATGAGGAGGTGCAAATTCAGCTTGAAAATTCCCAAAGCAATTTTGTTTCTGAACTTCACATAATTGTTTGTTAATTTGAATTTATAGGCACAAGGTTCACAAGGGAGTGGAATGTTCCATGTTCTGCAGACACATGATTATGTATATGGAGGATTTCACAAATGTATTTGGTAGGTGCACATATAATTATATACACAAGCCTCTAAAATTCTTACACACTTGTGTGCTCACACATAGACAGGCAGTATGTATCTAAATGTATTTCCACACAGGCTAAGTGTTAAAGGAGACAAAGAAGGACACTACTTATTCCTGATAGAGGTTGAGAGCCAGGTACTATGGGATGTATTTCTAATTCATGAGTTTGGAAATCCTTTATCTCCTTTCCAGAACAAGTGTTGTTTGTTTAGCTTCAGAATCAAGGGCTGAAGTCAGTGCTTCTTGGTGAGTCAGTGATCAACTGTGAAATATTGGCAGCACAGATGTAGCTGTGTGTGCTTTAATATTTGTTACAGATTTATAATTTGCAACTTAAAATAACATAGTTGAGTTAAAATCCTATTGTCTTTCATAATTGCGTAGTTCATTAAAATATATACAATAAAAAGCTATTACTTAGAAATTGTAGAAAGGATAGGGGCCTAATATATTTTTATTAGATGGTTAAGAGTAAGCATTAAATATGTAATATTTGCAGAATGTGTCAGGGCATTTTTCTATATTCTAGTTTTCTTTCTTTAGAGCTCATTTTCTTGCTAACGCATGTCTCAAAATTATCACTTGTTCTGTCGTTTAGTTTAGGGAAGCAAGTTTACGAAGTCCGTGAGGCTGGTAAAATGCATATATACATTTAATATGCATATTTTATGATTTTTCTCAACATTTCAGCTTATTTTATTTACTTAAAAGTCACATTGATGGAGTCTTTCCAAATAGTTTAGATGACTTTCCATAGAAACAAATGTCGGTTTACGAACACATGTCCATCAATCTCTATGATGATTCATTTTAAAATGTAGTTGTAGGGTAAGGCAAAGCCCATAGGTATCAGTTAGCAGTCACCTGGTAAACACGCAGTTCAACCAATAGAATTGCACAGTTTCTCTAGAAAGGAGCCTCCCACCGATAGGCACCAAATGAACAGTTTCAGAAATGCATGTATATCTGATACATGCAGAATTCTTTTGAACCATTATGTAAAATTTGGAGGACGATTGTGGCCCTCACAATGGCAGTGAACACTGTCCACGCTCCTATGGGGGGCTTGTACATTGTAAGTTTCTGTTCTCTAGTTCTTAATCAGTGAATTTTATCCTCTAGATGCTTTACTTAACTGCTAACAACACGGGTGTGAGTATTATTTATGTTTCCATGCCGTTAAGCTACTTCTCATTTGGTGGTAATATGTATACAATGTGTATGAGCACTGTTACAAACATCAGTAAACACATCTGTATTTTCCACTAGATTAGAAGTTACTGACATTCATAAGCCATGAGAGTTTCATTGGCAACAACTTTCCAAGTAATCCCGATTTCACTGATAGCTAGTAGAGGCAAACACAGGCTTCTTCATTCCGGTTTATTTTTTTATTCTTTCTTTGATTTTTTTGACATTATAATAATATAATATAACTTAATATAATTACATCATTTCCCCCTTCTCTTTCATTCCAAGCCTTACCATATATCCATCATTTCAAATACATGGTCTCATTTTTCATTTATATTTGTGTTATTTATATATGTATGTATATATGCATATGTGCATATATATGTGAGTTCACACACACATATATACATATGTATTTTTAAATTCATAAATACCATCTGCTCGGTGTATATAACATTACTTATATGTATTTTTTCAGTGATGACCATATTTTAGATAACCAATTGATATGCTCTTTCTGGATAAAACAGTTACTCCTGCTCACAGCATTAATTACCCATAGTTCTTCGTATAGGGTTTTCTCCTCATCCCCATCCACTTTGGCTTGCCTATTGCTCTATCCTTGTTCAGCTCATTTAGTCAGTTGGTGAGATTTTTATGAGTGTAGCTTCTGACATTCCGAGGAGACACAATCACACAACAAACTTCCCAGTCTTCTGGTTCTTATATTTGTTCTACCCACTCCTCTTCAGTGTTTTCTGAGCCTTAGATATGATTTTTCAAAAATTTATTCTATTTTTAATTCTTGTGTATATGCGTATGTCTGTATATGCATATGAGTGCATGAGTTCAGGTACCCGAAGAGGCCAGAGGCATTGGATTCCCTTGGACCTGGATTTGTTAACTTTTTTTTTTTTTTTTTTTGGTGCTGGGAACTGAACTTGGGTCCTCAACAACAGCAGTATGTGCTCATAATTGCTGAGCCATCTTCTATCAGTTCTCAGGTAGCATATTATTTTACATCACATTGTGTGGGTGTTGCAGATTTATTGTAAACTATAAAGAGTGAGGAACCCACAGCAGAGTTCAAGGAATTTCAAAAGTCTGCAGAGACATGGCAGCTGATAGAGATGCAAAGAGACTTGCGTGTGGTCATCTTTGAGCGGGGCACATATCTAACCCCACTGGAAGTCTATTGGAGACACCAGTAGGGTCAGAGCTGAGCTTCAGAAGCAAGCTGTGGTGGAGAGGTAAAGGACAGAGCCCTACGCAGCAAATGAACTAGCAAATGAACGAATGTCCGTTCTATAGACAAATGTGCAGATGACAGTCCAAAGTGAATGAAGCGGAGCTGAAGTCCCCGAGAAATCTGGGAGTTCTCTGACTCTTGGTCCATTGGCATACCTACCGTTTGTTTGGGTGACAGTTAATGCGCAAAACAATCCCACACCAGTTAGGATTTAAAGGGATATTTATTTTGGGGGGTAAAATTCACAATACACCAACCGTCAGGAAAGGAGCCTAGTCGCTGGAGCAGGAGCCGGAACCAAGTGCTGGAACCAAGAGAGCAGGTCGAGGCTTGCTGCTCTTTTTTAAAGATAAATAGACCACGCCCCAGTGGGCTGGTATTTCAGCAGCTATTGGCTGAAGGAGCGGAAGGTCACCGGCAGCAACAGTTCAGTAGGCTGTTGAGGCTGCAGTGGTGAGTGTGTCCCTCTTCATGTGGTTTGGGTGAAGAAATTGAACTTTATCCTCAGACTGATTTTTGTGATAAAATTTTAATATATCCATGTGCTTGCTTCAAAGCCCGTTTACTTTGGTAAATTTATTGGGTGACACAGTTTCTTTTCCAAGGAATAAGTTATTTATCAGTCAATAATAGGTGGGTGGTGCGGAACAGATGGCTGTTCCCGTGGCCACCCAGGAGCAGACTAATGCTCTATACCCAAAATGGAATCAATTGCTATTTGAAAAAAATGAGGCTTCAAGGAAAGAAAGAGTATGGAAACTACTATGTTGTGCTCTGTGTCATAACTTAGAGCAAGGTATAGCTTTCTCTCAACACTTGCTATGAAAATTAGTTCAATATGGGTATCATCCTCAGCATTGGGATCCAAGCCAATGTCAAGACGTTCTCTTATGCCATGATTTATAGTCTTAAAATCTGTCAAGGCATGCTAGGGTAGAGTGCGATGGATAAATGGATACACAATGCCAGATGAGTGGAACTGACTGTGGAAATACTAGCTGTAAGGACGCTAGCACATGTGTGGTGAGCATGGATGAGAGGTTTGTAGCAGCAGACAACTGAAGAGATCTTGGAGGTCTTTTTTCTTTTTCTCATGGGAAAATGTTTATTTTGAGATTATTTTAGTTTAGAAATACAAAACCTCTTGGGGAGGGAAAAAGGAAAGGAAAACACAAAGTATACAGGCAATTTTTTACTTCATAAGCTTCTCACACCCTCATTTGCTCCTAGTTCCCGCGAAGAGAAAGCATTCAGCCACCCACAATAATGTTATTAATAGGGATATGGATCCGTTTCACAAAGAAGCCAATGAATCCCATGATAGCAAATCCTATGGCTGTGGCCATGGCAATCTTCTGGAATTCTTTTCTGTCGGGCTTGGTGCATCTTTTAACCAGCCGAATTGAGTCCTTTATGAACTGCCGACTTGGCTCATCAAACTGCATTACCCAATCCATGACTGATTGTGGGACGGCGGCTTGAGGAGGCAAAGACACGTAGCTTCTCTTGGAGGTCTTTATGTTACTCCTGGACCAGTATGCTTTCACTTGTTTGACTGAAACACATCTTCATCCTTTCAATTTGTGGCATCTCTAGCTTTACAAGCAACATAATACAAAACGAAAGACCACAAACCATGGGGCTAACACTGAAGCTTGACAACTTTGTGTTCATAATTCATGTTGTACTTGTTATTTTGCAGTTTTTTTAACCAGTTATATCATTTAAAAACAAAGAGTAAGATATAAAAGTACATCATCTTTTGGTGCATAAAAGGAGGTACATCTGAGAATGATTCTCAACATCAAACTTGAGTCTCCACATGCACAGACATGCACACATAAGCATGTGCATTCCCTACATGTGCTCCCACACATACAAACATACACACATACACACATGTGAAAATTTAAAAAGGAAGATAATAATGATTTCTCTTATATTAACTTCTAAACAAATAAGAATGCTTTAGCAGTGGTTTGTGATCACTGTGAAACTATGTCTTTACTGGAATTGTTAGGGTCATCCTGGAACTTAACAAGTTAGGTTGTGACACAGTCCTCAGTGGACCAATTAAATGGTGAATCGGTAGCCAAAAGAAAAAAGAAAATGAAAAGTATTGAATATGACCAATTTGGGAGGAAGAATAAAGAGACCCAGTGACATCACTCCCCAGGTCTATGTTGAGTCAGGGTGTTAGAGGATAAGAGGAATGCGTAGCTAAGCAGTTCTGGTTAAAGTGTGGTCCTTCCCACCATGAAGCCATGATTGTGTTGCCTCCACTATCTCTCACAAGGTGGCCTGAGAAGCTGCTGGAACTCTGTGAAACATCTTCCTGGGAGACAAGTTACCCTCTACCTGACACTGGCCATCAACCTTTTCTTTCTCTTAGCATCGCTTACTGGAGAAATTTCATATTGCTTCATTAGTGTGAGTGTCAAAGTGAGAGACCCATGTATCCCTGTAAAATATCTCCATTCTTCCCAGAATGGTTACAATTGCTGTGGATCATGAGTCTAAGATGATGCCTTATCAGTATATTCAGCCTCATCCCAAGTTGGTTTCACAGCAGTTTTGTGAGTCAATGAGCTGGACAGAGTCACCTAAGATGTGCTTAGAAGAGGTAAGACTTCCTGAAAGATGCCAGTCAGATAAAGAGCATTCCAGCCACCCCATGACTCCAGGTCTCCTTTAAATGGAGCAAGGAATGCTAGAATGCCATTTTATAATATTAGCTTGTAAAAAATATTTGAATCCCTGAAATTTATTATAGATTCCATGAAGAACAAAGCAGTGCTTCAGTAAATGCTTGTAATGCAATTTAAAAAGACCTAGCTGGTCTCTTGACAAATGAGGCTCTACAACAGACTGAGTGAGACCTTCTTTTATCAATGACATTTAAGATAAAGGGTTTGTACAAAGCTTATTAGATATCAAAAACATAGAACACTGGGGTATGGGCAGACTCACTCTGCCAAAGAATGATGTTTGTGTTTGGATCCTGCAGTCTTTTTTTCCCCATTTCAGGTTAAGTTTTCATTTCTTTTTTGTTGCCCCACAAATCATTAGCCAAGTGGAGAGAATATTGTCTTTAATGTTATAATAGTCAAGTTTAGAATTGTCATTCAAAATAGCAATTAGATCTACTCTCACAGAACACATGTTACAAGAATAACAAATAATTACAAAGTCACAGATGCTAGATTTTAAGTAATTCCATGTTTTAACTCATTCAATCCTAAACCTTCTGCAATGTAGATGCTGGTCATCACCCCAGGAGATTTGAGGTTCACCAAAGTAAAACAACTTGTTCAGATTCACATAGCAAGTACTGGGATATGGATTTAGGCTGTTGCTCAGGTCTGCCAGTTCAATTCCCTTTCTCTTCAGAATAAATGAAAGAAAGCATTTATTACAGTAATTACTTAAT
Source organism: Alexandromys fortis (assembly GCF_014885135.2). Classification (NCBI taxonomy): domain Eukaryota; kingdom Metazoa; phylum Chordata; class Mammalia; order Rodentia; family Cricetidae; genus Alexandromys; species Alexandromys fortis. The sequence continues at coordinate 7,940,824 of NW_026067966.1, forward strand.
AGAGATGTGGCTCGGTGGTTGATTGCATGCTTTACATGCATAAGAGCCGGAATTCAAGCTCAATCATTGCATGTGCATGCACATTCAACTACACATATAACACACACACACACAAATATTACTGAGTATCATAAACACTTGACCCTCATATTAAATTCTTAACTTCTAGACATTCAAATTTTCTTCCTTGCCATAACGTCTTAGGCTGCGCAGTTAAAAGGCCACATTGCATAGACACTCCAGGAGGTAAATTTTAGCAGATGTTAGAGGAAAGTCTGGCAAAGCCACTTTGTGAGTTGCAGCAGACAGTTGCCTAGTGTGCTTTGTGACCACTAGTTCCTCCCCACTGCCTTTTTCCCGGAAGCTATAGTTGCCTCCACAAAACGCTTGGCACCACTGTACCTGTGGGCATCACTTTTTGGGTATATGATTGTGTAGCACATGGGTCAGCAGCTGAGTCACACTGATGTTGATTCTTAACCTGGTCTTGTGCATAGCCCCTTCCAGCTCTCTGAAGATTAGTCAACAGAAAGGAAGGTTCCATCTCATTTCCAGCCTATTTTCTGTCTTGCAGTCAGAGCATATAATGTCTTCAGTGATTGGGTCTTATCGTCTAGCACTGCTGAGAAGCAAACCTCAGTAAGTGTTGTCTTTATTGTTCTGGGAACCTGAGAAGCTTCCCTGAGAAAAAAACTCAGTGAGGACAACCCTCTCATCAACTCACACACTCAACCACCCAGTCACCCCTGACACAGATATTTCTGTTTAATAACCTATGTTTTCTGAGGTTGTTTGAATAAATACAATAGAATAAACTAAAAAATAGGAGGTGTTATTCCAAATATACAAAGAAATTAGAATTAAAATGCAATAAAGGCAGATTAAAGCATATAAAGTATCTCATTTTAAAAATGTAACACAACATACAAAGGTGGATGAAAATACCATTCAAAGTTTCTTCTAGATAAGGGAGAAGCTTGAGGTTCAGAAAACCATGCGATACACCTGTAAAAAAAAATCACATGCTTTTGAACAATTTTTCACTACTCTGAAAGTATTACTAAGCCTTTTAATACTATGTAATTATTTCAGGGCATAAGCTAGCCATGCGGGCGGCCGGCTGCCAGGAACGCAGCCCTGCCGCTCCTATCTCAACAAATTTCAATCAAACTCAAGATTGTCATTCAGTACGAATTAGCATGGTCCCTTGATTAGTATAACATTCAAATGCTTCTTCACTGATGGATAACTAGCTACCAAATGCTATCTTTTCTGCCCTTTCTGTTGTAGCCTCATCAGCTCTACAGGAATCCTGAACATCTAGTGCGAGGGGCGAGTCCTAGTTGGTTGTGGTCAGGTCCCTGAGGGGAAGGAAGAAGTAGGCTAGGGAAGGATGACACAGGCATGAGGTCGAGGGAATCTTGAAGTCTGACTAACAGCAGGTGCTTCTTTATTTATACAGAATTTAGTAAGCAGGGGTAGATTTGTGTTGTCCCAAAACATAGATTGTATCATTTTTTTTTTCAGACATGGGTTTTAACTTTTTCTCTTGTACATCTGGGGTTTAAGTAAGTTTAGTTATCTTTTTTTTCTCGCTTTTATTGAGCAATATATATTTCTCCATTCCCCTCCCTTTCTCTCCCCCCTTCTACCCTCTCCCATGGTCCCCATGCTCTCAATTTACTCAAAAGATCTTGTCCTTTTCTACTTCCCATGTAGATTAGATCCATGTATGTCTCTCTTAGGGTCCTCATTGTTGTCTAGGTTCTCTGGGATTGTGAATTGTAGGCTGGTTTTCTTTGCTTTATGTCTACAAGACAGTTATGAGTGAGTACATATATTTATCTTTTTAGGTCTGAGTTACCTCACTCAATATGGTATTTTTTAGATCCATCCATTTTGTCCATAAATTATAGTTATCTCATATAACCATTTTTACTCATCAAACCCATAACCAAATTTTTAAGAATCTAGAAGCATATAACAGCTCATTCTCAGGATGCCTGCTTTTGTTGCTTGAAGGACACTAGACAGAAATAAAAATCTCCAAGCCAGTCCAGGCAGATTGCCATGTCTTGAGTAGGGTAATCTTATCTTTTTTTAAAACTTTAAAACTATTTATTTATTTATTTATTTATTTATTTATTTATCATGTATACAGTGTTCTGTCTACATGTATGCCTACAGGCCAAAAGAGGGCACCAGATCTCATTACAGATGGTTATGAGACACCATATGTTTGCTGGGAGTTGAACTCAGGATCTTTGGAAGAACAGCCAGTAGTGCTCTTAACTGCTGAGCCATCTTTCCAGCAGACTACCAAGACTAATGACCAGACTACCCAAGAACAATCTTCAGATCAAGGCTGCTGCAGTTATTATTCTGGTGTTGACATAATATAATATTTTGTTTAATATCTTTATAGAATTTATTTATATATTAAATCCTAGCATTCTTTTATTCCTTGGTCATAAGATATGACAGCAGTTATGCATGTCCTAATTTTTTAACAAAGCGTGGTCCTGACACTTGATATTTTTATCATTTTTCCACAACATTGCTTACCCATCAATATAAGTCCCTGTGTGTAGGACAGAGGTAACCAGCTCATCTAACTTGATGCTGTAAATACCACATAATCACTTGAGCTGTATATTAGGAAGAGTCTTGCAATTTAATCTGTGGACAACTCCTCTAGCCCACCAAATCATATTAACCTTTTCAGTTTATTTTGTTTTGATTATCTTGTTCCTGAACAAAATATTTTAAGAATATCTCATAGCCCCATAAAGAGACTTCTGGCTTCTTTATGTGTGTTACAATCTCCACAGCTTTTAAGGAAGACTTTCAAGTAGATAAGGAAACCTCCCTAAAAGCAGGAGGGATAGTAAGTTCAGTACTTTCCTGGGGAAGCTTAGAAGCAATACTCCTGAGAGAAGGCACATATGATTCACACGAGGCTTTCCATCAATCTAATATCCCCAAATTATACAAATATTGAAAGTCCCCTAAGTACGCAACACAAGGGGATCAATACTAAAAGTGGCAGGGTGGCCATCATGTGGTTCAGCTGTTCTGGATCTTCATCAAGCAGCTATGCTAGCTTTATGACTTTTACTATTCCCATCAAATATGACTATACCAATGTAGCACTAGGGATGGAACATGGCACAGGAGACCAGAAGGGCATCAGGACCTGTGTCAGAATTCACACGGTGCTCATTGTGGTTGGCCCATTCTGTGCCTAGCTAGCTGTCAGTTCTGTTGCCTATCAACCTCACCTTAAAATTGGGGCTGAGATATTCCTTCTCAGCTTTACGTTTCAACATGGACATTGAGTTTGAAACTATCCTGGCTACAAGTCCTTTACACAAACAAACAAAGCCGTCAGATATTTATTTTCATGTGTCTTCCCTAACATTATTCTGAGCCAACCCAGTGTTCTATAACAAAAGCACAATTTACTAAAAGCAAAAGTAGGGCTGGCGGTGTGGCTCAGCAGGTAAAGGTGATGTCTAAGGAGCTTCAACAACCGCATTCATTCCTCTGGACCTGCATGGCACAAGAGAGGACTTTTCTGACTGGCACGTATGACGGTGCAAGCACACAACACACACACAACACACTAAATGTATCACGCACAAACACTAAACACATAAATTCATAAAATGTAACAAATTTAGGGGATCAAAGCTTTTTACTTGCAGATGAAGAGAGTTCTGACTCATTACCTTGGCAATACTCCAAATAAAATTGTTTATCACACTTAAAAGTTTAAGAATTGGCATCAAAGTCCTTAAGCTTTTCAACTAAGAAGAGCAGCTGTTTTGTGTTGCTTGCTGATGCAGACCTACAGGTGTTGATAATATCCCAGGTGGAAGAGAGGCAAAGCCATAGTTCATGAAACTTGGAGAGTTAGTCAGTTGCCTGGACAGATGGCCATGTCCCTCAGTGCTGAGAAGGCAGAAGGCTTTAACTCAGAAAGTAGTAATGGGCTCATTCCAAATGAGAAAATGGACACCAAAACCCGTGTACATAACATAACCATGGTCACAACCTAGCAACTCACAAAATGAGCAAAGTGTGTATTGGGTTTCTTGAAGATCATTTGTTTCTTGCTTCGTAAATAGATTTTATTGGGTTTGAGTTAGGAAGGAAGGAGTCGGAATGTTCATTTCTAGTGTACATTTTTGCCTATATTTTAAATGTAAACTTTGGGTGCGTGGGGGATTGACACATGTAGCTACTTGGGGAACTCATTCCCAATCCAGTGTATAATATGTTCAATATGTCCTCAAGCTACCCTTTTCTCACCCAGTGTTCTTGCAACCACTAAAGCTGAAGGTTAGTTGTATGTGAGTTTTGCTTATTCTAATTTCATTATCAATGGGATTGACAATAATTACATTTTGGTGATTGTCTCATTCTCTATACATAATTTGTGTGATATTGACCCATAATATACTTAACTTATTGTTAATATATAGGGTTCAACTTGTACTTACCTGATCTTGGTCAGAGGCTAGGAAACAGCAAAATAGTGTATGAATGCAACCCACATAATTGTTAATGGAAGCTAGAATTTGTTCTATGTGTAAAATAACACCACTGAGAGAAATGCTGCTAATGATACTTGTTTACAAACCCTGGTGTAAATATATTTCATAGTTTTGGTTTTCAATGTAATATGTTTTCTTGGACATAATGAACAGTTGCTGTAGTATAGAGATCCCATTTTCCCTTCAGCCCAAGTCTCATTAAGTTCACTTCTTAGATAACCAGGTGCAATGAACAAAACTAAGACATCAAGGTGGGTGTAATTCTACTAAGCTATAGGTGAACTATAGATGAAATAGTGGTTGCGAGCTGTGCACCATGTTCAGAATTCCCTTGCTCTCACATCAATGCCCTCCCCGCACTTTGCTTTGGCTCCAGCCTTTAGCCTAGAGTACCACTGGTGCTTAACACGGTAAAATTAATCCTAGTCCCTTGGTTAGGGTGGTGCCTTCTAGGCTTCACCACCAAGCCACTGATTTTTGCTATTCTAAGCTGCATTCAATATCAGTGACCTGCTAAGTCCAGCCCACTTTCAGAGAACTGAAATTTTAAGTTCTACTTTCTGGATTGAAGAGTAGCAAAATCTTGTGGTCATCTGTTAAAACCACCTAGCAAGTAAGACATGTTTTGAGCGTGTGCAAATAATTTGTTGCCTTGAGGTTTCTTTCATGAATTTTTACATTCATTAGAGAATCCTCTAAGGTCTTCCATCTTTGATCCCTTTTGCAAGATATAAGCTATGACTCTATATATCAATTGCTTTTTAAATTTATTCAGCCAAGCATTTATTTATAACAGTGTGGACATACGGGTATTCAGTTTATTCTTTGACTGTGATTAATTTTATCCCACTCACTAGATATTTAGCATTATTTTGTTTGTTCCCATACCATTGTGACATCTCCCATATGCGTGTGTGTGAAGATGGGTGTGGGGGGGTAAGTGTTGTATGTGTTTACACGTTTCATGAAGATCAGAGGTTGATGTCACATATTTCCCTAATTGCTCTCATTTTAGTTTTTGAGACACAGTTTCCATTGAATGTGGACTTCTCTAATTAGGCCAGATTTAGGCCAGAGAGGTCACAGGCCACCCCCTACTGCTGCCTTTCCAGCACTGAGTGCAGCCATGTGCTATGTACCAGCTTTTCCTGCAGATGCTAGAAGTTGAATTCAGATCCTTCTGTTAACTTTCCTGCCTAAGCCAGTGGTCCTCTGCTCTCACATCTTCCAATTTTTAAAGCATAAATATTTTGGATGGTCCATGTTCATATTTTATTTTCCAAGTTCCTACTCCAGAATTTCTTGCAAGCCTTGGATCTTTTCATAGGAGAACAAAGCTAAGAAATGAGGGTCTGAGGCATAGGTATCTCCTCATGCTGCCCTGTTGAGGCATATGTACATCTTTACTCACCTATATACAAAGATGAGTCTGGTGTAGGAAGTTCTTCTATATATGTGTTGTTTTTATTGATTAACGAATAAAGCTGTTTTAGCCAGTGGCTTATCAGAATAAAGCTAGGTGGGAAAACTAAACTGAACGCTGGGAGAAAGAAGGCAGAGTCAGGGAGATGCCTTGAAGCAGAGGAGACAGATGTGCAGGAACCTTGCCAGTAAGCTACAGCTATGTGGCGATACACAGATGACTAGAAATGGGTTAATTTAAGATGTAAGAGTCCAGAACAGGCACCAGAGCTACAGAGAGAGCCTGTCTCATAAAACCAAAGGGGAAAAATAGAGGTAAGAGTTAGCCAGAAATATGCTTAATCTATTGGCCAAACAGTATTGCAAATAATATAGTTTCTGCATGTTTATTGTGGAATCAGGTGGGACATAAACCTCCACCAACATAGGTCTATTTATATTTATGTGTTAATATGTAAGTACAGGCAAAAAACATGCAAACAGCATATTTATTGTTACATGTGAAATTAACCTAATTTATATAGTTATTTGCAACTCTGATTTCACACTAACAAATCCCTTTTGCACATTTGAAACTGTGAAGAACCTTACACTTTGAATTTACAAGGCATTTATTTATACTTGCTATATATACATATATATATAGCAATTTTATATACATATAAAATTGTTACAGAATTGATTGCTATCATGTGCTCCTGAAAGAAGCAAATTTACCAACTATAATATTGCACTTTTCATGTGTGTGTATGTGTGTGTGTGTGTGTGTGTGGCCTTTGAGCATCAACGCAAAACTTTGTACTTGAGATTATTTGGTAGGCTTCCCTCCCTCCTAACAAGAGTAATAATAAGATTCTATTATTTAATGCTTCCACAGTGATGAAAAAGTAGCACAATAATATTTGATACTACTTAGAATAAGAATGATATTTACCAAAAATTAAAGGTAAATATTACATCATGGCTGTTTTTAGAGGAATCCAGCATCTCTCATAATGACAAATTTTTTCTTTTGACATTAATATGATCTATGATTGTATCTATTTAATTCTCACAAGTATTTAACATATGAAGGCATTACAGAGCTACTAGACACACAAAATTATTTGATAATATGACACTGATTTTTTTCTCAGTTTTGGAAAAAGCATCATAGGACAAATACATACTCAGTAGTAAAAGTTTTAGACTTTTAATTTGATACATTGTATACACATATGCAATATTATGTGTCTGCATTAAAAAAAAACACCTCACTGCCTTTCTAGGAAATAAATGTGATTGCTATTGATTGTCTCCCAGAAGTTGAATGTAAGTCTCTACTGACAAAGAATCTCAGACCTTGGACACAGGACTCGAGGATCTGAGCTGTATCAGACCCCAAAGCCTCCTCCCTGAAGAATAGTTTCTGTAGTACTCAGAAGATGCTATGCGAACTTCCAAGGGAGGGAAGCAATCACTAATCCTACCCAGCTGTGATGTTTGTAAACCACAATGACCAGCATGGCAAGATATCCCTAAGTATGTAATAGTGGCACTCATATCTCCGTAGTAACCAACAGCTTTCTCATTGGATTTAAGGCCCACTTAATAGAAGGAAATTCATGCCTGGTACTGTAAACTTATATTACACTAGAGGCTGGTGAGGCTGTGGAATCTAGAGGAGAACCTACTAGTGCCTTTTTCCTAAGCTGGTATAATCCTAACTGTAGTCTAAATACTCATCCTTATAACTACAAATAAGCACAGCTTCATAATCAGTGAAGCTTCTTGCAGCAGACAGAATCCATTACAAAACTCCCCAGCTGGTCTAAATGCAAAGAACAACCGATTGTGGGATGCCCCATCCCAACTGATGTATCTGCAACATAACCCCTATGCCTAAAGCCTAGGGGACATTGTGGAAGAGGGAGAAGACAGGAAGATTGTAGGAGCCAGGGAACCAGGAAATCAACTGCAAGATTGTGTTTCCTAGATATGACAGGGAAGTTACACCTATGAAATCGCAGCAGTATGGCTACCTGCTTACGTAATAACTGAACAATGTCAACACAGTTGACATGGAGGTGGGGGTGGGTGTATGTTACAGTAATACTTCATGAAAAGGAGGACATGAATTTGAAGAGAGGGAAAGAGGATATGAGAGGGACTGGAGGGAGAATAAGGAGGAGGAAAATGATCTAATTATATTTTAACTAAAACTTTAAGTTTTCCATGGATTCAGGGACATTCATTTGCTAGATAGTGGTTAGCAACCCTGCGTTGTTGTGTTGTATTCCAGATGACAAAATATCTAAACTGAAGCTAAACACTGATTGCCAGTTCATTTTTCATAGATCATTTACAACATGCCAATGCTCTAAGATAGCCACTGGAGAACTCTTTATATGAAATATAATAAACATCCTCCTTATGCAAACACAGAATTCTAATACTAGGTTGAACATGGAACAAGCCAGTATTATATTTTTGAAAATGTGTAAGTGAGATTTTTTTTTTGATCCCACTCTATGGCCTCACTATATGGGATCTCACTATATGGCCTGTAACTCATGAGCTTCCAGCCTCAGCTTCGTAAAGTCTGGAATTACATGAGTGAGCCATTCCTGTCTTGATATGAAAACTGTTAAATTGTGAAATTAGCAAAAAGAAAATACCAGTTTAATGGTCTAGTCTGAAGAGACTTGCTATTGATTTAAGATGCCATTGTTGGATCAACCAAACACTTTAGTTAGTATCTCATATATTGCTTCTCACACATGACATGAGCCACTTTAGCACAGTTATCAATATATCCTGTGATTTTGTATCCTTAGATACTTGATAATATTCATAAAAATTTTAATTATACCAAAGAATAATATCAACACTTTGTTGTTGGACAGATGCATTTGTTTCTTCAATTAATTAAGCTTATCAATTTTAAGAGTTAAACCAATTTTATCTTCTTTGAGGGTAAGCCAAATGTTTTTGATAGTTATTAAATGGCTTGAAATTAACTGGTCAAATCAATTTTGTTGACTCAATGTTTCCTTCATTTGTTCTGAGCTAACTGTCGTAATTTTTCATTATTATTAGAGGGATTGTCGTAATTAGGCATCTTCTAGTTAAACCTGTAGCTGGTAACATGGTGGAACCAGTATGGATGGGCAAACCTGTTAGAGCCAAATTGTCTTTCCGTAGGCTCAAGTGTTTGAACACGTGGTCCCAGGTTGATGACTTTGCTTTGGAAGGCTGAAGAAACTTTGAGAGGTGAGCCTTGCTGTTGGCAGCGACTTACTGAGAGTGAGCCTTGAGGTTTGCTAGACTGGATCTCATCCCCCTTTCCACTCCATGCTTCCTAACTGAAGGTGCAGTGTGAAGAGCCAACCTTCTGCTTCGGCTCCGCTGCCTTCAATGCCAAGGGAAGAACCCCCCCAACTGTGAAGCAGGGTAAGACATTCTTTCTTCATGTTGCTTCTTGTTAGGCCCTTGACCAAAGCAACAAGAAAGGTAACTAATAAAGGTATGCTGTGTTGTACAGATATAATTCATATACTTGTCTCCTAGCAACAGTGTCAGCTAGAAATATCACATTTAATTAAATCTAAAATGTTATCAATTATAGATGCACAACTATGTTATGCACTGAAAATAAAATACTGTTCATTAAATTCTGAAATTATGCTTTCAGCTAAATTATTTTTAATTTTCCAAGGGAGATTTTTTGAATTTACTTAGGCAAAATTTTATTACATAATCTTATGAATTGCATAAAAATTAAATTATAGGTCAATTACTTGGTTATGCTGTTCTAAAAACTTCTTCATTACCTGGGGGGAGAAAAGGGAAAAGGAAAGTGATGTAATTACTTTCTATTAAAATGCATTAGAAGAAAGAGAATAATTCTCTGCAGAATTCTCTGAAAATAGGAGTTACAACAATTTTTCCCAATCATGCTTGAAAACAAGATTCCACCTGTAAAAGGGAGGAAAATTCCCAGCTCACTTCATGTACTTTCTCAATAATTGTATTCAAAATAGCTTATGTTTGGCAATACTCCACTTAAATTGCATATTCAGAACATGGGAAAAGATCTGTTAGTATATGAAAATAAGTCGAAACACTGTGGTCATCTTGGGAGTCCAGTTTAGGCTCGACAGTCACAGTGGAATATCACTGACCCTTTTACAATCTCCCCATACCACAGTACAAAATTTCCCATGTGTAATCTCTTGGTGAAAAGATGGCACCAGACAAAAAAAATAATACCATCCTTCATAGATGTTAAAACATTTTACATAACATATGAGAAGGGAAAAAATATTTTCAGAAGGAAATGAACAGTAATGTAGCCTTCTGAGGATGACTCTGAAATGGTAAGATAGAGTGGGTTTGCTGAAGAATTTTCATTCTTCACTTCTCTTTGGATTTGGTTTTCATAAAAAGTGAGTAATAAATGAGTTACCTTATACAGCTAGAGCAGGTGGTAAGGTTGTTGAGTAGTATTATTAAGATAACAGCTGTGTATTTCTTGCACAACAAAATGAAGGACGCATTGCTATGCCGGCATCCCATAATCCTATGGGAGCTGCCCATCTTTGGACTTCAGAAGCCCTCGCCAGGTTCTTTGTACTGCCTTCAATGTCCTTATGTGTGATTTGGGTTTAATGGGGTGGACCGAGCATGGTAACTCCTGGATTCGCTCTGCCGATGCCTGTGTATGACAGCTCAAAGGCAACCCAGCTTTTATGAAGAGTTTCTGTGAAAGTGAGAAAAGAGTTGACTGCTCAGCAGCTGAAACTGCTTGGTTACAATCCTGTTTTCACCCTTCTTATACTCAGGTATTCGCTCCCTCTTGTCCCCTTCCACATAGCTCCCAGCTCCTTGATGTCTGAACCACTTTTCAGTTCTCAGTCTCACCTGCCTGCTGCCCTCATTACCTCCTACTGCCATTGTCCACTCACAGACCTTTCAGGGTTTCCGCAGAACAAAGGAAGGACTTGAATCCATTGTTTTAGGTGCTGATTATTATCTGTCATGTTACACTTTGCACCACTGGAAAAAATATAGTCCTAAAACCTTATTAATCTTGGTATCTCCATGAGGTTATGGCCTACCTGTGTCTTTCAGCAGCTACATGGCGTCTCCCTGATTCTGCCTATTCTCTCTCTATATATATCTCTATTTAGGTTTTCTACCTGGCTTTACTCTGCTAAGCCATTGGCTGAAACAGCTTTATTCATCAACCATTAAAAGTAACGCATATGCAGAAGGACAACATCATCTCCCCAGCCCGTGTCATGGCAGACAGGAGGATTGGAGTTCAAAGCCATCCTTTGATACATAGGTTCAGTGCCAGCCTGGATACTAGACCTTGTCTCAATACAAAAGAATAAATATTTGAAAAGAGTGCACAGAGTAAAGTGTAAAGGAAGAACTATGCTATAATATGATCAAAGTCATAAATCAAAACTTTCTTTAAAATATTTATAAATATAACCTAGAATTTAGATTTTTGCCTTAGGACAAATTGACTGGTCAAGTATTAAATTGAAGATTTTCAATCAATGGATCTCTGACTTCTAGGGGTTCTGGGCTTATGAGTATCCAGTTTTGAATATATATTTACACCAAGAATGTTCTGTAGTCTAAAGATATAATTTTTTAACATGTATCTTTTTTTAAAAGGAGATAATTACATGTGTGTATGTATGTATATATGTGTGTCCCTGTGTGTTTTACTAACATAGTTCATTTATAAGTTCATTTACAATTCTTATTTTCAGTTTTAGTTTTTCATGAATTTTTATATATTCTTTAATTATATCACATGTATAAACATATAACAATTATATAGCAAGCAGCACAATTTCCTGACCTTCAGAAAAATTCTTTACAAGATTTCATCACCACTGTCATCAGGTGACATTTTATTCCCTGGCCTTTATCAGCCTGCGATATTGGTTTCCTTCTGCATGCTTAGATTCTCAGACTCACTGACTACATGCCATCACTTTTATGTTAAAAATTGATTCTGGCTATTAACTTTACCTTAATATGTATAGGAAATTTGCAATAGACTCCTCTAACATGTCTGAAATGAGGACTTTTGAGTCATAAAATGGGTGTTCAGAAAACTGTTTGGTTAATATTCTTGGTGACCTTCAAAAGAAGCTGTTCCAGCTGCTGTGGATTTCTAGTGCTGCTTCTTCCCGAAACAATTGGTGCCTTTTGTTCTCAGACCTCTACCTAACTAGCAGTGGGTTATCTCAACAAGAGATAACAAGATTAGCAAGATGTTAGTAATGACTTGAAGGCACATAAAGTCCCAGCATGTGAATGGAGACTCTAGTTAGGAAGACTAATTACAAAGCATAAATATATTCAAGGAAGTGGCATTAGCTGACCCTTGAAGGAGGCATAAATTTTGGATAATTACCAACCTAAATAAAATACATCTTTGCTAGTGGAGGCAATGGCTGTAATGATGGGTCAAGAAGTACTCATAAGTCCTGGTTAATTAGAATGCAGTAACATGATTAATTTTTAAAATTATTTGTTTCCATCCTAATTTTTAAGTAACTAGTTTATGTGTAGGGTGGGGAAAGACAAACAGAATTTAGGGCTAAAGGTGAAAAGATTGAAATTAATATTTTCCCAATAATAACTGTGGCAAACTCGTAAAAGTTAATCTTATTTATTCACCTGTTGGTCTTCTAATGAAAGAACAAGAAAGTAAATGCATATAAAGAAACAGACAGCAGGAGGGAGGAACAGGATGGAATGAGACCACTTAAGGACTGCAGTGTGTCAGAAAAGAACACTACCCCACCACAGGGCTTTCTGTGATATCATTGATGAAGCCTGGAATAAAATAACATACTTAGAAATTGGTAGACACACAAAGAAAGGCAAAAGGGGAGGGTGGATCTGATTTTAAAACATCACTGGTTTAAAAATCTCCCCCAAATCATTTACTTCTGTAAATGATTACAGAATTAGTGATTTACAGAATGTAAATTATTAGAAATGTAAGATGCGATTTGCCTAGGAATGCTGCTTCCAGAACCTTTTCTTTTTGTATGTGATGGGTGTGTTTGAGAGCAAGACTTCACTTCTCACTAGACTTATTGATTAGCACAGGGAAGCCCAGTATGCCTGAAGAATTTGTTCCATTCTCTTTGTGCATGCCATTATGTGTGTATGCCAAAAATTTAGTTTTGATGCTGCATATCTGCCGTATCTTCATCTTATTCTTTATACAGTTTTTAAAGGAGTTTCTGAAGCCAAAATATAAATTACCTTTGTTCTTTGCCAGGAACAAGCTGCATTGCAGTAGACTCCAGAAAAAAAAAAAGTCTAAAATGTCTTAGTCAGAAGAAATGTTTCTCAGGGGTGAGATAGTGAACTTTAAGACATATAAACTAATAAATTTGAGCTTGGTACAGTGACTCACACTAATAATAAATAATTGCAAGATTTTAAAGGACAGTCAGGACTACATAACAAGATACAGTGTTTTTTTTAAAAAAAGGAAATAAAGGAAGAAAAGAAGAAATAAAGAAAGGAAGTAAGGAAGGAAGAAGAATAAGCAAATTTAACAAATTGTTTATCTCTTTTTAAAGATTTATCTATGCATGTGTGCATATATTTGCATGTGATGGTATATGACACATGTGTGCAGGTACATGTGAAAGCCAGAGGGGTGTCAGGTCACTCGAAACTGGATTGACAGATGATTGTGAGTTACCCAATATGGATGCTGAAAAACAAACTCAGGCCTTCTGAAAATGCAGTCTATTGACTTCTGTGCTGTCTTTGTAGTCCAAACTTGTATTCTTTTACATATTAGTATATCTCTGAGTAGAAGTGAAGTGCATTAAAATTGCAGTTATAAATGTATGTCATGTCATCAAAGCAGTGCTTGACATAAATTGGTTTTTGTTCATAAGCTCCATTAATTATCTAGTGATCCTTAAGTTTAGAATTATAGTGAACAAAAATTCCAACTATGAGCTTTTTGCAAAATATTTGCACATCTGATTAACAAACATTACCTTCTACATCTCCACTCTTCCAACAAACACAAGTAAAAATTTTCACAGCATTTAAATGATAATTTAGATTATCGTGTTTCCACATATTTTTCCAGGAATATTTCCAACCATCTTGAACATAGATAGCAATGTTAAGTGGGAAGATGCTTCTATACAACATCTATTGTAGAAGCAAGAGGCTATAGGAGCAAAGCACAAAATCCAACCACCATAGGCATGTGAGCCAAGTGATGTGTATTAGCCAAGAAAATGAGCAACTTATAGAATAAACGAATATACACCTGGGTTATTTGGACAAGCTACTTTGGATCCTGAATGGGAGATGAGCCTGATTCTTAACTCTTTTGCAACTTACTTTACATATGGGTCAATAATGAGACTGGACAGACACTTGCCATGGACAGCTTATAATGTACAATATTCAGTCTCATAAAGCAACAGAAAAGCATAGCTGGTATTTAACAAGCCTCTGGGTGATTTCTACATATAGATTCAAGTTTAAAAATTGCTTGCCTGGATGGTCTTTACCGAAAGATTTCTCTTTCTTAAGGCCATCCTCTCCTATGTAAATTTCCCTTCTGGCGAAGAGACAAAAGGGAAAAAAATATGGATTTTAATTTGATGTCAAGGCTGGGCTCAAATTCTGGTTCTCAAAGGTAGTTTGTGACTGCATTGCTGATTTCATCTTACTGAACCAGTTTTGTTACTCATAAATATGGCATATTAATGTGGTCCTCATGCATTTGCTATCTAATTAAATACCCAGCCCCTGGCATACAGTTAAACTTAATAACTTGTATTTATAATCATTTCAACTATTTCTATCATTTTTACAGTCCTGAATTTCTCACCTTAATTTATATCTGCTAAGGTGACAGTATAGCTAATAATGAGTTGAGGATTGATTTTTTTCATCTCATTTTTTTTTCCTTTCAAAAGAAGGTGCTTCCATGGGAAAATGTAAAGAAATTGCCTTCTTCCCATTGCTACATAGCCATTTTTATGGGTTTAAACACCCCACTGTGGAGGATGGCTCCTTAAGGTTCAGAAGTTGTAAGGTGAAACATTTCCTCTAGGAAAGAGGCAGGAGGCACCTGTGACTGAAGAAGAAAGCAACCTAAAAGGCTTGGGAACAAGGCACATGGGAACCCTTCATGACCTTAAGAAAGTAGTAAAGAAATGCTATGGGGAGGAAATTCTCAGGCCAGTCCAGCCATGTAGATGAGATTCTCTGACCTGAAAGACTGTCTGTACATCATGCAGATAGTACCAGAATTCCAGTTTTGTGAGCAGGTATCCACTGGAGGTGGATTTTCAGGGATAGAGCTGACTTTGTGTTGTCCCTGTCCCTGTGAGCTACCTTGTACCTGTATTTTATTCCTGTATGGACTTTTTGGTTCTTTCATTGTATACCTATATAGAATAAGTAGACATTTGTTGACAGTGCTCCAAGTAACCTTTCTCACAACAATGACGCTCTCCAGACTGCAGTGACTCTAGCCGATCATCCACATTGGAGATCAGGAAAGTCACATGATGGTTGGTTTTCCATGACTGTAATAAATACCAAGAATATTTAATTTATAAAGATATATAAGGTTTAGTTTGCCTCACAATTCTAGAGATTTCATCCTATGATTGTGTGGCCCTGACACTATTAGTCCGCTGGTATGGAAGCCATATCACCATGGTTGATAACGAGTAACAGGTACATGCTCCTCACCACGCAGCCAGGGAGCTAAAAAGAAAAGAGGAGTCCCGGTCTCACTGTTTTCTTCAACGGCATCCATTAATCTAAATGCCTACAAGACCTCAGTGCTTAAACGTCCTATAGCCTCCCAAATGTGCCATGCTAAAATATGTCATATAGACCATTGGGGACACTTAGGGTGCAACAGTAGCAAGCGGTGATGCAATGTCATCGAAGAACAAATTTTTGTTTCTGAGAATGCCCTAGACAAACTTTCTGCTTAGCGACCGGGAAAGTGAAAACAGTCTTGCGCTGGAATATTAATCTCTGATTTAAGGTTGAGAAATACTATCCATTAGATATTATCATCTTTGGGGTGACCTGCAAAAGGCATGCAAGAATTGGTTCTTGGCACATTCACGATCATTTTTGGAATGAACTGATCCAGTCTGACTCCTCTTCCTACCTTGATAATCATTACTAGTCTTACCTGAACTTTAGGGGAAAGCATCTAGTTACCAGTGAAGCTATAGAAAACTTTACCTGGACATTCTAACCCCAAATGTATCTCACATCAGGAAAAACATAGTGGCTTTTGTAGCTTACCTTTTGTAAAGCAGAACGTCACGTCTGCTCTTCACGCTATTCTCTGTGTGCTAAGGTAAGGTACGTGCTCACCTGTACTATGTGACGGTTCACGAGTCTCAGGCAAGGACCTGTAGATTTAAACACATACACATACAGACAGACAGAGAGACAGAGACACGGGGACATCCTTGAATTCCCCCAAGAATGCCCCCTTTAGTGTGTACCAGGGCAGCTTATATAGGGATCCTTAACTGATAGCCACGCCCCAGCCAAACCCACCAGAAACCACTCTCCTGCCATCAGGAACTCCTGAGGGTCTCCTGCTCAGAGAAGCTGCAAACACAGGAAAACAAGTTGTTTTGCTCTGAGCAGATGCAAGCATTGGAACACAAGTTTTTAAGTTAAACAATGAAATTTTTAAACTACTTTAACAAATAAATATCTACAATTCTAGTACCAGTGTCTTTTCCCTGGTACTGATAAAAAAACATTACTGTTTAATTTCACAAATTTTTTTTCATTTCCTATTTTCAACTATTAAAAATACTTGAAGCTTAATGAATTTTTACTAATTGAGATACAAACATAAACAACAAATAATTTTTCTGAGAAAATATGTGATAAAAGATTAATATCTGAGAAGAATATTTCCATGGCTTACTTGCCTGTAACTTGACACTTGTAATGTAATGGGTCATATACATTCCAAAGAGCTGCCTTTAGCAGCACAAGGAAACCCACAAACACTCAAACATTTGCCTCTACTTACTTTTCTCTTTTTTTTTTCATTTTTTTTATTTTATTGAGAATAAGAAAAAAAAAGTTTCCGCCTCCTCCCAGCCTCCCATTTCTCTTCCCCTCCCCCCACTCTACTCCCCCTCCCCCCTCTCTTCCCCCCCTCCCCCCACTCTTCTCCCCCTCCCCCCACTCCTCTCCCCCTCCCTCTCCTAT
>NW_026067966.1:7959343-8000009 GCF_014885135.2 Alexandromys fortis
GATATCATCTCACACCTGTCAGAATGGCTAAAATCAAAAGCACCGATGATAGCCTTTGCTGGAGAGGCTGTGGAGGAAGGGGTACCCTCATCCATTGCTGGTGGGAATGCAATCTTGTGCAACCACTTTGGAAATCAGTGTTTCGGTTTCTCAGGAAATTTGGGATCAACCTACCCCTGGACTTACTTTTCTCTTGAGAACAGAAAGCAAAAGGTGTAGAAATACTTTAAATCCCACAAAATTCTAAAAAGGGGTTTTAATGATATTTATATAAAGAGAATATGTATCAGTTACAGGCACTTTTTCTGAATTTGGGATATGCGGCAGCCTCAAATGAATGGGCTCAGTGTGCAGACCTTGGTGTGTACTTTAAGTGCAGTCCTACAGAGCCTTCTCTGGCTGCACTGCAGATAATTGTCTAGTGCAGCATGTGAAGAGGTATTCAAACGATCCTGAGTAAATTCTTCCTTTAGAGAATGATCATGCCGTTAGGATTTCTTTCTGTAGAACTGTCAAGGTTTCTCTCTTCAGTTGTGAGGACTTCTCTACATTACAGAATTTTATAGAGCCTGAATGGATGTATAGTTAATACACTGATTTCTGCATTCAATGAAACAATTACAGAGCATTACAGAAAATATATCATTTCTTTCTTTTCTGATATTACAGGGTTTTTAAGTGAACATCAGGTCTACACACACTTCCTTCTTTTCAAGAATATCCTCATTTTAAAAGCCTAGAATTTCAGTTATCCTTTAATGCAGCAGTTCTCAGCCCTCCTAGTGCTGTGACCCTTTAATACAGTTCCTCATTTGTGGTGAACCCTTAGAATTATTTCCTTGCTAGTTCATTACTCTACTTTTGCTACTATTGTGAATTGTAATGTAAATATCTGTTATGCAGGATGTCCGATATGAGACTCTCAAAGGGGTCAAGACCCATACATTGAGAACCACTGCTTTAATGGAAAATGAGAGAAATTGCATGTCAATATGGATGCTTCAATGTTTAAATATAAAGGAGAATTCAGTTAAATAAATGTGATTGCAAATCCAAAAAAGTCAAGTCCAAAATTCCTAAGTGCATTGGTTGGTAATACATTTACAATTCATAGTAGTACTCAGAAATACTATTTTGTCTTTACCACCATTGTCTTTTGCCTTGCCATAGGCTTCTGGGAAGCATGGTAACATGAGCGAGCTGGCTCCCTGGACTGGTAACGGTTTCAGAAAGGACCAGCAGAGACTTAACCTATTTGCTGAGTCAGCCTTCTGCAGGGGATCTGCCAAGTTAGGTTAAGCCTGCAGCTCCTCCATGGTTCAGAGGAAATTAGATCCCTGGGGCAGGTATAAAGTGACACTTGCTACATGTCTGAGATGTAGTCTACAGAAAAGACTGGAAACCTTTATTGTCTCTAGCAGGGCTTATTTAATTCTTACTATACAGAGCCCAGTCATCTGTGAGTTCTATAACTCCCACTGAAACCCTCCCTCTGAGATTTTCTTATTATGATCTTTTGTTTTTTTTAAGAAATATTTTGAAATGTATATATGGTTCAGAATTTATACTCAACATCAGAAATGAAAAATATGAATGAAAAATACTTCAAAAATATGCACCTAAATATCTGTCTTATTTATTTAAATATTTTCTATTTCATCTATTCATAAATGGAGTCAGGTGACTAAATGATATTGATAACATAAATCTTGAAAGAAAATTAATATTAGACTAATACTCTTGTGTAAAGAAATTATTACCCCCAAAGTTTTACTATCAACTACTACTGAATTAAAAGTGTGGCTATACTTCCAAGCCCCAAAGAAAAGACTTGTCATATTGAATAAATCAGATATCACATATGCCATGTGAAAAAATAAAGTATACAAAATCACTTGAAGACATTAAACTACATGTATCATCTATCTATCTATCTATCTATCTATCTATCTATCTATCTATCTATCATCTATCATCTATCTATCTATTTATCTGATAGATATGAAGATGTTACAATGCATATATGGAGATATAAAACTACTGAATGAGTATGAAGACAAAGCTACACTCTACTTTTATATATAAAAACAAAAACCCATCATATATTCATATATATATATATATATAATCACCAAAGTCCAATTTGGTGAATTGAGTTTTATTGAGGCTACTTACAAGAATACACTAAAAGGGTTATTTACAGGATAAGAAGTGACCCAGCGACAGTTGAGTTGCATCTCCAAGGCCCATCCCTGTTAGAGTGTAAGATAAGAAAAACTGGGAAACCTTGGAGAGTGTCCTTTCCCAGTGTCTCTAGTCTAAACCTCTTCCAGGCAGCTCAGCTGATTTCTCTTCTTCTGAGCAGCTGGTCTGCTCTCAGAGTCTTCTTTGCAGTTCAGTTTCCCTTCCAGCTGAAAGAGACCCTCAGCTTTTATTGCTTTCTCCAGCAGGGAGATGGTCAAGTGAAACTGGTCAGTTTTAGGGACTTCCTGGAGATTGAGTTTTTTACCTTTCTGAACTTTTTTTTTTTTTGCTTCAAGCAGAAAAACGTTTATTTCTATCAAATTGAATACAAATCAATCTTCAAGCAAGATAATAAAAAATCAATTAATACAATGAATAGTGAGGATAACATATACAGAACATATTCAGATACTCTGAATTGAACATATATGCCAAAATCAAGATAACAAATGTCACACTGAAGAAAAACAGGCCAGTCGGCTCCTGAAAAACTTAAGCCATTCTTCACAGGCCAGTGAACCGAATACAGGAGGCACTGGGTTAGAAGACACCCTTGAGCTTTTGGAGATCACAGTGAAATGCCATCATAGCGCAACGTATTCCCCCAGAGATCTGTCAACCTCAAAAACAAAAATCAATAAATTCAGTAGTACAAATTCTCACAAAACCAGAAAAGCCTTGATCCCTAACATCGCTTGCAGTTTCCACAAAAACAAAATTTTCTTCCCTTCTCTCTCAGAAGAAACTATGATGTCTATGCATAACATGTGACACAAGGCGTGATTTATAGTAAACACATAAAATAGATTAATTTTCAGTGTAGGTCCCTGTGTCACGTTGAATATGTGATATATAAGAAAAACAGTATGAAAGTGTGTCAGAAGTAAGCTTGTGCTTGTAAGTAGTACCTTTCTCTGGGATGTAGTTTCCTGAGCAAAAGCTGGGTAATTTGAGGAGTGCTGTGGTCTGGCCATCATGAAACTGTCAGATTGCTCTTAACTACCAGTTGCTCTTCTGCCTCTGGGGCAAATGGCTTCTATTTCTCTCCACATGCTTTCTGTTCTGATTTTAAACTTAATGCTGCTTTCATAGCCTTCATGTAGCACCTTGCTTTACGTGTCTTTCACTATCATTGAAGCTGTGCATCTCTTTAAATGATTGTTAGAGATCGAATTTCCTCCACTGGACATAGTTTTCTGATTCCTTTTAGACAGTTTTCATTTTGATCCATTTCTTTTAGCTAACTCAAAAGAGAATCATGAAAATTATCTTAACCATCAATTATTTTGCTACCAAAAGCATATTTTCATGCTTTTATCACTTACCTTTGTCTGTGAATATATTTACCAATCTGATTTTCTTAAGATTTATATCTAAAGTTAATAAATTTGCCTCACATACTTGTGCTCTCTGATATATAGAAGTCTATTTTCACCTCAGAATTCCAAAGACAACAATGTTCATTCTTATTTTTATAGTATCATCCTATGTTCATGTATAGTTTTTAATACAAACCAGTTTCTACTGTTAGTATCTTAGTGCGGCAGGCAGCATTGGGGAATTTCCTTTGCTCGTTGGTGCCCCTTTGTTCTTTCTTTCTTTTGGTTTCATCTGAAACCTTTCTAGTCAAAAGAAGCAGATAATGTCTGCTGCCATCAATCCTGGGTATCATTTTGTTATGACTCAAATTATGAATGTCTGTAATTGTTCCTGTCTTCGTTTTAGCCTTTTGAACATGCACCTATGACTTTGAGCTAAGAGCATCCAACAATATGCCTGCCATATTTCCTTCTTGACCTATGTATGACCTTAAACTTAGCACACTTATACCGTACACCTAAGGTGTATATCATACATATCCCCACTCCTGAAATGTTTTCTTATATGAACGTGAAGAACCACTCCCTAAATGAGGTATTCAGCTCCCTTGGCTGAAGCAAGCTATGGGTTTTTTTTTTTTGGGGGGGGGGGAGGAGTGGTAATTATAGTGTTCTCTAGCATGTGACAGGTAATAAATTTTGTTATTAATTTATTATTTCTTCCTGCATTCTTTTATCTTCTGGTTGTGCTCATGGGCTTCACACAATGGAGAGGAGAATCAGCAATGCTCTGCTGTAATCATGCACTTATTATAAAATCTGTCAGTTTCTCCACATGAATTCTGGCTGTATTGCGTATGGCAGCAATGAGAAAGAAAACACAATAGACTTGAGTTTCTGCACAGAATGTTTCTAAATGTGCTCTAGCTCTGCAATTAAGATGAGGATAATTACATCAGGTAAGGTTGGAGCGTCACCTCATCTCTCCCTCTGGGCCTTCCTTTCCTCCTCTGACCTTTAAACTAAACACTTTCCACCCCTTGCTTCTTCATGCTTCCAGTAGCCAGGCCCAAACTTTATCTTCAGCCCACTGCTCTGGGCCTCATTTCTGTGGCCACCACCTTCATGAGGGAATGTTGACCTCAGTCCCCTCCTCACAGGTGCAGAGAGTTCTGTGATGTACCTCACATCGCAGAGTTCCCCTGTGAGATCAGGCTGGAGATATCCATAAGAACTTCTTCCAGAGATCAGACTTTGTCTCTTCAGTGACTCACACACCTTGAATACTTCTTTTCAAAATTTCTTGCACACAGATTTTCTTCTCAGGATCTGCTTCTGAAGAAGTAACCTTACATATTCAAACAAGACTCTGAAGCCTTAGCTCATCTAGTGAAACAGAACTAGGAAGTTCTTGTGATAAAGTTTTACTTGTTTAACTGTGTTAAAAAAAAACTGATCCTCTCTTTTACAAGAAAAAGTTGCAAACAGTTTAGGATGATATGAAAGAATTCAATATAATCTGTAATTTTAAAAATTAAGGGGAGATTGGTGTCTCTCAAATCCATTCCAGGAAAATCATGTCTATACTTAAGAAAAATGGCTATGTCAATGCACTGGGAGAGACTTTCTTAAAACAAACAAACAAACAAACAAAAAACAAAAACAAAAACAAAAAAAACAACGGAATGATGTGTTCTGGACATGACCTGACTATTACACGCATTAACTAAATAGCAGTTATAGTTACCTGCTCTATTCCTGTGCAAGACCAGACCAGTTGAGATCCCAGCACAGACTGAGGGAAGGGATTGAAAGTCTTCACTCCTATCTGAAGAGCTGTCGACAGTTGATGGCTATCTAGGGAGGGATAATCACCTTACTTTTGGGGCATAGTCAATGGTAAGTTGCCCATGCTCTACTAGATGACCCCACACACATGCTTTATTTATTTGTTTATGCTTTTGAGAATTCTCTATTCAGATCCATAGTCCATTTTAATTGGGTCATTTGCTTTATTGACTCTAATTTTTGAATGATTTATATATTCTGCATATTATCCCCCTGTTGGATATAAAACTGGCAAAGGTTCTCTCCCACTCTATAGACTTCTTCTTCATTTAGAGCACATTTCTTGGATGATTTGAATTGGAACTAACCTGAAAACCTCCTTCCAGAAGTCTAGCATCCATGGTATCAGAAAACACTGTACAAAATGCCAAGGTGGGGGAGCACTTGATAGCTCGGCCTGACTGTGACACCTATGAACCACAACAAATAAATACAACTTGAACATTTGCACCAGAAGGGTGTAAATCAGCTTATTATTCTAGAGACGCATGCTTGCTCAGTGCTTCCTGTCTCATCACTGTTCACAACAGCCTAAAAATTCATCAGCTGACAAATGAATAAAAAATTTGTGCTGAATACACACAATGAGTGTCATTCAGCCATAAAGAATAGCAATATTATATAATGTTTAGGACAATTGATGCAAGTAGAGATAATTATGTTAAATGAGCCAGACTCAAAAGACAAACATGAAATTCTTTCTCTTCTTTGTGTTATCAGAAAGAAAGAAAGGAAGGAAGGAAGAAAAAAAAGGAATAGAGAGGAAGGGAAGGAGGGAGGGAGGAAAGGAGAAGTGGGAGACGATAATAAAGGAAAAGGCAGTAATCTTTAGCTGTTTTGCAGAAATAAATGAGGGTAAGTTGATGAAAATTTGTGATCAAAGTATGTTATATGTAAATATGCCATGAAAGCTGTTATTCTACCTGTGTCCATGTGTTGGCATGTGTTTTTGTCAACTTGACACAAGACAGAGTCTTCTGGGAAGAGGATTGTGCAGGACAAGGAGACCCACACACAAGCCCAGGGCAGTCTGCCCCAGGCTCTGAGGACAAATCACCTGCCTGGCACCGCAAAGCACTGAGAAGATTGGCACTATTATGGTAAACAAATGTGTGGTGTGGTACAGAGAAGGAGAAACAGAGAAAATGGCTCATGTCCTGTTCACAGAGGCATGTCTGAAGAGGCAAAAGCTGTGAGGTGTGAGCTGACATTGGTGGCTTGATTGCTACCCAGGGCCATGGTGATGTCTGGGCCTGGGATGCTGCCATGGCCCATGTCTGGGTTCATGGCCCTTCCGCAACTATGGTCTCTGTTGATGTCTATGGCTTCTGATACGACCAAAGGCCAAAGATAGGTCTGTACAGAGTTGGCCCTGCTCCCTTACTGGCTGTAACACTAAGGAGAATTGGTCCTGTCCCATCCCCCATCCCCACCACTGACTGAAGCACACAGGAGAGAAGGTCCTACACATCATCTATGCAGCACAACAGAGCTGATTGTTTGCAGGGGCAGGGCAAGCTGGCCCTGAGGGTGTAGAAATGGGAGAGCAGGTGGCGCTTGCCATGTAGTGAGGGACCTAACCCAACCCCTCACCAACTGCAGCAGGTGAGGGACCTAACCCAACCCCTCACCAACTGCAGCAGGTGAGGGACCTAACCCAACCCCTCACCAACTGCAGCAGGTGAGGGACCTAACCCAACCCCTCACCAACTGCAGCAGGTGAGGGACCTAACCCAACCCCTCACCAACTGCAGCAGTTGGGGGACCTGACCCAACCCCTCACCAACTTCAGGACTAATGAGAACCGGCCCTGTGACTGGCTTTGGCACCACAATAGAACTGACCCTGTAGACAGGGCCATGGGTGAGCCAGCCTTGAGAGTGTGAAAGGGCGTAGCTGGTACTGTCTCATTTGCCTGTGGTGTGGTGGTGGGGACAAGGGAAAGATGCCTTCTTTCCTCACCCCTGCTGCCTCCAGCTGGTGAGGGAGATGACCCTCCCCTTTACCAGCTACAACATTCAAGAAAGCAGGTCCTGCACCTCATCTAGCCAGAATAGCAGAGCTGACTCTGTTGACAGGGTCGTGGTCAGCCTGTCTAAGAATGTGACCATGAGATATCTGACCACATTATATGGTGGCATGGGAGGAGGAGAGATGCCCCATACACTCTATACCTGAGACAGGTGGGAGAGCTGGCCGTGAGGTCATAAGAGTGGGAGAGCTGCCCCTGCCCCTCATCAGCTGCGGTACTTGGGAGGGTGGACCCTGAACCTTGCCTGGTCAATACAGTAGAGCTGTTGCTACACCCTGATGGTATAAGTGTGGGAAAGCTGACCCTGAGGCCTTAAAAGTAAGAGAACTGGCCCTGCCCCTTGCTCATCGCTACAAGGGTGAACTCACCACCAGGGCAACGCTGGAATGTTGTGAAGATAGAGGAGAGCCAGTGAACTAATAAACCCTGCAATTACCCAGGCTCAGAGCCAGGGGGATGAGTTGGCCCACCCCAACATCCACCCCATCAATGATATCCTAGAGTGCGTGAAGAGACCAGCTCTGTAGACTCAAAAGCTGCAGGATCTCCATGACACAGGGCAACAACAGGATATACAAAAGGAGTCTCAGTGATAACTCAGCGTCGTGGGGACCCAGCATCGATAGTGTATCAGAACTCAGAGAGGCTTCGAACCAGACCAATGACTCATTGCAATGAACACTTACAAGTAAAGGTGTGTGGACAAAAGGTTTTACTATATGACTTCCTGTGTCCCACTATAACTTCCATGGTGTGATTAATTTTTCCCTTTTGTTTTTTTTTTCTCTTAAATTTTATTGTATTTTATTTGGGGACGTGGTTGCAAGGGTAGAGGGTGCCTACAGTGGGACAGGGAAATCATTATACACTCTCAAGGTCATTGAGGGAATGACGTGCGTGACTTCTCCCGTACCTGGTGTGACAAACCAGAATTACTTTTGGTATGGCATAGTGCTGGCTCTAGTCTGAGAGGGTGTGTCAGTTAGGCGTTGTGGTATGACAAACCTGTCAAAAACTCAGCAGTAGATTAAAAGATAAAATATTTAAGACATATTGGGAGTATGCATGTGGAAGAGCTTGCCAACGAGTTTCCTTTTCAGCGGAATTACCTTGCCCAGAATGTTGGCAGTGCCAGTGGGTGCAGGATTGCTCTAGTAAGAAGCTCCACAAGCATTTTCATACCACACTTTCCCAGAGGGACTGTCTTCTGTCTTCTGGGTGTGGTTATAATGTGACTGTGCTCAAAAACCCTTCCAAAATAGCGAGGTCATGTGGGTGAGCTTAGCCAGGTAGTAGGCTAGGCAACTGGAGGTACAAAATGCATCAGCTGTGCTCTTGAGTGAATTGTCGTAGGTTTTGTGGTTTATGCCCATCAAAAGACATGGGGGTCTGTAGAGCAAGAAGGTAGAGACGTTCTTTTAGCCTCAGTCTTCAAGTGAGCTCTGAAATTCTTCATGGTAGTGAAGACAATGGTAGAATAGACACCAGGCTCTGTTCCAGTATCAAATTATTTTATATAGATGGGATCCAGCTCCTATAAGAAGGATATGAACTTCACATTGAAAACAAGGTTTTGTAAACAGACTGTTTGTTCATTTCCTGGTCACCTAGACCCAAATAATCATACAGAAACTACATTAATTGCAATACTGTTTGCCTATTAGCTCAGGGTTCTTATTAACTAATTCTTACTTCTTAAATTAATCCATTTCTACTAATTTATATTTTTTCACAAGGCTCATGGTTTGTTACCTCTTGCTTCTTGAGCTGTTACATGGTGCCTGCCTCCTTTGGCAGCTACACGGAGTCTCCCCGACTCTGCCTGCTCTCTCTATAAATGGCTTTGCTCTGCTCAGCCATTGGCCAAAACACAAGCTTTATATATAAAACTGTAAACCTTTGCCAGGTGGTAGTGGTACACACCTTTAATCCTAGTACTCAGGAGTCAGAGGCAGGCAAATCTCTGTGAGTTTGAGGTCAGCCTGGTCTACAAGAGCTAGTTCCAAGACAGGCTCTAAAGCTACAGAGAAATCCTGTCTTGAAAAAACCAACCAACCAACCAACCAACCAACCAACCAACCAACCAACCAGCCAACCAGCCAACCAACCAACAAATCCCTTCAAAATCAGTAGGCCTGTTTGGGATACTTAAGAGATATGTCACTGGAGAAAATGTGTCACTAGGGATGGGTTTGAGATTTTAAAAGGCATGTGCTGTGTCCAGGGCTCTCTCTCTCCTTCTCCCTCTCTGTTTTCTATTTGTGGTTCAAGATGTGAACTCTTAGCATCCAGCTCCAGTGGTTATGTCAACCACCTGCTGCTGTTCTGCCCCTTGTTAAAGACCCTAACCCTCTGCAATTGCAAGCTCCAAACAAACTTGCTTCTCTATGTTGTTTTGTCATGGTGTTTAACATGGCAATAGGAAAGTTAGCTAACTACATGTGTTGTAGGAGACCACTTGTTTCTTCCTGCTGCTCAGTCATGAAATAACCATATAAAACTGTATTAATTAAACCACTGCTTGGTCTATTAGCTCTAACTTCCTATTGGCTAGCTCTTTTTTTTATTTAATAAAGTTTTATTTTTCCAAATGTACAGCTGATTGAACCTGTTCATGCATCTTCACCAGCAGCTGGGGCATCTCCACCCTTTGTGTTTCTGGTGTAAATTACTTGGGCTCTGTGCTTTGAAACCAGCTTGATAAGCCCTTTACTAAGGAGCTCCTGAAGAGCTGCCCTGGCCAAGGAACCGCAAATCTTCAGTCTCTCAGAGACCATGGCTGGAGTAATAAGTTTATAGTTGGGCACTTCCTTACAGAGTTTGTCGTATGTAGCCTTGTCAAACAGGACTAGATTGTTGAGTTTGTCCCGAACTTTGCCTTTGGACCACTTCTTCTTTTTGGCCTTGCCACCCGACTTATTTACTGGGTCTTTGTCTTTTTTGGCCGACTTTCCGGCATCTTTCTTCTTCTTGTCATCCTTGGGCGGCATGATGAAGTTTGGAGAGTGGCGACGACCACTGCAGCCTTCCTAAGATGTCAGGGAAAAAAAAAACTTGGCTAGCTCTTATATCTTAATTTAACCCATTTCTATTAATCTGTGTATCACCATATGGCTGTGGCTTATTAGTAAGGTTCTGTCCAGTGTCTGTCTCTGGTGGGGCTACATGGCTTCTCCTGACTCTGCCTTCTTTCCCTAGCATTGAGCTTAGTCCCCCCCAACACTTCTGTTCTTCCCTGCTATAGGCCCAAAACAGTTTCTTTATTAACCAATGGTAATCACAGCATACAGAGTGGAATCCCACATCACACAGTGCTTGTTGAACTTAATTCTCTGCACTTACATTGAGCTAAACATTTTTATCCACTTGAAACATCCACTTAATAGGTGGCAGAAGCAGGATTTAGACCAGGTTGGTTAGATGCAAAAGTTATACATTTTTATCAGCTACTTAATTTCTAGGAAGCAAGCCAATTAAATGAATCGTGGGTGTTAGTTTAATTAGGAAGAAACACAGGACATAGCTTAAATGTGTTGGTACCTCAGGTAGGATAGGTCTTTTGGTTACAGCTAATAAGGCTTTCCTGCTGTGAATGTTTTATATAATTACTTGTGATTTAATAATTTTTAGAATTTGGACTGCAGTCTAATTTTTCTAAAAATGGTTTTGTTTACTTTTTATGACAAAAGCAAAAAAGGCTATCTGAA
The DNA here is from genome assembly GCF_014885135.2 of Alexandromys fortis. Classification (NCBI taxonomy): domain Eukaryota; kingdom Metazoa; phylum Chordata; class Mammalia; order Rodentia; family Cricetidae; genus Alexandromys; species Alexandromys fortis. The sequence continues at coordinate 7,970,494 of NW_026067966.1, forward strand.
AGAATTTCATTATTTCTGAGTTAAGTCAGTATATATATTTGAAGACTGTGCTGGATCGTTGCTAAGCAGGAGTTAGACAATCGATTTCCAGGTTAGGAGTGGGTAGTGTTGGCTCCCCTGGCCCCACAGCCACAGCTTTCCTTCCTTTCCAAGGCAGTGTCTGATTAAAAACAGGATTCTGATGGGCCACAGTTGCCCTCTACAGGTAGCATGGTTACTCTCCTGTCTTGAGCTTTTGGTGTTAAAAAAGCCTTCTACCAAACGACTTCAAGTCTTTTTCAAGTCAGCCTCTTTGCAAGGCATTGTCGCCTCCGTTGGCACAACAAGGAACTATGGGTTAAAATCTTGTAGTGGCCATCTTTTTATGTGTGCTGCTGTGTTCTAAGGAGGCCGCTTGTTTGTTGTTCCTGGCTGCTCAGCCCCAAAATAACCACACAGGAACTGTATGAATTAAATCACTGCTTGGCCAATGACTCTAGCATATCCCCAACAAGCTCTTACGTATTAAATCAACCCATTTCTATTATTTTATATTTTACCACAATGCTCGTGGCCCAGTGACAAGTTTCCCTGCGCATCTGTCTCCCGCAGGGCTACATGGGGTCTCCTGACTCTACCTCCTTCTTCCCATCATTCAGTTTGGGTTTTCCTGCCTACCTATATTCTGCTCTGCCAGGCACAAGACAGATTTTTTTTTCTTTATTCAGTAACCAATAAAAGCAACACATGTACAGGAGAACCTCCCACATCACAGTTGGGTAGGTGTTGGAGGAAAAATGATATCTCTCAGGCTTCATAAAATTCATGTTTTCCATATTCTCTGCTATTGTTATTTTGCTTTTGTTATTCTTACATCTCTGGGCATCAAACTGATAACTCAACAAGGCACACAGATTTGGTCAGGTTGGTTTATGGAAAGCACATGGAATATAAGTTTCCTGAAATGAATATTAGTGCTTGATATATTCAGATTTAAAGTCTTATGTGAAACAAAGAAATGTAGGGTTGGAGTATGTACCTGTGGGTAATATGAAAGAAGGCTGTATTTAGTCTTCTCATAAAATTAATCTCTCTGAATATATCATGTATAAAAAAAGTGATTACCAAATATAAACGTGTTTAAAGGATGATACAATAATATCTACTACAGTCAATTGTTGTTCTCTGTTAGAAACCTGAGTTTGCAGGTCGGTGACAGTTCAGCAGGTAGAGGTAAAGTCGGAGGGCCTGAGTGTGAATCCTGGAACTGACTCCCGCAAGTTGTCCTGTGACCTCCGCACACATGCCTGGGCGCATGCACACGCGCGCGCGCGCAAACACACAAACACACTGTTTTAAAAGGAAACCTGAACTGCGGTAGCATCCTTTGTTTAAGGTCATACTTGAACAGTTTTGGGGTCATTTGTGAAGTTAATTTTATTACAAAAACAGTGGGGATTTGGGAAGGAGGCGATCCTTAGTTCTGTGATTCATTATTTGGAGAACAATAATGCTCTAACTTCTTTAAGGCCTTTTGATTTGTTTTGAAATTAAATAAGAAATTTATATGACTATCAACTAGAGGAGATTGTAGGTTCTTCACATGTGTTTTCTTATTTAAGCTTACAAAATATCCCATGGTAGGAACTGTTATTTCACCTGTTATTTTTTAAGAAAAAGCCAAGGGAAGGGGACTTGGTTGGGGGAGGCGGTGGTGGGGAAGAGACAGAAATCTTTAATAAATAAATAAATAAGAAAAAAAAGAAAAAGCCAAGGTATAGAGAATTTGATGAATTGCAAAAGATAAAATAATTCTACAAATATAACTAAGCCCATATTGACAACTCAGGTTCTTGTGCCCACATTACTAACTGTTCATTGAACTTTGAAAATTGGTGGGAAAATGCTTTATAGAATACCATTGTGAAGGCTGATATGAAATCAATGTTTCTCACTTTCAGAACTCAATGCTTTTCAGATTAACATTTTCATAATGTTTCAGGGGACTCCATTGTTTCTAATCCTTATGGTTATAGGCCCCTAGTAACTTCTGAGCCTTCAATTTTGGATATTTTGACTTGGGCAATTGTGACTAGCGCTATATAGGCATTTCCCCCATACATACATACATACATACATACATACATATATTTAATCTTTAGTTGGCTGTAGAATCTGTTTTTTATTTGTTTTTAGTTTCATGACATTGGAACACCATCCAATGGCAGGGGTCCCTAACTTGTAAGATTTAGGTTGGAGATAAGATTCAAATAAGGTGACATTTTGAAGCTGAGTCCCACTTAAATCTTCAAGATAGCCTTTAAGAAAACCAAAAAGGGTTTGGGTGTCTTGAAGGTAGAATTGTGTATTTAATATATATAAATCTTTGATTTTAATCTCTAGCCCTGGAACCAATTAGCACAATTGACCTATATATGTATTTGAAAGAATTAAATACCTCTGCTACATGCAACCATGCCCTGCCTGAACTTTTTCCACACTGGAATCATTGGGTTTTGTTGTTTGTCTGTTTGTTTTTCTTCTCTCATGCATTACATCCTGACTACAGTTTCCCCTCATTACATTCTTCCCGGTTCCCCACCCCAGCATCTCTCCTCTCCCCAAAATCTACTCCTTCTCTGTTTCCCTTCTGAAAAGAGCAGACTTTGCAAGGATATTAGCTGAGCCCAGCATTACAAGTTACAACAAGATTAGGCACAAATCTTCATATCAAGGCTGGAAGAGGCAACCCAGTAGGAAGAAAAGGGTACCAAGAGCAGGCAGAAGAGTCAAAGACAGCCCCCAGCTCCTACTGTTAGGAGTCCCACAAAACACCAAGTTATACAATCATAACATATGTGCAGAGGACCTAGCTCAGACCTATTCAGGCTCCTTGTCTCTTCACTTTCTGTGAGCCCCTATGAGCCCTGGTTAGTTGATTCTGTGGACTGTGTTCTTATGATGTCCTCAATCCTCCTGGCTCCTACAATCCTTCCTTCTCCTCTTCCATGGGTTCCCTAAGCCCTGCCTATTGCCAAATGTAGGTTTGCATGTCCTCCCATCCATTGCTGGATGGAACCTCTCTGATGATGACTGGACTAGGCCCCAATCTTTTAAGTGTAGCTGAATATCATTATGAACTATTTCATTGACTTTTTTTTAACCTGTCATGTTTGGTTTTATCTTAGGTCTCTGGGCTACCCCTCTGGTTGTTTGCCATCCAGACAGTATCAGTTAGGGGTTCCCTCTCATGTCACGGGCCTCAGGTTGGGCAAGTCATTGCTTAACCACTACCAACACATCTGGAAGGCAGGACAAACTGTAAGTTGAAGGTTTTGTGGCTGGGTTGACACCCCAGTCCCACCACTAGAAGCCTTGCCTGGTTACAGAAGATGGGCAGTTCAGGCTCCTTATCCCCCATTACTAGGAGACTTTACTAGGGTCACCCTGAAGAATCCAGAGAGTTTCCACCGCGCTAGGTTTTCACATCGCCCCCTCCAAATGCCCCTAATTCCAGTCATCTTTGCCAGTACTCCCTCCCTCCATGTCCATTTCACTCTCCACCCTGCCCTGTCTGATCCTTCCTGTTCCCATCCCCACCTATCCCAAGCCCACCCTTGAAATCTATTCTATTTCCCCTTCCCAGGAAGATCCATGCATTTCCACCCAATTCACCTCAGGCCTTTTACTACTTAGCCTCTCTGGATCTGTGGACTGTAGCATGATTTATCCTTTGCATTACAGCTAATATTAACTTATAAGTGAGCAAATACCATGTTTGTCTTTCTGGGTCTGGGTTACCTCACTCAGGATGATTTTTTTTTCACAGTTCCATCCATTCATGATATCATTTTGTTGTTGTTTAAACAAACAAATGACCAAAGCAAAAACAAATTGTAGCTTTCTTGCAGTTGTTGATCTGACAGGCCTCAGGGATGCACATGCTGCATTGTTTTGATATATTAATCTTAATTTGTTTTTATTTCAGCGTACCAATTTTTGCTACTCAAATCTTGAGCTGATCACCTCTGTAACTTGAAATACCAAACCTTCTAATTCATATTTGATAAATTGAATGTGTTCTATTATTCCCCTTCATCATCCTCCTTATCACCATCCCCTTTTCAGTTACAAATTTTACGCTTTATTTTATTTCAATACCCAAGGTCCAACATTTTAATAATGTTTTACTTCATTGATAGTATAAACCTCAAACCTGAACTCACATAACTCTGACTTCAGTAATGTACATTTCACAACTAAGCAATGGGCTATAGTTACCTTTTCTTTCAAAGCAACATTGCAGATCTTTACCATTAGATGTCAAATGTTCCTGGGGTGAGATACAAAGGGATTGATATTTTTGATGCTGAAATAACTTTTTAAATATTATCTTTGAGATGTTGCTATGCTTGATAGGTATTCTACTCCAGTTTATTTCTCACTCATTCTCACTTAGTGGTGGTTTGTGCCTTTAAAATGTGTACACTGTTATTTTAGTGAGATCTCAGATAGGAATCAGAACAAGCTAAATGATAATTAAATTGTAGTACAGGTTAGAAATGCTTGAGAAGCCATGATAATCTGGAATAAAGCATTATGTCTAACATCAAAGGACCCATAACTTCCAAGCTAGAAAGAAGTCTGTTGATGAACAAGTCAATAAATGGGGATATGAAAAATAAATCTTATATTGCACAATTTATTCTAGGATGAAAAGTAACTCTACCATGTGACTCCTTGCTTTTTATCTGATTTGACTCATTTTAGGGTTGCCTGATGAATTTTTAGGTAACTCAAGCTGATGCAGGTTGAGTGAGGTATTTTACTGTGGTTGTCTTGACTCTGGGTTTGTGCTTGCTAGGTTTGGGGACTCCTGACATTTTTAGACAGAATGGAGAGAACCTAGAGATGGGACCAAGCAAATAGTAATGGTAACAGAGAAAGCTGATCCATAAGGCAGGGTTTGTTCCCAAGTGGAGATTCCTGCTAGAGAAAAGGAAACAACAACCACAAAAAGCTCTCTGCACACTCCCTTTAGTGGGTTGTGTTTTAAATCACTATTTATTTGTACAGCCATTAAATTTTAACACTGGCTTAAAGATGACTCTACAGTATCAATTGATTTAAAATAATGAATATATATTTGAACAAATTGCATAAGGAGAGTAAAATAAATGTCAGTATTTGGACAGCTACTTAATTATTTATAAATGAATAAATGAGTCAGCCTAGGGGTTAAATATAAGACCTCCTATATGCTAAACAAGTACCCTATCCTTGAGCTACATCCTTATCCTTGGAAACTTATTTTCTAGGTAGAGAAATGCCAGGGACATTATGGAATAAGTCATTTTTACTGACACTCATGGGCTTATGTGGCACTGACTATGTTGTTAGACTATTAGCACTATGCTGTTTAGAATTTTGAGGAACAAGATAGGCATTACAAATCTAGATTAGTACATCTTTCCAAATGATACTTTGTAACTTAGATTCTACTCTCATTAGAACTCTCCTCCAACATTATTACAAAAGCTTCCTGAAATTGCATTTTCAGAATGCATGCTGGCTCTTCATAAATTCACTACAACTGAAAGCTCAAGGACTCCAACTCAGCCACCTGTAATCAGGTAAATGGATGCAAAACAGTTTAGACAGATTCCTCAAAGAGGCTACCAGGAATTCATAGCAGACTTAGAGGTAACTAGGAAAAATACTTGTTATCTTGTAGTTTCATTTTCTTCTGTTGCAAAGACTTAAATATTTCTCTTAAAACATTTTTTAAAAAAAACATGGTCATTAGGGATATTTTAATTTTTCTGAATTTTGTAGGATTTTTTTTTGTCAAGAATTTGTGGTCTAAATTAATTGTACTAAGAGAATAGGTTCTCAATCCCTCCCTCCTTTGTGTGTGTGTGTGTGTGTGTGTGTGTGTGTGTGTGTAACACTTTTTCTTGTTGGAAGCTATCAATGAAGGTGCTGATGAGCTTGCTGTCAAGCTGTCATGCCATCTGCAGAACTTTCTGGGAAGCTGTCCACATTGTGTTGTCGAATTTCCCTGGGGTGAGCTCACCTGGATGTCCCACTTTGCCAGGTAAACACTGTAGGAGCCAGAAGAGGAAAAGCACACCTGGAGGAGGGAGGTCTTTCTTAAGGAGCAGCTCCCTCTGCTGGTGAAGCTTGCACTGTCTTCTGGAAAGGGATCTACCAGATTAAGTTCCTCCATGACACATACCTCCATGAAGGGTGGATAAGAGCTAGTAGGTAGCAGGTGACTTGTGTGACCAAAGACGTATCATTTTCAGAACTCTTGTTAACATTTACTTTAATGTGGCTTATTTTTAATCATACTGTAAACTAGTAGAGGGATCATATCAATAACAAGACTAGGGATTCTAACTTCTCGAGGTATCTACAAACAGAAGTATAATGGTGTTTTCTATGATTCTCACTTATTATTTGCCAATGCAACAAAACTCAAACAAATTAATTTATCAATAAATGGCACTATGTGATGGTGTCATTTAACATTCTCCCCAATAACTAATATTAATTTCTCTTTAGAACTGTGCCTTTAAATGTTTGTGTAAATACAACTTAAAATTAAGACATTTGCAAAATACTTAAAATTTAAGGCAGATTTAACGAACTAGATGCATCTATAGCAGAACAGTAACAAGACAAAGCAAAACCCACAGAATAATGCAGAACTTGTGTATTGTTGACTCTGGCCTGTAAACGTGTCTCTGCAATGTCACCCTGCCAGGTAAGGCTGTCACTTGCTATGAGCACTGGGGACCGTGCTCAGCACTTAGACCTGCTCATCTTGCCATGACTCAAACCAACAGAATTGTACGGAACGTTGCTTTAAAGTGAACACTTGTGAGGCTATCGTGTGAGAATCTGACCCAAAGTGAGCTTGCCCTGAGCTGCTACTGTGTTCTAGATCATCTCTTCCTTCCCCATTTCCAAATTTAGAAACGCTTTGAACTTATCTGTATTGTCCATATTATACCAAAAGGAGATAAAATAAAAATAAACTACTAGGGCATAATCGCATTCATGCATTCATGCAAAATTATACTGCATATTCATGCATTTTACCAAAACAGTCTGTAGTGGATAGAAACTGATAAACATTTACAAGAAGAACAGACGGTGTTCAGATGAATTGGAGTCAACAACAACTACTTACCTACTGAGCATTTATATGTATCTTCCATTGCTCCAGTAGTAATCTACTGCTATCTGACAGACCGTGGTCTACAAGTGATCTTAGTAACATCATATGATTTTTACAACATTATCTTTGTGATAAGTTTTACTTTCTAAGTGTTATAGACAAGCTTATAAAACAACACCCTTGCTGATCCTGAGGAAGATTCCTTCCCTTATCTCAGACTAATTTGCACCATTTTTATACTTTATTAGGAGCTAGCACCCTTCTGTGTTTGTGTGGTTTTCAGTACCAGACAGTATTAAAGCCTGTCTCAATTTCTACCATTCTTCTGTGTCAGCTCACATTAAATTACCAAAGTGGTAGAAGTACAGAGGAGATCCACTTTCCAAAAAGGCAGGAATGTATTTCTAAAACTGTTATATTTCCGTGTACAATTTGAGGGGTGTAGTGACCAAGGTATTTCGACTTAAGTTTACATATTAGTATTAAATTCACACTTTTTTTCCAAATTTTAAATTTCAAGCTCAGGTGTAACTGATTTCAAAATATGTTTTAAGAATAACCACTCATTTTAATATGTTCTATCCAGACTGTTCTTTTTTAGAAAACATAAGCAACCATTTCCAATTTCTGCTTCCCATTTCTTTTCTCTTCTCTTTCTGCCCTCTCCTTTGACTCCTGAAGACTGTTCCAGTACTAATCATTCCAGAGCCACACAAAGAATACAGTGTTGCTATTGGTGATGGATCTAAGAGAAGAAAGGAGGACATCCATGTTGGATAGAGGTTTGAACCCAGTCATTGAACCCAGTGAGAACAATGGGTGTGCTGAGCCAAAGAGAGCAAATGGTAGGAATGGGGCATCACAGCATGGAAGATGGATGTCGGGAGTCCAAGCAGTGGGGCAGTGTGGAGGATGGGAGACCAATAGCTTTATAGCATATTGCATCCATGGCTTTATCTGTACAAAGTGTAAAGTTCTGTGGTGAATGCCTTGCTCCTACTTGGACAACTAGAGTTTTAGAGTCCAAAAAGTACTTGGAGATATGGAGCCCAAAGAGTAAGAAACACAGGGCCATGGATGGAGTGCTGTTGAAGTCTGGGTGATGGCCTGGTGTTTGAAATCAGAGCTTGAGAAGTATACTTTATGTGGTGAGGCAACCAATTGACATGACCATACAGTGGTGAATATCAATGTTGATTTCAGTACTTTTGGATTTGAAAAAATATATTGTCATAAAACTCAAATTTGTATTGTAAGATGAAAGACTGCTTCTCCATGGTCATGGTATAAATTTGTGTTATTTTGTATGTTAACAATTATTCCTGAAAAAGTATTAGCTATTAGAACAGGTTATTCCTATAAAAAAATAAGAAAGGACAGAATGTTCCTGGTCTAGCCAACCTGGACTCTTCAATGTTTAAAAGAAACATGGACCAGAATTTTCTACTATTGTGCCATAGAGCAGTCTCATCAAGTATAAAAAGTCTTGAGTCACGGGGATTTCTTCCTATTGATCTTTTGTTGTAAAGTGAAGCTCCGTTGCCTCTTTGACATACAAGACTTGGCAGGACCTATTAGATTACTTTTAACCATCCTTGCATGAGTACCCTGGGCTGTTAATGAGTTTTAAACCCATACATTTCATGCATTTCTGCACCTCAGATAAAAATTCAAATGCAAAACAGAGGTTCCAGGATTGAGTTTTAACTCATACCACATTATTAACATCCACTGGCATATTAAATTTCTAAAGAGAATCAAATTTATAATTAGAAACCTATGATTCACTAGAAACAAGTCTAGTTTCATTTAAAGTGATGGTGGTGAAGATGATGATGATTGTGTCAGTTAGTTATTTTGTCCTTAGCACAAACTACGGTCATCTGAGAAGGGGGAATCTCAAGAAAAATGTCTCCATCAGTTTGGCCTGTAGGCAAGTCTGTGAGAGCATTTTCTCGAATAATGATGGGTGTGGGACAATCCAGTCCACAGTGGGTGTTGCTACTCATGGTCAGCTGGTCTTCCATTGTATAGAAACAGAAGGCAAGCAATAAAGAACTCAGTAAGCAGTATTTATCCATGGTTCTCTTTGGTTTCCACCTCAAGTTCCTGCCCCAACTTCCCTTCATGGAGGACAGTATGATGTAAGAGGAAATAAACCCTTCCCATCACGACAATATAAAACAAATACAGGGTTGATGATAATAGTCATGGAGAGAGAGAGAGAGAGAATATCATGTAACAAACTATCTCCCTGTGATATATCTTTGGCTCATCAGAGCTCATCCATGTCTAAGATTACAGAAACGAAGTGTAAGCCAGATCTTTCCCAGAGCCCTTTGCACTCTTCAACACTCTTCTTGGTGTTATCAGAGCTTCCAGCACAGCCTTTGCTTGTTCCCTCTGAAGGTAAATAAATGAAATGGTATTCTGTATTATGATCTCTCAGCTACTCTGATTATGACTCTACTCTTGTACTTGGGAGTCAAGAACTGAACACAATGTTCAAAATTTTTTTCACCTTCACAATTTGGTATTAAACTTAGGATCTTAGTATTTCCATACATAAAAATACTTTTTCATTTTTTTATTAAATATCAAAAAGTCCTGAAGGAAAGGTTACATAAAAGGTTATACACGAGGTATGCATGTACGTGTGCATATGTTCTAGAGTGTACATAGTGTCTTAGCCTGTAGCTCAGGTTGACATGAAAACACAACTTTTGCTGTATCCTCCCGAGTGATGGGATTACAGGTGTGTTTTACTTCACTAGGCTCAGAAATGGATTCTTAAAACAAAAAAAAATATTGTGCTGAAATATGTATTTTGACATCATACACATGTGCAACATTTCATTGAAATCCGAGATTCTGGTTTATATTAAAGGAAGTCTTGATTTCAGATGGCCTGTTTCCTTGTGAGGTAAGGATAGGTCCTTTCAAGCTTGCTTTCATTTGAATTAAGGAGAAGCAGCACATCGTGAGCATTTTAAAAGTAGAATTTAGATATTGTACCCCAACACTTCAGATGTTTAGTACAAGTAGCACAGTGACACACTTTCCTGACATTTCTCTGATACTCCATGAGATGGTGCTATGTCACTAGATAATGTAAGTATTTACCATTTCTCAGAGTCTGTCTATGGAGTAATCATCGTAGGTTGCAACCATTGTTTCAAAAGCTATTGGAGTAAATAGTGATAGTAATAATAATGGCAATAATAAAAATCTAATTTAAAAATAAAAGAATTAGTGCTAAAATTCACTATTTAAATTAAAAGCTATTTTTTTTTATTAAGTGCCCAGTGATAATTATACTAAGATTTGTGGATCATATGTTAGTCTACACTGAACTGCTACTCCATTAACATACGTGTTCAATTGTGACTGAGATAGGGTTTAGTTATTTAATATATTTATGAGGGAAAACTTGTCCTTCTAACTATATCCAGTAGTCCTATTATTATTATTATTATTATTATAAATGCTCTATGTCATTGATATGTGCCTAAATAATTGAACCTTATCACCAGCTATGTCTCTTAGAGGCCATAGAGCCAACTGGTACAGAAATACAGGGTTCAGTCATGAAAATGGGAATGATTTATTTCAAGAACATAGTGATTTGATATTGAATTATATTTTTTAACAGTGTCTGGAAACGTTGGCGATGGGGAAGGCAGGTGTATTTGAGAAAACTAGGGGTTTTCTTGTGTTTGCTGCCCTGCGCTGTGGATCAGAAAGTGACTGTCACTCAGAGACAAGAAGCAACTGCCAATGCTCTGTAGAGTTTGAGAGTGTTGTTTGCCTGGAGAAAGGGTGTTATTGTGACAGTAATGCTGAGTGACAAGTCAAGGTGTTTGCTGCTGAGTTCATTATTACTAATCCCAGCATCCTCTACCGATATCTTATTTGCACAGGAGTTCAGAGGGTGAATGGCAAGAAAATCAGGAAAGTGGTTCAAAAGATTTTAGCCATTAGAATAAACAGTACAATGCATAAGACAGCCAAACAGTAGTGAGTTTTGCAACAACATTGAATATACATAGTGTGGGATACTTGGAGATGTGCACTGCATGCAGGCTCTTGGCAGCAGAATATTATTGTCTTTTTATAAAATAATTTTATGAAATATTTATCTTCATCTAACTATGTGAGAAATTCTTTTGGTTTGATTGTGTCTTTGCAATTTGAAATTCTAAGACAAGAAATCAAAAGCAAAACATGTAAATTTACTTTATTTGTTTGTTATTTATGTTTATTTATATTGGAGGTGAAATCTAAGGCTTTGTGCATGCTAAGCAGTTCTGTGTGATGGAATCATATTCCTAACCCAGTATATCTCTTTACTAAATCCTAGTTTTTTTAAGTATGTAGTCAATGGGGACAGAAAGACAAAGGGTCTTTATTGACAGTCCAGGTCTGGCTCTTGATGTTTTCTTTAAGTGAGAATGTTTTCAAATAATTTAAAAGCATATTTATACCAACATTGTATGCTGAAAGTCTTAACATTTACAACCTATGGCAGACCAAAGGGAATTGAGATGAAGACGGCTCAGTCCATATGTACACCTACTATGATGTGCACCTACTATGGACTCCGACAAGATGAATTTGGTCTTTGGAACCCACATGGTGGGAAGAAAGAACCAACTGACTTTTGAAATTTGTCCTCTGGCCTCCATACACATTCTGAGGCATGTATCTTACCTCTTCCCCACCATGAATAATTATAAAAAATATTTAAATAGATAGAAGACAGAGGAGAGGAAACATGGAGGGGGGAAGGAGGGAGGGACGGGGAAGGAAGGATGGAGTAGCTAATGCCCAAAACTATTTGTTTAATATCTATATCAGAATGAGGAAGAGGAGGGACCTTGGTCAAGAGTGTCTGAGCATTAATCTTGACTTTTTGGAAGTTCCAGAAATAACATCCATTACTTTGTACTTGTCAGGCAAGGCCTTTATCACAAATCCTAGAAACTCAAGGCATCATACAAGAAGAAGACAGAAAGCAAAACACAAAGTAGAGTGTGAATACTTGATCACATGACTCATGACCACACCAGTATTAGGGGCGTCACCTGCCAGGCTCTGGAGCCTGAGGCTGGGAGTCTTTGGTACATTTATGCTGTTTTCTCACGTTCTCACCTTCTGGGGCTGTGTCATGTGAGGAGTCTCTGCTACATTCTCCAGCTGCCATGACTCTTGCCTTGCCTTGCCTGTTTTCTGGCTGTGCCTCCAAAACTGTGAACCTAAATAAACCTTACCTGGTTTATTTATTTATTTTTTTCTTCTGCCAAGTATTTCCAGCCATAAGAATACAGTACGTGTAATGGCCGCTGGGTGGCGCCATTGTACCACCCAAGTCTGGTCGTCATTGTAACCGTAGAGAACTGAGTTAGCAGAGCAAACTGGGAAGCGCTGACTTTAACCACAATTTAGAATTGGTACTGTAATGAAATGGCAGCAGAGAGATCTGGCGTTCTGTACTGGAAAAGCAGCAAATGAGAGGAATTCTCAAAAGAGAAAATGGCCAAGGAGGACTCTGGTTGTGTGAAGACCAGGCAAGTAAGGTTACCACCGAGGAGGGGTGTTCATCAGCATGACTCACTTCCCATTTTACGAGCTGGTTTCATCCTCCTTTTTATTTATGTCTATACAATCATATACAAATTTCATTAAGATGGTTTTCATAGTGCTGTGAGTTGGCAGGTACCATCATCACTATGGTTACTAATTGTCCACAGAGTATAAAAGCATAGAAATCCTCTTTTTTGCTGGGTCTGATTTAGTCACCTGTTTCTTGCTCTGTTCTGCCCTTGTGCTTTGTTATTTCTTTCCCTTTGTCTCTTCCCCATCTCTCTTCACACACAACTTGAGAAAAATGATCTGTTACTAACTAGATAGTTCCCATACAGTTATAAAAGTAGAAAAATCAAATTCTATCCACATGACTTTCAATTTTTTACTGAACAAATGAAGTTAGATAACCAAAAAGGGTTAACATGGGTTCTATTTGTAAACTTTCTATTTTTAGAAGCTAGTACTGGGAGAAAGACAATGTTAACATAAATGATAAAACTTTGGACAATTGTAAAAATGTTTTTTTTACATCTTTAATATGACAAATTGAGGAACTTTCTCTTAATTTTACTGGAATTCTGTGTCTTTAAAAGTAATCACAGCTCTTTGAAATTTCTGAAGTCCTATCATGCATCCATAATAGTGTTTTGAGAAGCCTCAAATCTAAAATAAAACATTGCACGTGTTACCAAAGCCTATGTTTATCAAAGTCTCTCCCACAGCTTTGGCTCATCCATATGCTAATTTTTCTCATAAACAGCTATTATTCATGGAATCCAAGAGAGATGTGCTTCTCTTATATGCTTTGCAGTGGGTATTAAGCTGTAAAGCCATCCATTTAAGCACAATACTGTCATCCATTTAAAAATAAAGCATTCATTAGCTCTGTTGGAGCCAGACATTGTCAGTACCATGTAAATACTCAGTAAATATATTTAAGCATTAATTGTATTGGGGATTTTTGTGCTTACTGTTTTTTTTTCTTCTTTTTCTCATTCCTTCCCTGGTAACTTTGAGCAAGTATTGTCGAACATAAGGCAGACATTTTGGAAAGCTGAGACTATAGAGTTGTGAGCTCTTTATAGGTCTATGTGACAGAATGGATGATCACTGATGGAAAAGCCTGCTGTCCCATTGCAGTACATAGTCCCAGGCTTTCTCTGTCTACAAATTCCCCTTCTCTTCAGAAAACAGCATTGGAATAACCTCTTATTATTAAATGATTATTAGAATGGCATGCTGCTTCATCACTAAAACTGTAGGTAATAATAACATCCCCCATTTGTTTCCCACTGAGTAGATTTGCTAGTAAAGATGAGCTATGTGTATGTATATATATATACACACATCGTCTACTTTGGGCATCATTTCCTCTGTTTGTAGACAGGATGAAAACACGAAAGTTTCTAAGATTATCTATTTTAGGTACTGTGACTTAAAACATCACACTGTCATCATCTTTGAAGGATGACTATATAAATGCATAATCGGAAGATTGTTATTTTGTGAAATAAATTTCCCTTATAGAGATAAAATAATACTAAGTTAATAGCAGATATAAATCAGTCTTAATTTACTCTTCAACAGATTTTGCATGTCTTGCTATAGCCTCCTACTGGTAGAGTCTTTTTCTGTTCCATTATTGTAGACTTGAGTCATGTGACTTTGTTTAGGTGTGTGATATGGTGTAGCTATGATGCAAATGGAACACTGAAGAGTATCTGTGTGGCATGTTTATCATTGCCAAGAAAGCGTCACTCTACATGGGTCAGTAATCTCAGAAGACTGAGACAGTCCAGATCCGCAGAGCCCTGGAAGAACTTAAGTTGGGTGGAGAAGAAAGACTGTTTATATACACCTCTCTGAGGACAGTATGATATACACTATTGTGAAGAGTCGATAGATACACAGATCTGTAAATAATGTGTTGGTATATACTGGTTTGAGTTAATACACATTGAAATAATTCTTTCTTCATTCTTTGTTTCATAATAAGTGTGAGGCAAAAATTTGGAGTAGTATGAATTATCAGTGATCTTGTTTTATAAATTCTTATTTATCCACTCATCCATTACATCCTGACCACAGGTTTTTCTTCCTCCTGTTTTCCCAGTTCCTCCCACCATCTGCGCCTCCACTTTCTTTTTCTACAAAACAGGGCAAGCCTCCCAGAGATATCAACAAACCAAGGCCTATCAACTTGCTATAAGATGAGGCACCTCCTCTCATATTAAGCTTGTGAGGCAACCCAGTAGGGGATGAAGGATTTCAAGAGCAGGCAAAAACGTCGGAGATACCCCTTACTCACACTGTTATGTCCCACAAGAACATCAAGCTACACAACCATAACACATATGCAGATGACCTGGGTCAGACTCATGGAGGATCCATGATTGCCAGTTCAGACTCTATGAGCACAGGTTAGTTGATTCTGTGGATTTTCCTGTGGTGTCCTGTAACTCTTATGGGTCTGAATTGGTTCATATTTTTAATTTTTGGAGATTTACTTTCTTTTCCTTTATAGACTCCTTACCCAACCATACTTTTTTTTTTCCTAAGAAACAACCTAAAGCTAACTATCAGTGAGAGGTCTTTGAATTTGACGAACAATAACTTAGAATTTAAATAAAGGGTATTCCACTGTTTGAATGAGTCATTTGGCAATTTATTATTCTGTTGATTATTTTCCAAAATTGGCTTTTTGAATAATCATTTCTAGTTAGTCTCAATATAGTCAAACTAATTTTCCAAGCAGGTTTATTCTCGGAATTTATTCCAATCATGTTTTAATAATGTAAATCTGTAGTGAGCACCATTGTGATTACTTCCTTTAGTCCTAAAAGTGAAGAATTTAATGGATTTTCTCCTAACCAAAAATGGCTATCCAAGGCCAGATGGTAAATCCTGAGAATAATGCATACAAGTAGCATTATATAGCATAAGTGGGTAGCACTTATGCATTTAGGCATATATCTATATATCATGTAGTAAATAGGTATGCTTGTGTAATATATATTATGTATGTATACACATACATATATTTGGTAACAATTAATGAAAAACTTCCATGGATTTGAAATAAACCAATGAAGGCTGTATGGGAAGGCTTGCAGTTAGGAAAGGGAAAGAGGAAATTATGTAATTTTGTTATTGATACGAAGAGCCCCTGACCCCAACGGGTCAGGGGTACTGGGGAGGAAATGTAGAGCAGGCAAACTACTAGACAGGCACACAGGCATGCACAGGAACTTCATCTGAGAGCCAAAGTTTAATTCGTCATTTGATTTTTCTCTCTGCTAGTTGTTCTGATTCTGTTCTGTTCTTTTACCAAGATATTTTCATTTTTCTTCTTTCTAGGTGTTCTCCTATATCTTTCTTGATGTTCTCCTTCTATTTCTTCCTTGATGTTTCCCCTTCTACATTTTTCCTTCTCTCTTTCTCTTATTTTCTCTTATTGCTTTTATACCTCCTAATACAAAGATTTCCATGCAAGAAAAGATTACCTTACAACCATAAGTTATATTTTCTAAAAACAAATTAAAATCTTTACATTAGAAAAATTATATTAAGATCACAAGTTACATGTTTTCCTTAGAAACCCACAAGTAGTTAAACATTTTTCTTTGTATGAGTTTTTCCACCATAACGTCCTCACCCTAAAGCAACGGTTCTTTTTTACTGATTAGCAAGGTTTTAAGCAAGTTCAGTATATTTCAGGCAGGTTTTTTACACTGGCGAGCAGCTGTTTGGAGTTCAGTATAGCCGATTTCTATTACCAAATTCTACCCTAAAGAACTTTAACTTAGTGGTCAGCTAATCATCTATTTTTCTTTACACACAATAGAACCATTTAATTTCCATTCACAACTTTGTTTATTCAAGGTGTATACTGGGACCTGTGATTAATTCTGTAAGCTACATGACCAAGGAACTCGGGCCTAACCTTGGGTGTGTGGACATAATTGCTTTCTGTAGTCATCAGCCTGTTCTTCCGTAGGCAGAATTTGTGGGTCTATAAATGCATGAATCTTCCTTATTCTTTTCTTTATCATCTGCAATCTCATATCTTACAAGGGGAAAGATAGCTTTAAGACCATTTTTGTCATTTTTGTATCTCTTATTGAAGCAATTGGCAGAATAACTTAAACCATTTTTGTAATCATCTTTATTAATTGTCTTAACCACCTGTATCTTTTAAGCTAACTCAGAAATCCAATTAAATCTAATTAATTATCATTGCTCTTACAAAAACAATCTTCATTATGATCTGCAAGTAATTTGCCCGGTGAGGAGTGGAGTGGGATTTTCTCAAGAATCAATCACACTATACTAGATACAGTGGGATCCTTTCATGTAGTAGTTATGCTATGGCAAATACAGCAGGAAAACAGCAGCAAACACAGGAGGAAGCACAGAAGAGGCAAGGGATGTTCTGAAGACAATCATACTGTTGCTTTGCCTCTCCAGGATATACCCAGAGTAAGTATCTTTGTTACCCGCTGGGCTTTATTCCATAAGCGCCATTGCTGACTACAGCGCCTCTGACACTTCCACTGGTATGATAATTTCAAAAAAAAAATTTTTAAATTAAATGAAAGTTAAAACTAGAAACCAAATATATATCATAATGACCTCAGTATTATCATGGCATGTGTTACTATCATCATTGGTTTCTGCGCGTGCACGCGCACACACACACATACACTTCAGGTTCTGAATAGTCACACACACATGCATCTCTCTCTCTCTCTCTCTCTCTCTCTCTCTCTCTCTCTCTCTCTCTCTCTCATGAATAGTCATGTTAGCAGTATCACAGTGTTGAATTACTATTACTGTGTTGTTGATTTTGAATCACGGACTCTGAGACCTAACTCCTTTATGAAGACACACACAGCTTTTTGTGTATAACTGTCTTCTCACCTTGAAATTTTGCTACTAGCCTAATCTTTAAGGTCCGTTCACCTCTCTGGGTCTTTACAAACCCTTCTAATTTGGATAGTTCATTGTACCAGCGTAACTTACAGAAGTCAACAAACCAACTAAGGTGAAATGGGTGAGAGGGAGCAACAAAACGGCTTTCATTGGGTTGACCTGGAGACAAGGGTGCTACTTCTACACATTGAGGATGACTGCTTCACTCTACCTTCTATGCAGAGCCAGGTTCCTCCCTCTGTTGCAGCATGCACTCTGAGCTATGCCTCAGTGTGTTGATCAGGTAAGTCCCCTCTTCTTGCAAGACATGGTGTTATCATTTTGTGACACCTGCTCTGAGATCCGCATACGGTCTTTGCTGTTCTGCTTCCGTGTTGTTGGCTTATCTGTCGTTTGGCAACTGTTTTTAGTTTTGCCTTTCTGTTAGATAGTGCACACTTTCAGAGCAGAAGTCAGCAGTGTAAGACTCTCCTGAGTATATCTACAGAATATGAACAGGAATTCATATTTGTTGAGGAGACAAAATTAAGCGTTACTAATAGTTTGCTTGAAACAAAGTGATCTCAAATTTTTAAAAAATTGATTTTTAACTTTAGTATGTGAATTTCTCTTACATATTGAACAACTGTCCAATTGTCCTGAAATGTCTGCGGGCAGGTGATTTCTTCCATTTACTGATGTATGGAGTTGCATCATGTCCTAGTTTTGAATGCACTAAAATTTTGTTGTCTTTAAAATAATTTCTAAAATGACAATAATGTATGCCATTTTTCAACTTATTCAAATCTTTATAAACATATTAGAAACCCCATTTCTTGAAAATTTCTTTTAAAAACTTGATTGTTTATAGTTTCCACACTCTATCAAAATTATACTAATTTCTGTTACTCTCAGTAAATTAATATAATTAAATGGGCAAATTCTTTCTTACTCATTCTAGGGAAAATTTAAGTGTAAGATATTAAATAGTGGTGAACTGAAGGTTACAAAGTACCATATCAATGTTTTTTGCAATGATCCTTTTTAATAACAGATGTAATTTGATATTAACAGTTACAAGTTATAGATAGGAATATGTATGTCTGTGTGCATACATATTTGGAGAAAAAGAGGCCATGAGCTTAAAGGAGAACAGGGAGGGGCATATGGGAGACGTTGGAGGGCAAACAGAAAGGGAGAAATATTATAAATCCCAGCCTTAAGAAATGAACAAAACGAAACAAGGACAGTATGCAATTAGGAGAACTAACCTGGGTCAAAAATATTGACTCACCCTGTGCCTCCATGCTGAAGACAGGCTAATGAAGCTAGTCACTGAGTGGAGGGAAATGAACAGTGCAAAGACCTCCAGAAACACGAAATTCAACTTATTTGAATTGAATCGCTGGCACTCAGGAAAGCTGAAGATACCCCGTAGTTTTCTAGCATGATTGTTTTTAAGGAAAACTAGTTCATGAGGGGGCAAAATTGTTCACCTTCTTATAACCACAACGTTAGTAACATATTCTCATAGGGCAAAGGGTTCCTAGAATTTTCCACTTGAGACTCTTTACACAAAAATAAGTGTGTTATCCTAGGTCTGTAAATGTATAGATAGATAACGGCAGGTGTGCACACATGTGTGTTACTCTAGGTCTGTAGGTGTAGAGATAGATAACAACAGGTGTGCACACGTGTGTTACCCTAGGTCTATAGGTGTATAGATAGATAACAACAGGTGTGCACATGTGTGTTACCCTAGGTCTGTAAGTGTAGAGATAGATACAACAGGTGTGCACATGTTGTACAACATTTTCATCCATGGTCAGAATGTCTCATCCTGCAGGAAACCTCCTTCAGCAGGAAGGTGAACAATTCAAGACAGCTTTAGGAAATCCCAGAAACAGAAAATTTACTATGTCCTCCCTTCCAGAGCAAGAAGCCCTAAGCTGCAGGGAAGACTCTGAGACCAGGTCGGATGTCTGGGAGAAGCAGAAATCAGCTGAGCTGTGGGAAGAGGTCTAGACCGCAGTCATTTGTCAAAGGACACTGTCCAACCTGATGAGCTGCATGGAGGCTGTGCTGTTTGCCCCAGGTTTCCCAGCTTTTATGAGTTGTCACCTATGCTGGGGTGGACCAGCAGTCTTTACATTTGGTAAGTAATCCTAATAAAACTCATTGATTCATCAAACTTGACTTTGGTGGTATCCATATTTTGGTTTGTTTCGGGGTCCCTAACGGTTGTGAGTAAAAGATGTGTTACATTTTTCCCAGAAAACTTTTTGTCACACACAGCACACCAAACATTTACTGATGATAAACTTAAAAAAAATGTATTTTCAAGCAATTCTTCAAGATACATCTACTGTTACCATTTATTACAAATGAAAATTTTTGAACACTAGTTAGATATCTATGCTTATTTGTTTTTATATGAACAGTTGAATCGTGGCCAGACATTTGATACTGCAGAATACGGAGCACATTTCTCAGAGTCCAGTGTTAATTTTTAGAATCATCAAATGCTGAGAAAACAGTGTCAGGTAAATAAATACACAGCACAGAATTGAAGCAATATGTTTAGGGCCATTTCAGAAATTGCTGACTAATGTCCTAATCACAGGCCAGAATTAATCTACTATTTGCTTTGAAACTCAGGTTATTAATTTAAACAGCTCCTGCCTGGCACGTCATTACCACTCACCCAAAGTCTATAAAACTTCCCTGCCTTAACCCAGGCACACTCCCATTCTTTGGGACTGGTGAACCTGTAACGGAGCAACGCCAATTAAACCTGCATCTGGTCTGATCTGGCCTTTTGTGTCAGCAGACACCCATCAGCTGTGTGTTCAAATCCACGACTTCCGTGAAGGTGCATGATATGATTAAATCAATTCAGCCAAAAACTACCCAGATACATCATGAATTGGATCTTTGGTCATATTTTGCTGTTGTCATCCGCAATCCCGAGCTAGCAGCTAGGTACCACTGTGTACCACTCTTGCATAGGAGCTGAGCTTTTCCTGGCATCCATATCGGTCAGATCAGAACCATCTGCGATTACAGCTCCAAAAAAATTGTCACCATCCTTTGGCTTCCCCAAGTACCTACACTAATGTGCACTAACATACAACAGACACACTGTTGTATGAGAGATTTTTCCTGGGGAGAATCCCCCGTCACACACACACACACATTTATCAGACCCAGCAAGACAGCCCATGAGAAATGTAACAAGTGTACCCATGCCCAATTTAGTGAACCAATGGGTATTTTTAATTAGAGATGCTAACAGGAGTATGGGTAAGGGGTTACTTACAAAGAGCAGGGATAACTCAAGAGCGGCTATAACACCCAACCCAACATGGATGAAACTCCCCCAAACCTGTGATTCTGGAGCTGTCTGCCTCGCCTGCAGGGATCTCTGAAGTCAGAATACCTGAGAACATCACTCTCTGCTATTTGGCCGCTCAGAGTCTCTTACCGTCAGCAAGTGTTTACTTCTTACACTGTTATCTAGGGGCCCTTAAGAATCTTCCATGTTTTTGTTCTTCCTCCTCTCTCCTTGACAAAATGTTTCAATTTGAAGATGTTGGTGCAAGTTAGAGGAACATGCCATAAACACGAATACACATACACGTAATTTAAAATAAAATATATTTTTTTAAAGAAGCAAGGCTAAAAGGCACAGATTTTGGGGGCCAGAAAAATGAATCCCTATTAGAGATGAAGTCATCTCTTGTAAAATAATCAGTGTATCCTTGTTTAAAACTTGGCCGTATCTTTGTAACTCACCAAACGCCATCGTCTTCAGAATCTGTAATGTGCTGAATTGAGAGAGATTGCTTCTCTTAATCCCCATTTTCATGGTTACCTTTAACAGTTGTCTTTTCTCCCTCAATTCCTGTATTTGCCTTAAAATTTTCAGAATCAACATTTGAAATTCGTAGTGAATTATATTCTCAATTACAATCTTCCTATGTGCTTATATCATTCTCTATTTATGAAATACATGGGGAGTTGGCTTCAGAGAGATAGTGTCCTGATCATATCTCTTACTTAGTTCCTCCCCTCTTGCTGTCACTGGGACCTTCAGAAGACTAATCTCAACCACCAGTCAGCAATCTATATCTACCTTTCTGTGAAATAAGGGATGTAAATCTAAGAATCCCATTGATTTCTATTTAAATGTAATAATATATATAATCCAAAACCTACCCAGAAATGAGAAATCAAGATGCATTGTATACTTCTATGAAATTTTCAAAGAATAAATAAAAATTAAAAAGCAAAATAAAAATGAATGGTACCCAAGAAGCTGTAGCTGTAGCAAAGTTGTTGTCAGACCTCTGTATATACAAACACACACATGCACATATACAAGTACACACATGTACATCCACATGAGCAGACCTGCAAGCACAAATATTGAGATAAAATAAAAGAGAAATTTAGGAGGCTTCAACCATGACATGCTCTATACACTGGTCTTAGCTTAAATAATACTCAAATCCAGGCTTTCAAGTAATTTACTCCCCCAAAATGACAGCAACTTGTCTCATCAATCTCTTGGTCTCATGGATTTAGGTAAGTTTCAACAAAACCAGCACTGAAGAATAAACATATTTTTATAAGGAAAAATAAGCATTTAAAAATATTTTTCCTATTTTATAAGTTCATTTGCAATGTTTCTGATCTCATGTTTTTAAGAGGAGAACCCAAATTAAAACCTTTTTTTTTCTTGATGTTATTTCTTCTGAGTGAAAACAGATCTGCCTGGATGTGTTTCCAGTGGTCAATAGCTGAAAGCACTGTTTGAGGGACTAGGAACTAGGTTTGACATTTATTTGTTCTATTATTTTTCAATATTAAAAAAATCATTTAAAATAATTTCAGATGTATCATAACTTGTTTAAACTGGCACAAACTACAGATAAAATATTAATTCACAGAAAAGAAAGTCAAGACATATTCTGCACATAGTCAGGTTCAAAGATCACATCAAGATCCTGCTGATTGGAGTTAGAAAGCTAAGTTCACATGCATGGATGACTTTATCAATCGTTTCTCCAGGGTACTCTGGAAGTTACTCTATTCCCGATGGAAATGAAATGAGGTTGCTTTCAGACTAACCAGGCTGTTCAGAGTAGAAGCAGGGTGGTCAGTTTCTCTTCTACTACTTGGAATATAAGTGTATTAATGAGTGAGTCCAAAGCTGTGGGACTGGAACCTAAGGCTGTCCTAAGAAGGTAAACATGGAAAACCTAGGCAGGCAGCTGTCAACTGAATAAATACAAATGCTAGGAGATAATACATATAAACCTAGACTGTTAGAAAACTTTGAATGTAGTGAAACTAAATAGTTCTAAGTTCCCGTGAAGAAGCAAACAGCCGGAGTTGAAAAAAAATCTAAGACAAACATTTTGTTTTGAGTTTGCCAGTGTCTGTCTCCTTCATTGGATTTTTTTTTCTTTCCTTTGGTCATGGCCCCACTAAAAGACTTAATTTATAGCCCTTTCTGCATGTTAGGCATATTCAAGAACATACAGTTTCTAATTTCTTTGACAAAATCCATTCTATAACATAATTCATAAGAGTCTAAAATATCAGTATCTATCATACAATGTATCATATAACCTCATTCATGAACTAGTCTAAAATATGTATTGTGACTAGGGGTTTATATTTTTTGTAATGTGTAAAGTTTTATTATTAACAATATAGCAACATTATACATGCACTATTGCTACTAATGTATTTTTAATATATTTCCTCTGTCATATCATCTTTGTAATTCATATTTCCTCATAATTGTTTTAAATTTATTATGGATCAAACTTATGAGAATAAGTTCCATTTTGAAAGTTCAAAAGTGCTCACCAACAGGAACAGGAACATAATTTTCAATACCTTTTAGTCTGAAACAAGCTGATTTCACAAAACATGAACATTTTCCTACGTTTCTCAGTACTGAGCTTTTTTTCTTTACTACAATCAAATGCAACAATTTACTTAGAAGGAACAACTTGTGATTTCAAGAAAATACCATACTTTAAAATGATAAGGTTCTGGTAAAAAGATTATTTAGCAGGTAATGACTACCCAATGAAAACATTTAAGTAAGGCATGAGTCAACCTAGCATGAAGTGGCACACTACACTTGTCCTTACTGCCTCTCCTCATCACCTCCCCAGGAGGGTGAGCAATTTTTGTTAGAATAAGTGAACATAAGATTCCTGTATGGAAAAATAATCAAGACTCAAAGCTGTTTAAAGCTCTTGAATCTCCTGTCAAAAATGGTATATTTTGTTGAAGTGGGCAACATAAAACAAAGAAGTTGTAAATTTAAATACTCCAATTCTTTGGATAAAACTGTTTTCACTTTTGCTGCTCTATTTCTGATCTTTTCTACAAATCATACCAACAAGGAGAGCATTTTTATTGACTCAGGTTGCTGATGTCACCACTTCATAAATGATTAAAACTAGAGAAACAGATGAAGTGCTCTCAGACTCCTTCTCTGAAGCCAGGATAACTCCACTGTCAGGGAACCCTGACTGCCCCTCAGACTGGAGAGGGAGGGGAAGAGGAGTGGGGGGGAGGGGGAGAGGAGAGGGAGGAGGGGGGAAAAGGGAGACGGGGAGGGAAATGGGAGGCGGGGAGGAGGAGGAAATCTTTTTTTTCAATAAAAAAATTATATTTAAAAAAAAATTAGGGAAAGACACAAAAACATAGGATAGACAGGAAACTAGAAGTTTGCTACTGGAGTGGACACCTGGAGGAAGGAAAGACAGTGAAGTACAAGTACAATAAATAGATGGAAGATTGGGGTGGTAAGGTTCAAACACGGAGGAAGGTAGAGAACACAGAAATGAGGCATTGACAAAAAGCTTAACCAACATGAGGGATATAAGAAAAACCTATATGAGGACATATGTTCTTCCAAACCAAGAAAAACTTCATTTAGAAGGACTAGTACAGCAAAAGTGGCAATCCACTTTCCTGAGAAGTGTTAAAAATGCAAAATTCAAAAGACAGTTTCTAATGAGTGTCTTTTTCTTTTGAATTTTCATAACACATAAAACCCATCAAGATGAACTATTTTAAGTCAAGAATCAAATGTATCCATCATCAGCTCTTTAATTTGATGCACTATATTAGTATAATGTACATATATTATACAAGTCTACACGTACAGGCATATTCCCACGCATATTAACCATCTTGATCTATATATAACTATTTAGGCATATATAACTATATATATATAAACATAGGCATGTGTTTGTATGTATAACGAATTCTTTTATCTACTACAATCACTTAAATGTCTTTTAAATAAACAGTTTCAGACAAAATGTTTATGGATTTCATATCCAAAGTGCAATTTGTATTGTTAGGTAAAATTACACATTGCTAAGCCCAATCGACTTTTAGCACCATCTTTCCATCTCCCTGGTGAGTAATGTCTCTACCACATCATCCTTTACTGTAGGAACATAGCACTGTGAAAATCTCTAGACATGGAGCAAATTGATAAGAAACTTTATACCACCTTATGCCCTTGACATAAAAATGGAAAAGACTGAGAAATTCTTAAGTTCTGTATTGTCAAATCTTTTATAGAAATGAAGAAATAACCAATTGGGATTTTTTCTTATGACTTTTAGCAAGAATAAAAATTGTGAGTTATAGCCTCACACAATGAGCTTGTCATGGGTAATGACACTTAACAGCACCCACCTTGCATTCAATGCTTCATTTTATTTAAGATGCACTTTGCCCTTTATAACACAATTGCTTCTAAGATAGTTCACTTGCATTACTTAATTTCTTCTTTTGGTGTCCTAAAAGTAAGGGTCATTTATCATTTCTGTACAAATGGGTCAATACCATAGGAAAATAATGAGCTGTCGGTGGACCATAGCATAAATCCAGCACAATTTATGCCACTGGAAGTGGATATTCTAGTAATTACCACTATAGCATGGGGATAGCTATATATTCCTTTTGGAAATATGAATTAGTTAGAAGTTAATGCTGTTTCAGGAAAGTAAAATAAATGTATTGTGGTCCTATTCACATAAATATACTATAGTTTGATCAATTTTTATCAATGCTCCTAGAAAATATCTTTATTTTTAACATTTATCATGATGTATTTATTTTGAGAAATAAGGTATCAAACCATGTTTGGCTGCACCTTTGTTAGTAAACCCTTTCTATTTCTGACAGTTGATTGAAGCATGTTTTCTAGTAGTGGCATTCACTTTATTCATTCTCTATGCCATTTGAACATCATTTATTAAATTTATTGTTCAGGACTTATATATTAATATCTTTCATGAATACATCATATTGAATCCTATTCCTAAACAGCATCACAAAGTATCCTGCCATTGATTTACCATTATCAGGGTATCAGCAACACAAACAAAACGGACCAGAATGCTACCAGTAAAAGGACTTTCCAATTTAACTTTAGTGCACACTTCCTCTAGCAAATAATATTCTACACTATTCCAGTCAGTAAGAAATTTCTGGGAAAAGTAAAAACTACTTAATAATAAATATTAAGTAATACTCATTCTAGTAAAAAAACAAACAAATCTGTAATGAATGTACAGATGTGTTACTTTATTTTAAAGAAGTAGAAATCTAAATCCAAAATATTACCCAGTCAAGTGTATTGTGTTTTCAATGAGGCCCATGGTAGTATTCAAAAGAAAAATCTCCACATTGAAGTAAGTAAGAATCTTTTCAATTAATAGTTTTAATGAGTTTGAAAATCACAGCAGCTTCCTTCCTAAAACCGTTGTGATATTAGTCCTATAACATCAGAATAGATAAAATGATTAGGGGTATGCCAGTCATACTATTTCAGTGTGTAAGATCCATGCATTAGTGGAACCACCCCTTACAGCAGCACACATCCTCAGATGTAACACCATCCTTACAGCAGGGTGCATGTCTAGGATCAACCCCTAACCAACCACAGTGCCCTTGGCGTTATTGTCTGTTGGCAAAAGCTGTTTCTTCATTCCTGGCCACTCAGACCTGAAATAATTAGACAGAAATTGTATTAACTAAAACACTGCTTGACCTATGGCTATTTCTAGCTAGCTCTTAAATCTTAAATTAACCCATTTCCATTAATCTGTGCATCGCCACATGGTTGTGGCCTACCTGTAAGTTTCCTTTTAGTGTCTCATGAGGAGGCTATATGACTTCTCCCTGACTCCGCCTACATTCTCCCAACATTCAGTTTAGTTTTCCTGGCTAGCTCTATTCTGCCAGATCACAGGCCAAATCAGCTTCTTTATTATTAACCAATAAAAGCAACACATATATAGAAGGGAATTCCACATCAATCATCAGTTTACCAGACTGTCAGTCAATATATGTCTGCAATCCAGTGTTGTTCAAGGGGGACCAATTGATTGCTGGCTTCTTACTCAATAAAAGTTCTTAGTGTAATAATCTTTTTAATTTTGTTTTTTTTTCTTCTATTCTGTGTTGCCTAATTGTCTTTGAGATAGGAATGGGCATGGAGTTAGGTAAGTAGTGAGAAGGATCTTGGAGGAGTTCAGGGAGGTGAAACCATGATCAAAATGTATTGTATGAAAAAAAGTAGTTTCAATAAAAGAAATCTCTTCTTTCTTGGAACAATTTGTTTCCCAGAAAGACAAACAGAAAGAATTGATGGAGAAACTGGCACGTTGCTCTTTGTAAGTCAGATGCAATCAGCAGCATGGGAAGTGAGAACGAACCCTTGTCTCCAACACTACTTTTGTTTCATCTAATTCGTTAGCAACTAGTAATTCTGAGTACTCTTCCATTTGATTGAGGCTCATAAAGTTTTCTCGGTGTCTTTGATCTCAGGTATGTAAGTGATAAACTCTTACCAAATGATTTTGGTATATCCTGTTCCTTATCACTGGAAAGATCCTAACACAGTGCTTTACAATAGTAAAAACAAAACAAAGAAATGAATGTTCCATTGTGATAGCCCACATCATAAAAGCAGGCAGGTCTCACAGTGCCTTGAACAGCTTTATGCCAGTGCAATGACTGCACACTTTCCCCAAATTATATGAGCAATGCCAAGTGCTGTTGGTTGAATTACCCAGCTTGTTTGTCATAGTCAATACTTTTTTTTTGAAAAAGTGTTTTTTAAAAGATACTGGAAAACCTACAAATGAATTTTATTGTTTTTATTATATTTATTTCCTTAATAATTTTTTTTATTTTTTAAAATACAATTGCATCATTTTCCCCAATCCTTTCCTCATTTCAACACTACCTATACCCTCTCCAATCTCCTCCTTGTCCTCCTACTCTTTCTCTAATTCATGACATCTTTTTTTTTTTTTGATTATCATTGTTACATATGTACAAATATGACCTGCTTAGTCTGTTTAATACTGCTTGTATGTATATGATTTTAAGGCTGATCACTTGGTATCAGAAAACCAATTAGGGATTTGTCATTTAAATTTTTAAAAAGCCTATATTTGCATTATATTTTAAATGTTTGTTTGAAAGGAAGCATGCTTTAGTCTGATTTCTTGTAAGTTTCCATATAGTCAAAGTAAACAAACACAATATTTTCTCTAGGGTCTCTATCTAACTGAGGGTGAAGTCATTTGCAAATTTCCAGCATACTTCCAATTAAAATTTCATAGCATCATGAGAATTGATAGGCATAAACATACACAAATTATGAAAAGTGGTTTTGAATGCCTATGAAGGGCTAGTTACTGTTAGGGATTGGATACTCACATTAGGAAACAGTAGTAATAAGTAAAACTCCCATCTCAATCACACCTATGCGATATGGGTCCCTATCAGTGACAGTGTGCAGTCAGTCACTGGTGCTCACGCCATTTTACATAAAGTACTCAGATTCAGTACTTTAAAGCTCATAGTCTGGGTTGCTTTCACAGCTACCCTATGCTGTGAGCTGCCACTCTCCTTGTAGTTAGTAGGAAATGCCTCTTTTAACGCTGAATGAATACTGTGAACACCTGCTGCCACGCTGCCACAATACTCTGGGGATTTGAGACAAACATCTTTGAGCAATCCAGAATATAAAAAAGAACTCACGCTGATGTTCATATGAATTTGTTCTCCTATACAAAAGTACCTGAAAGTCATGAGCTTTAATGGAACCTATATCAATTTCATTAAAAATATTACTTCGTTGTTTCCATTTAAATTTAAACTTCCATTTGCTTAAAAGTCCATTTTAGGAGATACAGTTCTTTATTTTTTGTCTTAAGGTAAAGCTGGTTAGTGCAGATCATATGAGAACATGTGTATTTTTCCTACTTCCTTTCACTCTGTATTTCAAAACTTGTAGCAACTGTGACTAATTCATAAACTTGTCATGCACATGTTGTATTAAGTAAAAACACAATGACAGAATTTTTCTCAAATGACAGAAAAATAAAGATTAGATAAGAAAATCAAGAAAAATTTAAAGTGGGAGAAAATAGTCATTTTTGTGGTTATGTCTGTGAATACTTGTGTGTGTGCAGGCACATGTGTGTGCACATGCACACACTTATACATGCAGTAGGGCAACCTTCGGTATCGTTTCTCAGATGTTATCCACCCTGTGTCTTGAGATACTACCTTTCATTGGCCTAGAACTTCCCAAATAGGCTATGATAGCTGGCCAGTGAGACCTTGGGATCTGCTGGCTGTAAAATTGGGAGCATGTTCTACATAGTCTTTTATGTAACATCTAGAGACTAAAACTGAGTTATTGTGTTTACAAAGTAAGCACTTAACAAACCGAAGTATCTCCCCACTTCCAACAGTCAATTATTAATATTACTAATTATATATT
>NW_026067966.1:8000030-8071233 GCF_014885135.2 Alexandromys fortis
TATATATTGTGTCTAAACATCTTCAGAGTTAACATGAAATCAACACATAACTGATTGTTGCAACAAAACTACTTTTGCTGTCATTTGTAATAGACTTTTCACTGATGGGGTTCAAATCCATCTAGACATATCTATATTGACCCAAGTAGTTGTCATAGTCATTGGATACTTACTGAATGGAGACTTATGTCTCATATGAAGAATATTTGCCAGAAATAACTTAAACTTGTCCCAATAATACTTTTTAATGTTACTATTTTCTTTTAAATATTTGAAACCCATACTATGTTGAGACATGTGGTTTCTGATTATACTTTTCAGTTATGGGGTAAGCTTTTAAAATTATTAATTTGTTTTCTTTTTCTCTTGTCCCCTCTATCCCTTTCCTCTCTCTGACACACACTCTCTCTGCCTTCATCTTCCTCTCTCCCACCCTTTCTTTCTGATGTAGAGCTACAATAAGATAGCTTTCTACACTCCAGGAGGAGAGCTCATATCAAAACTCTACAGCACAAGAACATTAATCTTCATATCATATTATGTATTAGAAAAAAATATTAAGAATTGTAGTCAATAGCCTCATAAGCAAAATTATCCTTTATATTTCCTGAGTTGCAGAGTGGAAACTGGTTCTTCATCTGAGGATGTAGTTTCTATTAATTTTTTGAGATGTATATTTAAGAACTCACCAAAAATTGAAAAGTAAAATGTTTTGAGAATTGTAGTGATGAGCTGCAGGCCACTTCCCCTGCCCAGCTCCTGGCCACCGGCTAGCTTTACACAAAATAATTACACAGAAACTATATTCTTTTAAACACTGCCTTGGCCCATTAGCTCTAGCCTCTTACTGGCTAACTCTCACATCTTGATTAACCCATTTCTATTAATGTGTGTAGCACCACGAGGTGGTGGCTTACTGGGAAAGATCTTAACCTGCGTCCATTTCAGAGAGGAGAGCAATGGCGTCTGCCTCACTTCCCTTCTTTCCAGCATTATGTTCTGTCTATTCCACCCACCTATGTTCTGACCTATCAGGCCAAGCAGTTTCTTTATTAATTAACCAATGAAAGCAACACATAGAATGAAGATCCACCCACATCAGAGGATGATAATTAAAAACACATAAACCCACAAGGAAGTGGTACCTATTTCCTTTTTTTAATTTATGTATTAATTTATATTAATAGTAATGGAAAATGATTCTGTATAATTTATTGTATCAACTGTGTACATAAAATTAATAAAAAATATTATGTCCAGTTAATTTATGACACCATTATTTAAGAAGTTTGTGAAGTTTTAATGAGGACATAATATCTTTTTTTAGCAATTTTAAAATATATCTTACTAACTATGGTATAGTAAGGAGCCTCTTGTTTGTTTTCCCAGCTTCCCAACTTCCTGAAATAATCACACAGAAACTATATTATTTAAATCACTGTTTGGCAAAATACTTAAGTGTATTGTTAGTTAGCTCTTACATCTAGTATTAACCCATTTCCACTATTGTATATTTTACCACGAGGTTCGAAGCCTATCAGGAAAGTTCCAGCATCTGTCTCCAGTAGGGCTACATGGCTTCTCTTTATTCCGCCTCCCTTCTCCCAGCATTCAGTTTAGTTTTCCTAGCCTACCTAGCTCTACTCTTTTGCCAAATCACAGGCCAAGACAGTTTCTTTATTCACCATTGGTATTCATGGCATACAGAGGGGGAATCCCACATCATTATGGTTTCCATATAGTTCAGAGGATCACTAGACCTTATTTCTGTAGTCTAACTAAAACCATGCATCATTTGCTCATTGTCCCATCCTGTACCCTTCTCCCTCAATCTTCAGCCTCCACAGACTACCATTTCCTCCTATTCTTGAGTTCAGTTCTTCTAGCCGGCTCATACAAGTACAATCGTGGACCATTTCCTGGCTTATTTCGGTTAGTATAGTGTCTTTCAGTCCCATCTGTCCATTCATGTTATGTGTATGACAACATTGTTTTCAAAGCCACATGGACTCTCCTTCATATATGTGCCACATTTTTGTTCACTTATTTACTGACAGACACTTGGGCTGATTTTTAATGTTGGTTATTGTTAATATCTCTGCAGTGAACACTGAAGACAGATATATCTTCAACATACTGACTTCTGTTTTAAACATGCCAGTCTTTCATGTAGACATGCTTATATGCTTCTTAATTCTTTCTGTACTACTGAAGAGAACTTTAACTAGCACAGACTGACTAGGATTCTAACTAAGAAAAAAGTCTGAAAAGTCTGCATTACATGCTAACTTCTCTTTATATAAATAGGCTTTATAAAAATTAATAAATAGACATTATATGGCTTGATTTACAGCAATGGAAACTTGAATTTATACTGTTTTTCAGTGAGATTAGGAATAAAATGGAATCCTTTGTGGTGCCAGCCCTTCAGACTCCTTTAAGGTCCAGATAAGACACTTTCAGCTAGTGAAGCAAAATAACTAATGGATCTGAGGGAAAACTATCAATTCACAGGCAATTTTTTTCAGTATGTCTCTTTATTGTTCTCTGTTCATTGTACTCTATTCTAATTCTTTGGTTCTAACTGTCTATAACTTCTTAGCTCTAATTCTCTGTCTCAATTCTAATTCCAATTCTCTGATACTTTGTTTTTCTTCTTTTTTATTTTTTCATCTTTGCTAATTTCTGGGATGCTTCTAGGTTCTACTCCAGCTTCCTTTTGTTCCAATTTCTGTTATCTCTCTTTGTACTTATCCAGCTATATAGACCCACAAAACCTTTTAGGTGTAGGCAACCAGGCAACCTATGTAATCAGACAAAGGAAGTTTATGGCCACTAGCATTTTGTTAAATGTTAACAAGCAAGCTTCAATGTTAGTAAACTCTTAAGCTTGATGCTTATCAGAGACACCAGTGAAGGTTTGTCTTTCACTTGGCTGTGGGTAGATGGTTAATTATTTTACCTAAGAGTAAGACATAAGCAGTAAATCTCCTGGACTAACATCATCAGTTAACTGAAGTGAGGGTGAGGTGAGGAGTTAGGAATCTTTTAAAGTAAAGTTAGTTTTAGGGCATCACTATTCTTATCTATAAGTGAGGTAGAACCAAGGCATGCTTATTTTATCTATCTGTTTGAGCAGCTATGAATTAACAGCTTTGGACAAGTAGTTATTCTATGTCCTTGGATATTTGGGGATTTCTTAAATTGCCTGGATTCTAAATGCTAACCAAATGCCTGTGAATAAAGGTAAATGCAGGAAGGCAGATCTCTGTTTACGTAGGAGAGAGGAGCAAAGGCCTGGCGGTGGGAAGCAGGTTTCCTGACTGTGACTGTCTTCACACATAGCGCAAATAGTGCTGAACTGTGGGAGATAAATCCCAGATTTGTAACAGAAAAGGAATAGTTACAGCGAGAAACCTTATAGCAAGAAACAGCGCTTTGTTCATAAGGCAATAACACCAATATGCCCTGCATCTTGGTTTAGACCTTCACCAAAACTCTTGGCTCTGATGAGTCATCTCATAAAAACATGGCTGAATAATTACTGTACAATGTTGTGGCTTATAGCAGGAACACAGTCACCTTTTGTGAATAATGATGTTGATTATTTATTTTATTTTATTCTTTGAAATTAGATAGTTATTTCATGTCCCCCTTCCCTTTCTTGCCTCCAAGCCTTTATATGCCACCACAATTGTCCTCTTAAATTTATAGCCTCCATTTCTTTAATTGTTGTTGTGCACATATGTATTTCTAAATGCAACCTGCTCATTCTATATCATGTTACTTGTGTGTACACAATTTCAAGGATGACCATTTCGTGTTGGAGAACTGCAGGCATCGATCTCTCCAAATAGATTGCAAAGTAAGTTTTTACTACAGTCATGATTATGTGGAATCCCATCCCTTTGCTTTTCAAGTTTCTCTTAAGAGAAAGAACAGCACCACCATAACAGATCAAAGCTCCTGTGCTCAACACACATTGAGCCAAACTTGAATACTAATGACATATTTTTAAGACTTCCAGAGTTTGTGGCAATAAACTTTTGACTTGATGGAAAAGCATAGTAACACAGACTTCCAGTGAATTTATTTTGGTGATTTTTCTTGTATAGTGGTATTCTTATACATCTGTACTCCTCTGAATGTTTGATGTGGATCAAAAACATTTGTATCAAAATCCATAATTCTTTTACATGATTCTCTTAACTAGCTGAGGTAAGTGGAA
Source organism: Alexandromys fortis (assembly GCF_014885135.2). NCBI lineage: Eukaryota > Metazoa > Chordata > Mammalia > Rodentia > Cricetidae > Alexandromys > Alexandromys fortis. The sequence continues at coordinate 8,004,259 of NW_026067966.1, forward strand.
AGAAGTCCACAATTATTACACAAGTTCTTTAAGAGTACAGACACTGGAAAGTGCTTGGTTCTTCTTGAATATCTAAAGTTTACATAATGATTAGTCATTCAGAAATATCTAAAAAAATATCTTGAGCAGTGAATGAATCATTGAATAGAATAGACGATAAATTCACAAAATTATAACAATGCTTTTGAGTCCTAGATTCATAGGAAACACTGGTGAATATAAAAAGCCATGCGGTGAACCCTCACTGCCAGGAGCTGAGCTCCTGCTGCCTCACCTTCCCTGTCAGAATGGACTCAAGTCCCCAGAAACCATGAGATCAAGTAAGACCCATCAGAACTGGCCGTGTTTGTATCAACTTGACACAAACTAGAGTTATCAGAGAAGAAGGAGCATTATTTAAGGAAATGCCTGCGTGAGACCCAGCTGTAAGACATTTTCTCAATTAATAATCAATGCTGGGGGGGGCAGCCCATGTGAGCAGTGCAATCCCTTGTGCTAGTGGTTCTGGGTTCTATAAGAAAGCCAGCTGAGCAAGCCAGGGGACACAAACCAGTAAGCAAGACCCTTCCATGGCCTCTGCATCACTTCTCGCTTCCAGGTTCCTACAGGTTTGAATTCTTGCCCTGACTCCCTTCAGTGTTGACAATGCCGTGAAAGTGTAAACTGAACAGTCACTCCGCCCCATCTTTCTTTCAGTCATGGTGTTTCATTGCAGTGATAGAAATCCTAAGACACAGCCCTACTTTACTTATCAGATATCCTATCATAGTGATGAAAAATAGCTAGTTTAATTAATCAATGCCAAGTGAAAGGAGTTTCTTTGACGTTCAATGGAAAATCAACATTCCTAAGATTACCTGTCTTAAATATGGCTTAAATTCTGATAACTTTCAACAATCTAAGAAACAGCATTAAAGGAGAAAGATGACTTTGTTTTCTCACTCTTCTCTGTAACTCCTACCAAGTTTCAAGCTTTGAAGCATAATAACCTTTCCCAAGTAAATGTAGCCTCCTCACAGCTTACCCTGTGTCTACCCTACAATGTCAGAGTGGCTCACAGGTCTCAAATGGCTCAGATTACACCAATATTTTGCTCTAATTAGAAAGTATTCTGATTCAACATGAGTTTATGTTCAGAAGAGGAGAAGTGTCGAGGAGCTACGTTGCCGACTTTTCAAGAGATCTTCTTACCTGTTTTGTACAACTTGTGCTTCTCATTTATGGACTTCAATATATCAGTTACTGGTAAGGGGCTGAAATGGAAGAAGCCTAGGAACATAAAATCCTGTCCTGACTAGGAACAGAGAGTAGGAGACACTCTGTCCTTTACCACAGATGACACCCCTAAGCTGAGGGGCAACTGGAAGCTATGGGCTACCCTTCGTTGTTATGAGAGGTGACTGACTGGGTGCTGGATGTTGTTTTGGAATCTGTGAGATATGCCCTTCATACTTATTAATAATGAATAAATAATGCAATTAGTTGGCTAAGACTTTTTTCTCATGGAGGATTCTTTATAGATTTAAAATAACACGTAATGATATTAAAACTAGCCCTACAGAATAATAGTAACTGGAGAATGTGGAACCATGAACAAAAATTATAATATTAAAGATAGATTCCAACCATGATTTTACTTTTAATCAGTTAGCTCTGTGGTTTTTTTCTAAATGTGAATTATAATGATGTTGTAATCAAGTTATTTTTCAAAATATTAAGTGAAATAAAGCATATTTAAATGTTTCAATGTGTTGATTATCTTCTATTTTTATACTTAAGAAACCCAACCCTTTTAAACATCTTGTAAATACTGACAACGTTTTAAACTTTAAATTTCATTTACTTTAATACTCATACATACTTTATTAACAAAGACAGTTTTAGTACGTTAATTCCTTCCTGCCCAATGCTTGTCCATGAAATCACTGGACCATCTAAGTGTGGTTCTTGATACCAAGCTTTCTCTTTAACTCTATGATGAAGGGTAGTTTCCTCTGAGTGTTTCTTGACTTCTGAGCTGTTTATATAAAGTCCTCTAATTATGTAACTGATTCATATGATTAACGTAAGCTAGCTTATCTGTGCTATATAGAGATGAAGCTGGTGCACAGAAAACGTCATTCAGTTATGACTCCAACTCTTCTGCAATGTGCTGCAAGCAAAGAAAAAAAAAGGGAGACTATTTTTAAGTGCTTTACGCAGATTCTTTCAGGCTCATAAATGAATACAGGAAATGATCTTGACAGAGAAAGTGCAGTGAAATCCATGCTTGAGTAACATCGATTGAGAATAGCTCAACTTCAGTATAATGTGAGTTTGGAAGCTCAGAAGGCCTGCAGTAAAAAAAGGAAATCACTTTTCTGCTGTACTCAGAAGAGAAGCAAGCTATAGATAACCACTCTTGGTTTCAAGTGGCAATCTTCTGCCCAAAAGACATTCTCCACGCCTACTGCAAATTAACTGTGATTATGGTGTTCTTTCAACATGTACCTAGATTTATGCCTACAATAATGAGTCACTGGCAAAATATTATTTCAAAGGCTTTTTTAACCCTTTCAAAGCTTCTCCATTGGTGTTTGTTATGGAAAACAACGTATTAACATATTCTCTCAGTCCACCACTCCCTGGGAAGTCAGCATGTAGCAAGAGTAACTTTTGAAAACTTTGCCACAGGTGGATTTTCTTTTTTACGAGTTTCACCTCTCTTCTATCATATTCCATAATCTTGCCAGGGAAATACATTCAGTAGTAGCTTTCTCTTTACCACAGTTTTAGGGAGAAGAATCCTCAACTTTCTAATCTACTTGCTACAAAAACTTCCTGTTAAGATGTAAACTTTAAATTATCTTCAGGAAGTAGAAAAAGACAAGATCTCCTGAGTAAATTGGGAGCATGGGGACCTTGGGGGAGGGCTGAAGAGGGAAAGGGAGAGGCAGGGGAGGGGAGCAGAGAAAATTGTAGAGCTCAATGAAAAATCAGTAACAAATTATCTTCACAACCATCTGTAATGAGGTCTGGTGACCTCTTCTGACCTGCAGGCAGACACATAGACAGAATATTGTATACATAATAAATAAATAAAATATTTAAAAAATTATCTTCAAGAGAAATTATTAAAGGAAATTTAAATCATTGTTTGTACTAACACTATAAAGTGAAAAAAAAATTGGAAGTTGTTAGCATGCTTTTTATAGACCATCTAAAATTATCCAGTTATAGCACAGAGGTAACCAATATAGAGCCAGCAGTAGGGGTGACCAATGCTGCTTTAATTGCTTGGTTTCAAGATAGGAAACTTTGACTTTTTCTGATGTCATATACAGCAGTTGAGTTGCAAAGAACTGAGCAAGGTTTGTTAGTGTGAGAACAAGGATATTGATAAACATTCTACCCCTAATCTGTCTTAGATCCAAGCAATTCCATACAGTGATTTCTGAGGATCATGTGCTGTTTAAGCTATAACAGTAAAAACATAGAATTTATATATGCTTTTAAGCACAGATTAAAGCACAGTGTAGCTCATTATTTAATGTAATTAACTATGTATCCATCCACCATATTTCATTTTCATGTCTATTAGTTGCATATTCTAAGGCTATTTATTCAACCAGGGAATATGTATTCTATAATACAACTGTATTTTCTGTTGTGGAAGTTTTCAAGAAAGTTCAATTCATTTAACAGATTTTTACAATATTAATTACATTAAAGGCACTATGCAAAGTTCTTAGAGATAAAAATGGGAAATGCATCGTCTTGTCATTCAAAACAGTGTATTATTTTATTATTAAAATTTATGTTACAAGCATAAGTGTTACTACAGAATGCATACTGTTAAACACAAAATATATCAATATTTTTGAAATACTTATTAGTAATGCATGCATATGACAACATAGAGTAGAGATGGATAGATAGATAACCAGTAATAAAAATTAGATTATGTGGTAAAAATAGCATATGCTGAATTAAAAAATAAATAAATTTAATGAAATATGCAAAACTACTTTTCTGGTTTAGAGAATATTTTGAATAAGGAACAAAATTTTTGAACCCAAGGGTACTCAGAACATTTTTCTGCTGAGGTTGAGCCAAGAGAAATAGAACCAGGCAGACATGAAGCTGTGGATTGAATCAAGTTATAAACAATCATAAAAACTGTAAAATTAGGGAAACATTCCATCTTAGGCATTTATTATAGTATAGAGGTACTATGATATAATCAAATTTGCAATTAAAACCTTTTGCAGAAATATTTAAGATAGACAAGCTGAAAGCTGTTAGAGTCATAAAAACAATATACTCTATTTTTTTATTGGACCCTATTATCCATCAGTGAAATTAGTCAATAATTTTATGTAAACACTTCTATATGTGAAAGACTAACACAAAGTCTTTATATGCATTTTAATTGATACCATTTTTAACTGACAAGACTATGACTTCCCACAATCTCAGGATAGTGTTTATAATGTAATTATAATGTAGAAATTTTAAATCAAATGAATGCTCCCATTACCTTGTTTACCCATCATTTTCATGAGAAAATTTAAATTTATTTATCATTATTTTACTCTTAGTTATTTAAAATATACAGAATTACTGATAGAAGTCACCTGCCATGCAATCATTCTCTGAGAGTATTTGTTCTGTACATCAGATATTACCCTTTATCTAACAACTTCTGCCCTCTCCATCCCATTCTTCAGGAAGGTAAATGAAACCAGTATATCAGAGACATTTGCATGCCTCATGTTAATTATGCATTTGTTTTAACAGCTAAGATATATGGAATCAGGCAAAATGAATGAATAGCGGAGACGTGGTACACCCGTGAGATAAAGTATCCTTCAGCGTTTCCTGCTGAAGACCAGTGGCTCCCAGCATTCTCCCAGGCATGTTGTTGCTACATTAGCACTGTTGAAACATCAGACTTCATGGACTACTCAAATGGTGTCCTACAAACCGATCCAATAAATCCCCTTTACAATTCATATTCATTCTATGGTTCCGTTCCTCTGAAAGACCCTGGCTAATACAAACATGAATGAGCTTGAGGAGCATCATATTGAGTGAAAGACTCAGCGGCAGAAAGAGAAGACTCACAGAGTTCCACTTAAATGTGGATCCAATAGGATAAATTCATAAAGGTAGAAAGTTCCATGATGATTTTCAAGTTTTTATTTTTTTAAAATTTCATATATGTATACAAGGCATTTTGATTATATCTACCTCAACTCCCTCCCTTCATCTTAATCAACTGATCCCCACATCTCCCTGTGAACTAGCCTTTGCCCCTTTATATTATTTATAATCCAATAAGTCCAATTAGTGCTGCTCATACACTCACGTATGTGGGGTCAAACTTGGAAAAACACACAAACCATCGCTCCTCAACCATGAGCTCCTCAACTGGGGGTAGAATATGATGATCCCCTTCTACATCTATGCTGGGATTTTTAACTTTTTTGATTTTGCCAAGATCTTGTGTAGGTAACCACAACTTCTCTGAGTTCTAAGAAATTATTGATGTGGTGGCTTGTGCCTGTAATCCAATTACTTGGGAAGCTGAGGCAGGAGGATCACCAGTTCTAAAACAATCTGCCTATACAGAAATACTCTGTATTATAACAAAACAAAATAACAAAATATCTCCTGAGAAATATGTCCCAGTTCAGTTTGTTGATCAGTAAAATATGAATATTTGCAAAAATATCAGAGTCATTTTTGATTACTGTAAAAAATTAAGTGATGTCTTAAAACTACATGTGTCCAAGTTGGCTTTCCACTTGTGATCCTCCTGTTTCATCCCAAATGACTGAATTATAGGTATATGACATCACACCAGTCATCTTTAAAAGACATATTACTTATGTTCTGTAAAGTTTTCTAATTTACCATGAGTTTATAAAATGATTGTTTAGTAGTCGCCAAATAACTTCTACCCTATAAAAATTAAAGATGAAAAGGAAAAAAGAATATTAGAAGATAGAGACACATGAGATGAAAAGGAAGTTGTAAAGGAAGAATTCTTTTTATTTTCATTAAAGTTAAGCCTGTCTCACAGAAGCCAATGCCTGTTGGAACCATAGGAATGCCTGGGATGAGAAATGTCCTTGTAGATGCTATATGAACAGTTGGTCTTAGAATGTCATCAAAAGCCCAAATTAATCAGACTAGTTTTTAGATAAAAAAGAATTAAAACAAATGCCATTACCAATTCTCCATATAGAATGATGCATAACTGAAAAACTATTTTAATTTATCTTTATTTCCTCAGGCTTTAGAAACATCTGGTTTCTGTATTTTTGCTGTACATATTGTTCACCATCACAAATGCATTCATTCAAACTAGCCGTCAAATGCTGATGAATCAAGATGAAAACATTATAAATGTCAACAAACTTCATCATAATTAGTTATACTTCTCTGTAATTTCCTCTGTAAACAGTAATAGGAAAACATATTTTTTCACAATGGAAAAATTTGAGAGTGAATCAAGCTTCAACAGTATTTAAGATGCATTTCTTGCCTTCAAGTAGCTTATAAAATATCCACAAAGAGCACACTGTTTTCTGATTTTGGAGCCAGTTGAAAACAGTAAGAACTGGAGAGAAAGTATAGACCAAGGCATCGCCTGTATCACAGAGACAGGTTCTCTGCAGAGCACAATTCAGCAATGGCCAAGGGGCTTATAGATACTCTCATTTCTTCACCTCAAATTGAAGTTCTTTTCCACTGTGGTAATCACAAGGCAGTGATCTGATAAAAACATTCTCACTAGAGAAATACAGATATGTAAAGAAAGTAGAGAAGAGGTGGTGAGCTGCTGTATACAGCTATCTGTCTTCAATCTACTGAGCAACTATGTTCTACTGAACAACTATGTCAGTTATCCATAGGACAGGAATGAACTGAGGATGTGGGTGGTAGGAAGAATCTATTGTATTAATCCAATAAAGACCAGCCATATTGAACTTATTCCTCCTAAATACAGTTTGACGTAGAAGACATAACCCAAGAAGGTTATAGTTTGATCAAACAAACAGAAGGGGGAACACAGTTATAATTTGGTCTGAATGGAGCTCAGCGGGAGGCTGGAATATTTAAGGGTAGTTCTTGTTGCAGATGGGAACCACGGTGGGCCTTGAAGAAGTAGGATTCTTGAGATGGATGGGCAGTTGTTTTTCAAAATAAGAGAGGTGTTGATAGGCATTGAAACTTTACATCAGAAAAACTAGCAGGCTAAGTAAAAAATACAGCAGATCATGACAATCAGCTTGAGCAGGCTTTATAAGATAGTACAGAAATTTCTCATCTGGAAGAACAGTTTAGTCTGTTTCTGTTTTTACAGAACAGTTACATAAACTTAAGTTGTGTGTATCTACTGTCTTCTCCAGAAATAATGGTTCCAATCACAATGAGTTGACAAACATAAGATTGGTTTGCATCTACTTGTTATTTTTTTAAAATGAATTTTCTATTGAGAAATATTCAATTATCAAAATGTAGAAAACTAATGAACTATACTGTTCTTTTAAATAATTAATGTTTAAAAATAGTAGGCCAACAACCAGAGCTGATGCTCCTATGATAAATAACAAATTGGTTTTTGTCTAAATACTGAGGAGTAAGCTTTGGAGAAGGTAACAGAAACAGCATGGCCGTTTAAGAATATTGATCTCCTGTCTGCCACAACCATTCTAAGAACAGAAATAAAATCTTTTTACCTTGGAATACTGGGGAGAAAATTACTTGAGCCTGTTATTTTCCAAGTCATATTTTGATGTGGGAGTGTCATATATCAATCTGTTGATTTCATTGGTTAAGCAATAAAGGAACTCCTTGGCCCTGATAGGTTAAAAGATAGATGGGAGGAGGAAACAGAATAGAATTCTGGGCGGAAGAGGAAGTGAGGTCAGACTCTGCTCTGCTCCCAGAGACTCAACAGCTCTGCTCTCTGGAGCAGAGACACCATGATGGACGGAGGCTAGAATCTTCCCTGTAAGCGCACCTTGGGGTGCTTACACACATCATTAGAAATGGGCTAGTCCAGGTGCGAGAATTAGCCTGTAAGGGCTAGAGTTCATGGGCCAAGCAGTTCTTAAATGAATACAGTTTGTGTGCTGTTATTTCGGGCATGAGCTAGCCAAGCGGCCGGGGTGTTGGGGACGCAGCCCCGCCGCTCCTATTTCAACAATATTTGCTATTGTCAGTGTTTTTAATGGTAATGTAATTTATTTGGACATGAAACTAATCTGTTGTTCACAGCCCCTAAGAAACAGGTTTTATTCTATTTTGAAAAAGTAAAGGAAATTATTTGTTAAAAGTATTTCACTAAATTTAAACTTAGATGCAATAGTAGTTACTTTTTAAATTGTTTTATTAAACAAAGGTGCATATAGAAGTCAGTAAAAAGAAACACGGTTGATTGACACATAGAACAAGTGTCCTCCCCTCATCACCATATCCTAGCCCAAAACTTTGGTGAAAACCCCTGCTTTACCAGGCCATAGTGGTACCCGGAACCCCAGGTAAGACCCTAACTGTGGACACCAACACTTCCTCAGAGCCTGCCCAGCTTTCCCCAAAAGCCCCATCTATTTCTCCTCTCCATATTCTGGCCTACAAAATATCCTTAAGAAAGGTAAAAATTGTACATTTCACTCTAAACTAATGAGATACTATTTCAAATGGCAATTTAATACAGTTATGAGTGCGTAAACTGTTCTATTTGAAGGACTGGCCACTCTTACAATTTAGTGATAAAACACAACTCAATAGAATGTATTTGGAAGACAATAGGCTAAAACATACCACAGATTTCAAAATACTTACTCATTTTTATATGTCACTCCTCTCTCTGGAATTTATTTGATATTGTTAGATCAATAATGTTATATTTTGACAAATACTTATAAAAGGAGATATCTTTCAATGTGAAAAGCTAGAAATGGTGTAAATACATAAAATTCAGAGATGATCATGATTTATCAGCATACTAGAATTATACAATGTCTCAAATATGAAAGAAGTTGTGAACATTATGTTTAAAAGTTATCACTTCTTTTTACTCTTCCTCTATGATATTATTATTCAGATGTCATCAGAAAACTATAAAACAGTCCAAACTCCTGATATGTGAATTTGGCATGAGATATTTCTACAATCCTTTTAGATTAGAAATTAAGATTTATATTGGTGTATTTGTTTTTTGTGGCTGCCATACCAAATTATCACAAATTGACTTAAAACATGAATTTGCCTCACAGCTCTGGAGGGCAGAATTTGAACTCAGTACACTAGGCTATGCCATAGGATATTTGATAACACTGAATACCGAGATTGCATTATTTAGATAAAATCAACCATAGGTTAAAAGGCAGAACAAGCAATCAGTTGGCTAGAAGTAACCATAGAGAGGGAGGGGAAGTCTGGAGGATGGGGGAGCACAGGACTTCATCCTCTTCTAGCTCAAGTCTCCTCTGCCTCCCTCTTAAGCACCCAAGACTGGATTAATTCACTTTGGGATGATAAAGGTAATGTCTCAGGAATACTATGCACACAGTCCATTTTTAACATAAAAAGTACTAAATTCACAAGTTCCAGACATTAGGGTATGGACAGCTTTGGCTATTATTCTATAAAAAAAAAAAAGCACAGGTGCCCATTGCATTTTACTATTTGAACACTTCATCTGTGATCCACAAGGGTCATAATTCCTACTAAAAATGATATCTTAGTGTTAGTAGAATTATTGCTGTGTGACTACTCCAAGGTAGCTGGTTCTACGACAGCATAGGAGAGATCTGATACTCACCCAAAAGTTATTGTCACCAAATTAAAAAGTACACATCACATTGCTATGTACCATAATTATGAAAAATTCATCATCTGTACAATATCATCAATAGAATATGGAGCCGAAGACTAACGACTGTGTTTAAGTGACTTTCCAGAGTATCTGGCAGCACAGCCAAGCAAGAATCTGAGAACACATGGCAGGAAGGAGAGTTTTGTTGGTAGATACCATCTGCCAAAAGAATGCCAGTTACTCTGAAAGACTTTGCTATTGACACTCAGACCCACAGGAGAATGTTGCTTGACTGGGTGGCTATTATCACCCCCAAAAGTTCATACATCTGCCTGGTGGTGGTGGCGCACGACTTTAATCCCATCACTCTGGAGGCAGAAGCAGGCGGATCTCTGGGAGTTCGAGGCCAGCCTGGTCTACAAGAGCTAGTTCCGGGACGGGCACCAAAGCTACAGAGAAACCCTGCCTCGAAAAACCAAAAAAAAAAAAAAAAGTTCATGCATCTGGTATACTACTAGTTTTGTCTCTTTTATCGTCCTAATTTGATGGGTTACATTTTTCCAGAAAAAACTTTTATTTTTTGTCTGTTTCTTTTAAATTTTAATTTTTTGAATAGTTCTCATGTAGCCAAGACTAGCTTTGACTTCTTGTCCTACAGCTTCTGCCTCCCAAATTCTGGGATTGCCAATGTTGAATTAATGCTTGGTGCTTGGTGGGCTGGCACTCTCCCAACTGAGTTGTTGCTCTGATTCAAGAAACTGGAGGAGGGGAGGAAGTGGGAAATGGAATTGTTATGTAAAATGAAAAAAGATAGTTTGTTTTCTCTCTTAAAAAAATAAAATAGAGAAAAGAATAGGGGGTATCAGAGACTTTGGAAAGCCTTAGGAAATAGAGAAGATGGAGGAACTTGTCAAAGATAATATTTTCTATAACTGAGGCACAACGGCATATATCCAGTATGTGATCTCATAAATGCTTCTTTAGTTTTTCGTGCTTTGGTCTATCACTATGTTCATTGGTAAAGTTTTGTCTCCTGAACAGATTCATAAAATCACCAAGGGAACAAAGAGATTAGTTATTTTTCTGTTGCTGCGATATAACAATACATGACTAAGAACAATTTACAGAAGGAAGAGGCTCTTTTGGTTTCCAGTTTCAGAGGAGGAGTCCGTAATTGGTGAGGAGGGGGAACGCCAGCAGGTGGTTGGAGAAGGGAAATGGCTGATTGCATTTCCATCCACACACAAGCAGTAGACACAGCATACTACAAGGGGGCAGAGCTGTGAACTCTCAAAGCCCCCCAACCCCCACTGATGTATTTCTACCAAAAGTTTTATAACTTTTTCCAAACATCACTGCCAGTGTTCAAATCTATGAGCCTATGGGGGGAATTTACCATTCAGTCGATCACAGTAATCCCTGTGTTACCTTTTTGCAACCTCACTTTCCCTCTCCTGGTTCCCAATAACCATTAAGTGTATAGCTAGACATCTCCTTACTCCATTTGATTTTAGGGATGTTTTATGAACATAGACTACATAAACTAGGGATATTGGCTTCTTTGACTCTCTTTCTTTCCATAAAGATTCAATTTGTTATATTAAAAGCATATGTCATTTTATCTTTAAATAACTTATCATAGAACATAAATATGAATTTTGACACAATTTGTTCACCAAAAGACACTATTGTGCATCTTGGTCATATTTCTCCAGAGATTCAACCAGTGTAAATAGTACAAAGATCATAGACAGAGGGTGATTCATGGAGGGGGTGAGATGTGGACTAATAATTGGTTCACAAAATTCTATTATTCAAGAAGTTTCATAATTTTGGCACTTGTTGAAACAGTAAAGATGATTTGATTTTAATTAATACTATCTTGATAGGGTCTTGCAATAGAAGGTTAATAAGGGGGTGGCTTCTAAATGCAACAATGACAACCTGAGATTTATAGCTAAAAAGTAGAGTGAAGTGGTTGTTGGGAAGGATTCATAAAAGCTAAGAGTGGCCTTCCATAGTAGCCAAATAGGAATCTTGCTAAAGCATCCCAAAGTAATCAGTTATTAAGAGCAGAAGCAAAAAGAATCTTTTAAGTTGATTTAAGAAAATGGTTGAGCAATTTGAACACAAGCAGAAGCACAAAATCATAAGGTCAAGGCTCAAATGAGAATACGGTACAAAAGAGCTTAACTGACGTTAGGTCTAGGAGAGAGGCCTTGTTAAGTTTGCCTCATTATTCTTTCTCTGTACTTCTAATCCCCAGACATCAAAGCATGGGTACTATTTTTAGTCTACCCTGTGGGTAATCATTTTAAGCACTAAGGCCACTGTCTTGAGCTCGCCACTATTTTACTTTTCTTTAAAGACTTACATTTCCTGAAAATGTCAGAGTGGCAATTAGACCACAAGAGGACATTGTAGTTGGATTGTAACAGTCAGTAAGGAGGGGTGTGATGATCAGTGGCAGCTGGGCTTCTGAGGACTGGAGTCTCTGCACTCTGTGGGTTTGAGAAAACCAGAGAAATTACAAGAATAGATTTTTCAAAAATCCTTTAGTACCCAGGACCCACTTGAGGAATGCTCAGGCTTCATATTGAGAATTTGACTTGCAATTATTATTAAAGACACAGGCTTTTGCATCTGAAAGAATGTCAGATTCTGCTGGCCAACAGACATAGTATCCCTGCCTTAGAAATTAATAAAAAAAATTAAAATTGCTACAATGAACCCAAGCACTCACATGGGAAAGAAAAAGGATAATAAGAGAAAGGCAAACCATCCTTCAAAGTGTATTATACAATCTGAAAAAAGAAAAATTGGCTTAGTCAATAAGATGCACCGGTTCATATTCTAAAGAGAAATATTCAAAGGTATAAATGATATCACAAGAGTAAACAGGAAGAGGTGGTAATAGTGAGGGAAGGGCTAGGATAAAGGAACAAGGGAGAAAATTGGTAATTTGAAAATAAGTCTAAGTGGCTAAGTCCACTGGGAGAGATGAAATCGACATTGAGCATGTAAAAGGCCAGAGAGAGATGGTGCCAACATATAAAGCAGAGGGGCTACTCAGAGCAGGGCCTCCTATCTAGGCTTCTCTTGTAGCTGCCACTCTCCTTCTTCTCCTCTCTGAATAAGAAAATTTTAAAGATTACTTATGGTGAATCAATTTGCTGGGCAGATATGAACTTACTGAAAATCAAATGTCCAAAGACATACTAGTGACATATGAAAATGTTATATGAAAAAACATACCATTCTAAGCCATGGTTACTCCCATCCTGAAATTTACCCATTGGAAAGTAACATACTGTTTGGGTAAAACAGGTAGCCCATATATTAAAGGTTTAATTTTTATTTTTAGACTCTTACAATTTTCTTTATTTTTATTTTGCGTGTTTTAACAACTAGACTTAGGATTAATATTACATATTGTCACATGCACATATGCTTAAGAGTGTTTCGTATGTCTGTGTTCCATCTGCATGTGCCTGGTATCTCTGAAGGACAGAAGTAATCAGATCCCCTAGAACTGGAGTTACAGATGCTGTGAGCACCCATGCATATCCAGCATCCTGGGAACCAGGCCTGGGCGCTCTCCGAGAGCGCAGAGCTCTGAGCTGATGACTCACCTCTCCAGTCCCGAGATCTCTATTTTCATGTGACCATTTGGTACATGTCTCGTTTTTCTTTATAAATAGGTTGAACTCACGCCAATGAAATGCTTCTAGTAAAAATAACGTAGTGTATTAGCACAGATTGTTTAAGTTCCTTCAGGAAGTTTTCCATAAGGATTGCATTGAATCAGAATTAAAAGTTAATGCACAATAAACTGTGACTATCATTACACAAGACAATGATTTGGAAAAGAGTGAGGAGAGAATGGTGTAAAAGAAAGACATGCTGAATTTTGGGTAGGACTTTGAGTCATTACGTTGCAGAAATTCAAATGTAACTAAATGTGTTGATATAGTATTTTAGCAAAAGTGCAGAATCTAAGAAGGGATTTATTAAGGTTTAAAGCAGCTGAAACCACGTGAGAATACATCATCATGGGGAGTTCCGTGGAAAGAAGTCAGTTTACTAACTCGGTGCTGCTGGAGATCAGGAGACGTAATTCTGTAAAATTCCCTGCTAGTTTAAAACCAACGCTGTGCCACCTGTAGCAATTAGCCAGCTACACTTGGGGTGTCAGCTGCTCAGCAACGTTTGCACAGAAACAGCTTCTTCTATGTCTATTTAGAGAGCATTCACCCTCCTTAATTCCATTTGAAATTAAAGTCCAGTTGTGGTCACTTTTTAATTAAACAGGGAATTGTGTTGCAAGGAGAAGGGCAGAGAAAGCCATGTTAGGTGGCGTTCTACAGTAGAAAGACGACAAAAAGCAAAGTTGAATTTTTTGCTGTTGGTTTTTTTTTTTCTGATGAAATGTCTTTGTAAAATTTTAAATACTCTCTTTTTTATGTGACACACAGAAATAATGTTGAACTTTGCAGCTACTATTCTGGCTGGTGAGATTTTGCAAGCCCAATAAATAAAATCAAAGCTTTGGAAAGAGGAAATATAAGAATAGCGATCTTACAGGCACTGACGCCAGATAGTGGTTGTGTCTCAAATGTGCTTATACCACTTGCTATTGTCCATCTACTTTCTATAAAGTCTCTGAAACTCAGTTCTGTGTCTGTATAGTGAAAACCTTCATGAGAATACTGTCTTACATGAGAAACGCTGTGGCTCCCAGTTCATCTGGAGGAAGTCTGACTCCTCGTATTCATAGAGAAAATACTTCTCATCATTTATCACCTCTTATCATCTCTTATATATTAATTGCTTATTACTAGAATGGAAAAAAATTCTCTTTACTTTTGGACCAATATCACTGTGCCTAATATCTGTCTATAAGAGGAAAAGTAAGAATTTATTATTGTCCAATGTTATTTCTTTCTTCCATCTTACCATATTGGCAACACTATAGTACTGCTGCAGAGTAGAAAAATCACACCAAAGTTTGCACACGTTTTTGATAGCCACCATATTATTTCTAAATTCAATCTGACAAAGCATGTAAGGTAAGCTTTCAATAAAGTAGACACAATAAATTCAATTTTGAAGTGAAAATATATAAAATCCAGAATTACAATGAAGTATTATTTTAAACTAGTTACTTTTACCACTTATGTAAATAAGACACCTGGGGCTCCTACTTTAGGATAAGTGAAAGAAGTACTTAGAGGCTAATCAGATGCCTCAGCAGGGAAGGCGCTTTCTTGAGATTTATTGGGGTACCAGCCCACTAAACCTCTCAGGATCCATATTAAACGCTATAGCAAGTGAAAACTGACTCAAAGGGATCTGAGGTGAACAAGTCTGCTCAAACACATTTCCCACTTAAGTCCCTATTCTTCAAAACACATTCCTTCCAATGCTCTATGTTCTCCCTCTCCCAGTGTTCGCTTTATGTTCTCAATGCTTCTCTCGGTCCCACAAGGTTTTCAGTTTATATACCCATACAGACACAATTAACAATCCTTTAGGCAATAGCAAGGATACCAGGCATTTCACAGGGCCAAGAAATCAGAATAGGCTGGGAAAGCAGGTGCCTGTTAGCTTGTTTATGTCTCAGAGGGAGCAGGATTGTGAAGTGCCTGGGCATATGTGAAAAGGGGTAGAGAGGAAGGGGTGTGATTTCTAAGTGGGGAAAGGAAGCATGTGTGTTAACTACATTTCTGTGGTTAGCTAAGCTAGAACTTTGTAATTGATAAATGCAGAAAACGAGGGAAGGAAAAAAGCACTTTGTTCCTACATTGGCTGGGAACACAGTGCTGTGGTAGCCATGGCAACTGGCGTTAGCTGTGGGTTGGAAATACTTGGAGCTTGCTCTGCACTGGTATTTTTGCCAAATGCTCGCTGATTAAAGGGAATGGAATCTTTTAGCCCTAGAGATAACATCTAAGGTGGCTAGATCAAAGGGGAAGCAAGCGGTGGTAGTGTAAAACTGGGATGCTAGCAGTTCCTGCCTCCAGGACAAGCGGCAGCTTTATTCCTGCGGATGCCTGAGTGAGAAGAATTTCCTTTCTCCAGGGCCTTTTCAAGAACTCAAGACACCCAGTATCTATTCTATACACCACGATTATACGGTCAAATGAGAAGTCATGCAGTAGAACGGTACACGAGGGAGGTACGCCCAGTAATTGGTTAGTATACTGCTGCGGCTATTTGGGACGAATCCCACGGTGGAAAAGGGAGTGCTCTGGCTTCACAGGGGTTTTACAGAAATGACAGTGACAAATCAGAAGGCAGGTCCCCAGAGCTCTGCATGTTGGGTATTAGCCTAGAGACTGGCAGCTGTATTCTCACTCTGTAATGCTTGGATCACAGCAGCACTTGTTGTAAGTCTAAGGACCAGACTCTGATCTTTGACCCAGGGTCTCAAATGAAACAGAAAATCTGTTTTCCAAAGTGGTCCTCTGTCCTCCACATGTGCACCGTTGCACGGGTGCTATTTCAGGCCTGCACCAGAAAAACTCTCTGTCTCTGTCATATCTCTCTCTCTCTCTCTCTCTCTCTCTCTCTCTCTCTCTCTCTCTCTCTCTCACACACACACACACACACACACACACACAAACAAAAAAATCTAGATATATAATAAAATAATATAATCAGGAAACTATAACAAAATGCATATACTGGTTGGCTTGTACAAAGAATCTTATTTGCTTAGGACTTGAGATGTGGGAAATCTAAGATGTTGGGCAATACATTTTTTTTATATAAAGAAATAAAGACATCTGTCTTTTTAATGTCCACACAGGTTAGAGAAATAGAGAGCTGGCTGTGGTGTAAGTTTGGAGGGAAACAATTTCCCCATAACATGAGCAAATGGGCATTTGATAAGGATCCGTAACAACAGAAAACATCCAGAAAAAAAACTACAACCAAAATACGTTCTGGGCTCAATATCCAGCTGGCTGAGTTTTATGGATTAGGCGTCCCCCAAGACAGCCCATTGCTGCCATAGTTGATTTGCAGCAAGTTGTAAACTGATGGTCGCTTCCCTGTGAGGATAATTGCCACTTGTGCTACTAATCACCATAGCTATCGGCATTATTTATAGAATCAGACCTCTTCCTTTAAAAGACAGACTTTCCCAGTTACTTTTATTTACAACGATATTTGTACTGGACAGGTATGAGATCTATGAAGCCAACACATTTGCTACCTCTTCTGCAAGAGAATGTGGTTTCTATCGGTTCAGGAAGAGGCTGGAAACATAAGGAGTGCCAAAATGCAGCTCCTCGTCTCATCACAGACTCTGGCAGCTCATTTCCTGCATGAGTAATATTTGCAAGACAAAAGCACCCTTACCAGCCTGGGATCATCGTTCACGTAAAACCTCAGAGCATATTTTATATTGACTAACACTGGCTGGGGCTGTCTGAAAGCCCAAAGAGATCGTGGATGAAAAGTCTACCCAAGTGTTTATCATAACAATTCTGAGTTGACTGCGTAGCAGCATCTTGGTGTAGGCATTGTGTTTGTGGGTCTGTTATCTTTGATACCACAAAGAGAAGTTGTCATGTAATCACTCATGCTACAAATACCTGAGAATGTATCATGTCTACTGCCTGCTGGTCTGCCTGGGTGCTAGACAGTGTTTGCCCTTGTATAATGGAATGGATGAACTTGATTGTTTTTATTGATATTACAATATAATAGGCCTATGATGTAGACAGACACCTAGCTAAAGACTTTCTCTCACTTAAAATGCTTTTTAAGACATTCTGTCTTCCTGAGGTGTTGAACACCATACTGAGGTACTGATTGTGAATGTCCAGTTCCTAAGGCAGGGCCCTTACTCCTATTTGAGAAGGTAGTCATAGGCTAATGATATACCAAGGTTCCTTTAACCTTAGCTGCTGCTCTTGAATCAGTGTTCAAGTCCATGTTTGTGTACTGTTGTAGCTAGAAGTATTATTCATTCTGTTGGTCCCCCTGGACCGGTTTCTCTCAAGCCACTTACGAAATAACTACTCTGAGGCTTAATATTAATTCATATTCTTTGACCTATTAGCTCAGTCTTCTTATTAACTAACTCTTACATTCTAAATTAACCAATTTCTATTATTTTATATTTTACCACAAGGCTCGTGGTTTTTTTTTCCCCACATCTTGTTTCTTGGTAGTTGCTCAGATCTGCCTGACTCTCTGTATTCAGTTTAGTTTTTCTGCCTAACTATATTTTGCCCTGCCATAGGGAAAAGCAACTTCTTTTATTAACCAATGTTAATAATTAAATACACGTTCACAGCATACAGAGGAGAATTCCACATCACTCTGTGAATGTAATACTCCAGACAAGAACTAGAAAAGGTCTCCCCTTGATTTACAATCTGTTATTCTCAATCTTTGAACTAGCATTTAGACATTTATATGAGTACCACTTAGGGACATTTCTTCTTGTGAAGAGGATAACGTCTTGCAATCATGTTAAATTCTCCTACTTTTTTATAGTCTGTCCAAAGGTTGTCCAAATTACAAACATAACCTTATTGTCCTAATTATTTTAAATAATTTTAAAACCTTATTTTATTTTCCTTTAAACCCTCCAAACTCACTTCTCAAAATGCCTTCTGGTTTCATAAGTTGATGAAATAATCTTTCGCCTCTTTGCCATCTGCGCTGCTGTTGTGTTCTCTCTGATGTTGTTTCTGATGGTATACTCTCTCTGATTCTCACACCTTGATGTAGTGTCTGACTATTGCCACATATTGAAAACTATGAAAATTGAAGCATTTTTTTTTGTATTTTTCACTTTATTGTCCAGCAGTCATGGAAGCTGTTGAAGTGGAAGAACTTGGTAAATGCTTTTTTTTATTCATGGTTCTTAAATTTGTGATATTTACAATGCATGGGAAACTGGTGTTCTTTTGTGGAATTATTACATAGTCCTGTTTTTATCATTATGATGGTTTTTACTTAGAGTGATTTTGCTTCAGGGCTATGCTTAAAGCCTCATTGCTGACTGTAATAAATCAGGGTTTTCTTCTAAGTAGTTGTTGTTTTCCAGCTACACGGAGCTGTGCTGAACAACATAAGGTGCAAATCAGCATCAACACATGGAGACTCGGGCAATCAGACTTGCTGCTAATGGCCATAATGGGGGATCCTGCAGATATCCTGTGTGTGCTAATGGAGGCCAGGGAGAAAAGGCTTGATTCTTTGTTAGTATTAACTCTAAATGCCAGTGGTCTGAAATGTGTGGCCCTTTCTGTATTATTCTTTGCATGTCTGTGTATAATATATGACACTGGCATTGCTTTGGCTCTATTTCAAGTTCTTAGAAAATAGCAAACAACTACAAAATAAAAATTCAGGATAATTAGATCATTGTTTGTAATCCAGCTGAAATCCTTAAATAATATAGCATGTTTTTATATTATACAGTGGCTATATAAATATGCTATATTATTTATATCTAGTGTAACTAAAGAAATAGAAGTATAGGAGACACAGGGAAGTAAAAGTAGAAATTTAAATATATATATATATATATATGCATTCAATTACAGGATAGTGGATGTTGAAGTATAACATCTGTTTTCTGGCATTTCTTCTTTAAAAATCCTCTCATTTAAATACATGGTATCATTGTACTCTTCCTGCTTTAATATGTATTGTAAGATCATTTAAGAAACTGTTTCTATCAATAGGAGTCACAAGCCAACCAAATGATAATAGTGGTTGGATTAAGATATGTTATTTACATGTAATACAAGTTAGAAAGTTCTATAATTTGAAAATCCACAATGGGATCAATCAATCAATCAATCAATCAATAAAAGAGGAGGGAGGGAAGGGGGATGTTTTATTGCCTTTGGTAAGCACATAGCACCTTCGGGTCTTTTGGAATAAGCTTCTATAACTCCGAGAACATTGTGATTTTAGTTTTTTTCTTACAGTGTCAAATGGTAATCATCTAGAAAAATGGTTTACTTTTACAACCTTAGCAATTCATCCTAAAAATCATTAGCATTAGGACTAGATACTAAATTTTCTAGCTGACCGGGCGATGGTGGTGCACGCCTTTAATCCCAGCACTCGGGAGGCAGAGGCAGGAGGATCTCTGTGAGTTCGAGGCCAGCCTGGTCTACAAAAGTTAGTTCCAGGACAGGCTTCAAAGCTACAGAGAAACCCTGTCTCGAGGAGAAAAAAAAAGGAATAAATTTTCTAGCTGTCACTATTTGACATTTTATTTATTGCAGATTAGTAGGAAGTTGGTAGAGGGGAAGCTTCTATGGTTGGAAGCACATTCAGAAGATTAAGTCCAACACCATGTCAGATAGTTGACAACTGACAGGTGTCCACAGCAAGAAGAGACGATTCTTGGGGAGTTATGGTTTTTTCTGCTTTCTTTTGTGTCTTGTTCTTGGGGTGTGCTCTCCAGTAGAGTCTGCACAGCACACTGAAGTATGGAATGATCTTGTTTTGTTCCTCCTCTGTAACTAGGAATTATTTCTGCCAAATAAATGAATTATTTGGCAGAACTTCCCGAATCAATATTTTAAGTGATTATCTTGTTTTTCTCTTCTGTTGGTTCCACAAACAAGCAACTCCAACTATCAGTTTCATGCATCCATGAGGGCCTGTGTAATATCTTTGCTCTGTAGTCTGTATGTTACAGTTGGTCGATTTCTCTTTGAGGAAGTCCCTTGAAAAGCAATATTGAGCAACACTGTTAGTGAAGTGGAATTCTTTAGGTAATTAATTCTGACTCTAGTTTTGAACTTTCTTCCAACAATGAGATTTATTGCTTTCATTAGAAAAAATAAAAAGAATATCTGTGGAGTGTTTATAATCATAAGAAATATCAAGAGAAATTTTGAGGCCAATGCTGAAACAATATACACACAAACAACAAAAGCAGAGTCAGCAGGTTGTACCTTTATATCTGTGTAGTTGCATACCATATATGCATACGTGTATTTAACAATGATCAAGGAAAAGAAGAGTGGAGGGTGCAGAGGAAGGATTGGCAGAAAGATACCTTAAAGGTGTAGAAAGTAGAAAGAAAGGAAAGTGATGTAAACCTATTTCAATTAGAATATATTTAAAATAATTGTAATGTAAAATTAGAATATTAAACAAATATTTAAAATAACATGTTCTTATCTACAATCCAGAGATGTTCCTGTACTTGATAGCAGAGTCCAGTGTTCTAGCAATGTGGTTAACAGGGTCTTCCAGGTACTGCTTAAGGAAATGGAGCGATACTGCTACATCTAGATAGAGACCCTGCTCTGACAATTAGAAGGACCCGTGTTAAAGCCTGACTAGCAGTCAACTTTGGGGACTATATTCAAGATAGGTAACATATCTGTGTATTGATTTTCTCATTTCTCTGTTTTTTTTTTTAAGATTTGTGCATTTTTAATGTTTTGATTTCTGTGTTTGTGTGTGTGTAGATCTGCCTTTGGAGTCTAGAAGAGGGCATTGGAGCTCTTAGTACTGGACTGTGGGCCTTCTGACCAGGGTTCTGGGAACCAAACCCCAGTACTTTGCAAGAGCCACAGATATATTCTTAAGTACTGAGCCGTCTCCTTAACTCCATCCAATTCCTTTAAATGGATGGATGGATCTATGAATTGCTTATGTATGAATTACCTAGTATGTGTGTAGGGGTGCATGCATAAATGAGTTTATGTGTGTGGTGTCTAGAAGTCAGAGTTTGACATCAGGTATCTTGTTCAACCATTCTCCATCTTGTTTTCTGAAACAAGATGTCTCATTCAGACCTGGAACACATGAATTAGGATAGACTTCTTGGCCAACAAGCCATAGAGATCTTCCCATCTCTACCTCTCCAATGCTGGGGTTACAAGCAATTGTATCCATGCCTGTGTCTGACTTCTTTGCAGGTGCTGGAGATTAAATTTATGTCCTCGTGCTCTCCTGGTAAACATTTTGCTATTATTATTATTAAATTTGCATATTATAAGATATTTTTGTTCTTTTTGTGTGTGACCATCTTTGTTGTGGATGTTCATGCTCATGTGCACACTTGTACACAGTTGTGTGTATATATATTATGTATAAATATATATTTATGTTTATGGGGGGCTTTTTCAATTGCTCACTGTATTCATTTTGAGAAAAAAAATCTCTCACCAAACCTGGAGCTCACCAATTCTGTTAGATTGACAGACATGCAAGTTTTAAGGATCTGCCTATCTCCATTCAACCCTCAGCTATGAGGTTATATAGGTACATGCCTGGCTTTTTACAGGAGTGCTGGGGAATGGAGCTCATGTTCTCATGTTTACATAGCAAGTGCTTTATCGACAGGGCTGTCTTTCAGCCCCACAGTCCTTTATTTCTTGAATAATTTTGTGTTTAGCTTAAATTTTAGAGTATAATGTTTTAATTTTCTCATGTCCTTTGGTATATATTTGGTGATGTTTTCTTTGTAGTTACAATGGAGATACATTTGATATTTACAAATTGTAGACTCTAATTGAAAATCTACCAGTATTACTTCAATGGCACATAAGACTCTTTGACCTTAAAGTATATGCATCTGTGTGTGTGTGTGTGTGTGTGTGTGTAAAGCATTGCATTGTTCTTTGTAGTATGGTTGAAATGTGTATTGATTTACTCTTAGTGAATTTTTATACATCATTTAGATTGCTAGTATCTTTGAACCTTTAAAAACTGAATTAATGAGAATAACACTAAAGAAATAGCTTCTCTTCTGTTTAGCTGTTGTTTGTTTTAATGTTCTGCCTTCCACCCAGTAACTGAGCATAAATTTCTTACCTGAGACTGAGGTTTTAACTGTTCCAAGTTAGGGAATTAATCTGGAAGCATTTTGTCAATCAGAACCCTAGATAAATATTTTGTCTAACTAATCAGTAATTGGTAAGACTGTAGAGTAACCATGAAAGAGAAAGCCAGGATGGCACCTCTTACTGTTTATTGTTACTGTCTGGCAGATTGCCCTTTGGTGCTCTATACAACTTTCAGTGGTCTGCATGCTGCTTGAAGAAAGCTTTAATTGGCTTCACATAGACTCGGGCTGAGCTCCCCAATTGTCTATCTGTCCTTAGGGGGATAGATGATAAATGGACACTTCATGTTGTGCTTGTTCTTAGTAAAAATGGTTCAAAAGAAAAAACTGGAAAGGCAGAAAAGTTTGATCTCTGCTGCTGCATTCAAACTTAGTTATGAAACGGCAGTTTGCTTCCTAGAGCCTTCAACTAACTTGCAGCTTTTTTTTTCTTTCTTTCTTTATTAAATATTTCTGTCTCTTCCCCACCTCCGCCTCCCCTTTCCCTCCCCCTCCCCCAATCCATTCCCCATCCCTCGTCAGCCCAAAGAGCAATCAGGGCTCTCCGTCCCGTGGGAAGTCCAAGGAAAACCCTCCTCCGTCCAGGTCTCGTAAGGTGAGCATCCAAACATCCTAGGCTCCCACAAAGCCACTACATGCAGTAGGATCAAAACCCCATTGCCATTGTTCTTGATGTCTCAGTAGTCCTCATTGTCCGCTATGTTCAGTGAGACCGGTTTTAACCCAGGCTTTTTCAGACCCAGGTCAGCTGGCCTTGGTGAGTTCCCGATAGAGCATCTCCATTGTCTCAGTGTGTGGGTGCACCCCTCGCGGTCCTGAGTTCCTTGCTCATGTTCGCTCTCCTTCTGCTCCTGATTTGGACCTTGAGATTTCAGTCCGGTGCTCCAATGTGGGTCTCTGTCTCTGTCTCCTTTCATCGCCTGATGAAGGTTAATATTCAGGAGGATGCCTATATGTTTTTCTTTGGGTTCTCCTTCTTATTTAGCTTCTCTAAGAACCCGAATTATAGGCTCAATGTCCTGTATTTATGGCTAGAAACCAAATATGAGTGAGTACATCCCATGTTCCTCTTTTTGGGTCTGGCTTACCTCACTCAGGATAGTGTTTTCTATTTCCATCCATTTGCCTTGCAGCTTTTTTTTTTAACATTTGCCAATTTCTCTTGCAAAGATTTTGAATTATGATGAAATATGATCACAGATAATCAAGATGTAGGCATTGTGTGATTCAAGGTTCGTGACCTTTGTTGACTTTACGACATTTCTTGTAAGTACTGTAATTCTGACTCTGCACCATTCATAGCCTTTGTGGCTAGCAGAGGAGACATTCAGTTGAGGCTTTCTTCAGTGGGAGAGAGAAGAGCCAGGTTGTTAACAGGTTTACCTGCTTCAAGGCTTTTCTCTTAACTGTGGTGCTTAAGCAAAACACCAAGCTATGTAAACATTCTTTTCCTAAAGTAAAGAGGGGACACAATTTTTGTTAAAAGAATGTGCATGCTTTCTTCTTGTTGATCTTTGTACATCTGCCTATTAATTTAAATAGACAGCATAGCAATAATGAAAAATACTTGAAAATCATAACCGCCTCTGTGGTTCCCCCACACAAACACCATTCCCCTACTGGGCATTGGACTTGCCCATCTAACCCTCAGAAGTTTCTGAGAATTTCTGAGCTGAATCTTTACATGATTTGTAACTCAATGTCTCTAAGTTCAAGCCTATATTCTTCATATTTTCAGTATTGTACCCATCTATGAGGTTAGAACATTGTTTTTTGGAGTGAACTGAGTCTACATTGAAAAAAGTAGGATGTCCAAAAAAATTGTTGAGGAGCAAGATTGATAGTACTTTTCTAAATAACCCTGGAAACATCAGGAGCTTCTCTTCTGCCAGACCTTCCTATCTAAATCCAACTGGGTAAATATCATATGTTTAACCAACAGCTGAGTTTGGTCTGCTTCAAAGTGTAACCTTGCAATGGGACAACTGTACAGTGGAATCATGGGAGTTACAGGTGCCATCAGGATAATTTATCATTAGGGTAATGATACACTCAAAAGTGAGGTGCAGAATTTCCCTTAAGGAAGATGATTGCTAGAAATAATCTACACATATCAAAAGTGGAAAGCGAAGATGAATGCCATGGCTCTGTAGCCTGTGGATCACTGATCCATTTATCTTCACACAATCCCCTGCCAAGAATGCTCCCATCAGGAATAAAACAGCTGCCAAGACCATAGGTTTTTTTTTTCTTTTCTTTTATTCTTCTTTTTTTCTATCCTTTATCTGTCTGTCTTTCTGTCTTTCTGTCCATCTGCCAGCCAGCCTGTCTGTCTATCTATCTATCTATCTATCTATCTATCTATCTATCTATCTATCTATCTATCTATCTATCTATCATCTATCTATCTATCTATCTATCTATCTATCTATCTATCTAATCTATCTATCTAATCTATCTATCTATCTATCTATCATCTATCTATCAACTATCTATCTATCTATCTATCTATCTATCTATCTATCTATCTATCACATATCTATTTATTTTATATCCCAACCACAGTTTCCTCTCCCCTCTTTACTCCCAGTGTCCCCCTACCTCCCTCTGCTTCTCCCCATCATCTTTTTTTTAGCTCTTTTTCTAGTCCTGTGAAATGTGAAAAATTAGAATCCATGTGGCTCTAAGAAATGCTAAACAATAAGAACTTTCAAGTTTCTGAATCTCAAATTCATGGCAGTTAGAGTCAGTCACACACAAGAATGAAGGCTTGGGTTTATGATCCTGAAACATTTTATAGTAAAGAAATCTTTAAGCTGGAATATATCCATTTTGTGGGCCTCTGAGTAGCTGCTGAGTTCTCTATTATTGGATGTTATAGAAAAAGAAAAGAAACAATCAGATTAGAAAAGTACCTTGCAAATTAGGTCGTATCTTTTCTATAGTAGCAACTACTACTTTTCTAAAGTAGTAATTAAGGCTGTAAAGCTGTATGGTCATGTATGTGCTTAAAAAAGGACACGGCTGTGGTCTAGAAGATTAAATGATGCGGAAGAAGAGACTGGCAGTCTGTGGTGCTAATGGGAGGACTTTTATGAGCGAGAGACTAACGGAAGTGAGTTAGGGCCTGGGGAGAACACCCTTTTAGAGGATGTTGGGAACTGCTCCCTTTCCTCCCTGCCTGCTTATTTGCCATCCTAAAGTAAGTAGTTCTCAGACACATGGCAGCTTCAAAGGATCAAGTCAACTGACTATGGGCTGAAACTTTTGGGATCATAAACCAAACTAAAACTCTACTTCTTTTATTATCTCAGGTATTTTGTTGCAGCTACAGAAAGGCACATTTTTGAAAATCTAATAAAATAGATAACCAACTTAAGACCGAGTTGAAAATTTATAAAAGAATGCAGGTGGATAAAGAATTGTAACTATACATACATACATACATATTTGTATTTATTCAGATTTTGAACAATTGCTTATTACAAATTTCTCTCTGTCTGTCTGTCTGTCTCTCGTGTGTGTGTGTGTATGTGTGCATATTTTTGTGTGTGCATGTGCTTGCATTTGGGAATGGGTGCACATGGATTTGTGGGATCATAGAGGCCAGACATCAACCTCACACATCATCCTCAGGTGTCATCCACCATGTTTTGGGAGAGGGTCTTTCACTGGCTTGGTTGAAATGACTGAGTAGGGTAGATGGGCTGGCCAATTAGCTCAGGAATCTGCCATCTCTACATCCTATTGCAGAGTTTACGGATGTGCACCTGCTTTTTTCTGTGTGTATTCTCAATCTTTAATGATGAGAACTTTATTGACTCTGCTGCCTCCCTAACCCCAATAATTTAATTTTTATTAAAAAGTTGATTATCTAATGCACTTTAAAATAAGTACTTCCATGGCAAAACAATGAAATGCATTTCATTATTTTAAGTGATACATTAACATTAAGTGACTTCTTGTTTTTAAAATTTCTGTCAAGATCAAACAAGATCTTACTGTAATATCTGTGAAAGTCTCTCGTAACCTTTTAACTTTTATCAAAGTCAATTTTGAGGTTATTTATTTAAATAAAGTAAAAGCTTTTATTTGACATATAATTTGTGTTTATTAATTTAAAACCAAAGATCAGATTGGGTGTGAGTGACTCAAACTTATTTTTAATTTATTTCCACTTAATCTCAACAAATATTTTTCCAGAATTTAGTAAGTTCTCATAAGTTCAGTTATGCTCAATGTATTCCAATGAAGTCTTTGCTCTCATGTATCTTATATTTTATTTATGTGTAAGGTTGCGATATGAAGGAAAAATAAGTTAATTATATAATGTCTATTTCAAATGTTAAAAAATGAAGGAAAGCTATCAGAATTCAAGTAAAATTATCTAGATTTCTGCATACTGTTAAGTGTATGAGGTTGTATTAGAATTTTATATATAATCATCAGGATATACCTTATTGAAAAGATAGTTTGTTTTTTTTTGTTACATATTTTCTTCTTTATAAAATTTATGTACTATACATACACTTTCCAGAAGAGGGCACCAGATCTAATGAGATCTGAACAGATGGTTGTGAGCCACCATGTGGTTGCTGGGATTTGAACTTAGGACCTCTGGAAAAGCAGACAGGCTCTTGAACTTGAAGAGGATGAGAGAAATAGCTGAAGTGGTATCTAAAGAGGAATATCCCACGCAAATTCCCTGGGGTTATCTATTGTTTCAAATCACGAAACCCCACAAAATCCTAAATTAAGAACCCACTTAACAAAAGGGGGGGAAAGACCTGCATAGGGCAGTGTAATTAGTGAAGGGGGGAAAGGAACTAAAGTCAGTGAACTAACAGAATGAAAGTCCTCCTTCCCTCTCCTTGTCCTCTGTCCTCCACATCTCCCTTTAATCATCAGTTCATCCAAAGACCCCCTCAAACCATGCTGTGTATTCCTGTATATGTACATGTGTACATTTGTGATGTACACATGCTAAGTACTTTTTCAGACTATAGTTTACTCAGCTGAGTGAAACAAACAAAGCCTTTGATTTCAAGCCTGTTTCTAGGGAGTAAGACATAAAGTTTTAACTCAAGAGTGCTGTTTGATATAGTAACCAGCGGTATAAAGAACAATAGATAAGAGCCTGGAGAGATGGTTCAGTGAGCAATGAAGGGACTTGCTGCCAAGCCTGACTACTTGTGTTCAGTCTGGGAACTTATGTAGTACAAGGAGAGAGCCAACTTACCCAAGTTGTCTCTGACTTCCACATGCATATCATAACACACATGTTCTCTCTCTCTCTATCTCTCTCTCTCTCTCTCTCTCTCTCTCTCTCTCTCTCTCTCTCTCTCTCTCTTTCACACACACACACACAAATGTAATTAAAAATTTTAAAGAAGAAAATCAGAATAAGGTTACATAATATGAATGAGAGTAATTATAGAGATAAAAAATAGAGAATGTTCTTTGTTAATATAGTATTTGAAGTTGAACAAATGATATAAACTCTATTTCTACACATATAAAAAGCTCTTAATAAGTTACTTATAGTGAACAATATGCATAGAATGCATAAGCTTTTTAATCCAAAGAGAACCCAAAGATTCTTTACAGACTAAATCCTTCATTTTTCTGGGAAGATGGATATTGAAGAAAATAGGCACATCATGAGAGCCATTTACTCAGGCGAGTTATCTGGATACCCACACATTGTTCCCTCAGTAAAAATATATTATGATTCATAGTCTTGAATGAATCAAATTAAACACATTTTTCAAATCAACAAAGTAGAAAGTTGTAAAGCAAGCATTATTTTAAGATTGTAGTTTTCTTTTTTGAATTCATTTATTTATTTATTGAAGATTTTGGTCTCTTCCCCGCCACTGCCTCCCATTTCCCTCCCCCTCCCCCAAAAGAGTCCCCCTCCCTCATCAGCCCAAAGAGCAATCAGGGTCCCTGCCCTGTGGAAAGAGCACCCACCTCCATCCAGGTCTAGTAAGGTGAGCATCCAAACTGCCTAGATTCCCACAAAGTCAGTATGTGCAATAGGATCAAAAACCCATTGCCATTGTTCTTGGGTTCTCAGTAGTCCTCATTGTCCGCTATGTTCAGCGAGTCCGGTTTTATCCCAGGCTTTTTCAGACCCGGGCCAGCTGGCCTTGGTGAGTTCCTGATAGAACATCCCCATTGTCTCAGTGTGTGGGTGCACCCCTCGCGGTCCTGAGTTCCTTGCTCGTGCTCTCTCTCCTTCTGCTCCTGATTTGGACCTTGAGAAACTGAATTAGGGAGTTAACTGGGGAAATTGGTGATCTCAAGGAAGAGAGTATAAGAAACTGCTTGGGGAAATTTGTCTTTAATTCATTAAGGGTGCTTATCTACCTTATAGTAAGAAAGTCCACTAAATTATTCTTGAGTGAATCAGTTGCTAACTCTCTTGAATAATCTGTGGCCAGTCATCGGCACCGGTCACCTCTGTCCTTTTATCTGGGTCTTTCTGCTTCATCTGGATGAGATAAATGAAGTTCTAAACATATCTGTACTCGGAAATAGAATCCAAATTGAAGCTACTGTTGTTCCTCCACAAATAATAACATTAAATTACAATGAATTATAACAAACCTGCCTATAATTATGTACTTTATAATAGCTCATTCTCTGCTGTTAGGTAATCAATGACACAGAATAAATAACGTGGCTGTAGGAGGACTCTTAGGGGGAAGCAGGGACTGTATAAATAGAAGGGGGATGAGAACAGGTGGGGTTTTAAGTAAACAGGATCTATTATACTCATATATAAAAAGGAATTTAATGAAAGTTAATTTTCAAGTAGTTTCATTGAATTAAATAACACCTAGTGCTATTTTCAAAGTTTTCTTAAAATGGTAATTGTTGAATGAAAGTTCAGGTTTGCTTAGAGTAACATGGCTTGAGATGTTAGGCAGACATGGTTCTCAATGGCAGAGAGAAAGAAATCAGCCTTAAAGCTGTTGTGATGTTTATAAATGCAACAATTGTAATGGAGTATTTGATTTTATCCTTTTGTGCCTGTATGGGTATGTATGCACAAGTGTGTGCACAGTTGTGGAGGCCATTGGACAACCGTAGATGTCTTTTCTCAGGAGCTGTTCAATTTGGTTTTTGAGAGGGGGCATTCTGCTGAATGTGCAGCTCGATCTACCTCTGCAGTGCTAGAAGTAAAGTCTATGGGTGTTAGTATCAAAATCGACGCTAGCATCAAACTCTGGTCCTCATGCTTGCAAGGCAGGTACCTTACTGACCGAGCTATGTTCCCAGCCCAAGGCATTGAATATTTCAGTACTGATGTTTTCAAATGTACACAAGTGAAAGATTCACCGTACTGGAAAAGCATCCAGTTTCATTACAATAGTACCTGTCATTCTCCTCCTTCCTCTTCTATGTGGTCCACAGAATTTCCCAAGCTCTAAGGGGAGGGATCGGATGGAATCTCTGCCTAGTGCTTATCTCTGGGTCTCTACATCTGTTCCCCTTAGTTGCTAGGGGCAGCCTTTCTGGTGATGATGATAACTGGACTAGGCACCAATCTTTGAGTATAGTAGAACACCATTAGACATTTCATTGATTTCTTTTTCTTCTACTAGTCTTTAGTTCTAACCTAACTAGGTCTCTGGGATATCTAGTCTCCAGTTCCTGGTCATCCAGGCAGTGTCATGCATGGAATCCCTCTGGTGACAAGGGCGTCAAATTAGATCAGTCATTGGTGGGCCACTCCAACAAGTTCTGTGCCACCATTGCCGCAGCATGTCTTGCAGGCAAAACAGATTATGGGTTGAAGGTTTTGTGGGTGGGCTGGTGTCCCAGACGCTCCACTGGAAGCCTTGTCTGGTTACTCCCAATTACCCTCCAATTCTAGTTGTCTCTCCCTATACTTCCTCCCTACAGCTCCTCACCAGCTTTCTCCTATTCCCATCCGTAAATATCCCAGTCCACCTACAAAATCCACTCTATTTCCCCACCTCAGGTAGATCCTCGTGACCACTTAGACCTCTCCTTGTTATGTAGCCTCTCTGGGTCTGTGACTTGTAGCGTACTTATCCTTTAATTTACAGTTAACATCCACTTGTGAGTAAATACCACGTTTGTCTCTCTGGGTCTGGGTTAAGTCACTCAGGATGAATTTTTCTAGTTCCATCTATTTGCCTACAATTTCTTGATGTCATTTTTTTAAACTGCTGAGTAATACTCTCTTGTGTAAATTAGCATTTTTCTTTATCCATTTTTTTTTGATTAAGGAACATCTAAGTTGTTTACAGTTTCTGGCTATTGTGAATAAAGCCATTATGAACATAGTTAGGCAGGTGTCCTGGTGGTAGGATGGGGGATCTTTTGCATATATGCCCAAGAGTTGGATCTCTGGGTCTTGAGGAAGATTGAGTCCCAGTTTTCTAAAGAACTGCCATATTGATTTCCATAGTGGATGTACAAGTTTGCACTCCCACCAGCCATGAAGGAGTGTTACCCTTGCTCCACATCCTCGCCAGCATGATCTGTATCTTGTCTTTTTTTTTTTATCTTAACCATTCTGACAGGTGTAAAATGGAATCTCAAAGTCATTTTAATTTGCATTTCCTTGATGGCTAAGGATATTGAGCATTTCTTTAACTCTTTCTAGGCCATTTGAGATTCCTCTGTTGAGACCGCTGTTTAGATTTCTTGTCTATTCTTTTAGATAGATTATTTGGTTTGTTTTTGTCTAGTTTCTTGAATTATTGATATATTTTGGGTATTAATCCACTGTTGGAAGTAGAGTTGGGGAAAATCTTTTCCTACTTGGTGGGCTTCATTTTGTCTTAGTGATGATATTCTTTGCCTTACAGAAACTTTTCAGTTTCATGAGGCCACATTTATTAATTGTCTGTTTAGCGCCTGTGTGTTTTGTTCAGGAAGTTGTCTGTTTCCTGTGCCAACACAGTCAAGGCTTCTATTACATCAGCTTCTATTACATCAGGGTCAGTGTATCTAGTTTTATGTTGAAATCATTGATTTTCTTGGACTTGAGTTATGTGCAGGATGATAAATATGGATCTATTTGCATTCTACTACCTGCAGACATCCAGTTAGACCAGGAACATTTATTGAAGATCTTTTTTCAATTGTCTTTCTGGCTTCTTTATCAAAAATAAGATGTATGTAGATGTGTGGATTTATGTCTGAGTCTTTGATTTGATTCCATTGATCAATGTGTCTCTTTTTATGCTAATGCCATGTAAATTTTATTACTACAGCTCTGTAGTCCAGCTTGAAATCAGGGATTATGAAACCTCCAGAAGTTCTTTTAGTGTTCAGGATTGTTTTAGCAATCATGTTTTTTTGTTTGTTTGTTTGTTTTTTTTGTTTTTCCATATGAAATTTAGTTTGTCCTTTCAATGTCTATGAAGAATTGTGTTGGAATTTTGATGAGGATTGCGTTGAGTTTGTATATTGTTTTTGGTAGGATTGAATTGACATCAAAAGAGTGAACAGCTTTGTCTTGTTCCTGATTTTAATGGAATTTCTTTGGTTATAGACTTGCCGCATATTACCTTTATTATATCTATGTATGCTGCTTGTTATATAGTCTGTCCAATAAGAAAAGTTGGGTTTTGTCAAAGGCATTTTTGTGTCTAGTGAGATTATTATGTGAATTTTTTCTTTCTGTTTGTTTATATGGTGGATTATATTGACTGATTTCTGTATGTTGAACTGTCCCTGGATCTTTAGCATGAAGCTTACCTGGATATGGGGTATGATCATTTTATGTGGTTTTGGATTTGGTTTGCCAGTATTTTATTGATTATTTTTATATCAACATTCATGAGGGAAATTGATCTGTAATTCTTTTTCATTTTTATGTGTTTATGTGGTTTGGCTATGTAACTGTGGCCTCATAAAATGAATTTGGCAATGTTTCTTCTATTTGTATTTTGTGGGAAATTTTGAGGAATATTGGTATTAGTCCTTCTTTGAAAGTCTG
The DNA here is from genome assembly GCF_014885135.2 of Alexandromys fortis. Classification (NCBI taxonomy): domain Eukaryota; kingdom Metazoa; phylum Chordata; class Mammalia; order Rodentia; family Cricetidae; genus Alexandromys; species Alexandromys fortis. Next base: position 8,036,902 of record NW_026067966.1, read on the forward strand.
GTAGAATTTTGTGTTATAATTCTCTGGCCCTGGGCTTTTTTAAATTACTTTTATTGTTCTTGAGAGACTTTTAATGACTGCTTCAATTTTCTTAGGGATTATAGGTCTATTTAAACTGTTTATCTGATATTGATTTAATTTTGGTAAGTAATGTGTTTTGAGGAAATTTTACATTTTGCCTAGATTTTCCAATTTTGAGGAGTACAAGATTTTCAAATATGTCCTTCTGATTCTTTGGATTTCCTTGATGTCTGTTGCTATGTCCTCCTTTCTTTTCTGATTTTGTTAATTTATGTATTCTCTCTGTGTCTTTTAGCTAGTTTTGATAAGGATTTATCTATCTTTATTTCATTGATTCTTTGAGTTGTCTTTGTTTTCATTTTTACTGACTCCAACACTTGGTTTGTTTAGTTTCTGCTGTTTACTCTTGGGTATGCTTACTTCTTTTTGTTTTAGAGCTTTCAGAGGTTGCTGTTAAGTTGCTAGGATGAGATCGCTCTAATTTTTTATGTAGGTATTTTAGTGCTAAGAACTTTTCTCCTAGAACCATTTTCTTTGGGTCCTGTGAATTTGGGTATGCTGCTCATTCATCTTCATTGAATTCTGGGAAGTCTTTAATATCTTTATTTCTGTCTTGACCCAGTTTTCATTCAGCAGAGAGTTGTTCAGTTTCCTTGAGTTTATAAGCTTCATGTTTTTTTTTTTTTTCGGTTGTTGTTGAAATCCAGCTTTAATCATGGTAGTCTGATTGGATGCAGTGGGTTGTTTCAACTTTCTTGTATCTATTGAGACTTGCTTTGTGACAGTGTATGGGTCACATTTTGGAGAAAGTTTAGTGAGGTGTTGAGAATACAGTATATTATTTTGTGTTTTGGTGAAATGTTGTGTAAATATCTGTTAGGTCGATTTGGCTTATAATGTCTGTGAAGGCCTGTATTTCTCTGTTTAGTTTTTGTCTGGATAACTTGTCCTGTGGCGACAGCTGGATATTGTATTAAAGGAACTTGCCTCTATATAGTTCCCGTTCACTTATCTAGAATTTTCATTTCCAGTTTGTGTTTCTTTATTGTTTCTATTTTCAGATTTTTGAACAGTTTTATTCATTTCCTTAACTGTTTGTTTGTGTTTTCCTGGATTTAAGGGGTTCATTTTCTTAATCTTTATGAACTGTTATCATCTTCATAAAGTTAGTTTTAAAGTCTTTCCTTGAGCTTCAGTTATGTTAGAATATTCAGGGTTTGCTGTAGTAGGATAGCTGGGCTTCCTAGTGGTGACATATTTTCTTGGTTATTTTTGATTGTGTTCTTATTTTATCACTTAGGCGTTTGGGTTTGGGGTGCTTTTATGTCTAGGTGCTGATTTCTGAGTTTGTCTTTTTTGGGTGGTTGTTTTGTTCCTTGGTTCCTGTTTCCTCTCTGTTCTTCTGACCAGTGTGGCTTGTGGTCAAGCAGGTGTTCTCTATTCAAGTTGGGAGCTGGGACACAGAGACTAGGAAGGGTAAGCAGATTGGGAATAGTGTGAGGTCGCACTCAGGGAATGGGGTGATCACAGACAGGTGGCCTACCTGGACTTCTGGAATTTTGTGTTGTCTCTGGTCAAGCAGGGGTTCTCCACCCAAGTTAGGGGCTGGGACACAAAAACCAGGAGGGGAGAGGTACTTGGGGACAGAGTGGGGAGGCACTGAGAGTGTGGCAGAGGTCTGCAGGTGGCCAGCTGGACTTCCTGCAGTTGGAGGGAATTCTGGTCAAGCAGAGGGTCTCTGCCTGATGCAATTTGTAATGACAGAGCGGAAAAAGAAAGTACTGGGACAGAATTTGCACTGTGATGTAGTTAGCTACAAAGGCCTCCATTTCTCACTCATGGACCCCCGGAGGTAAAAGAACCTTGTGGGGTTGTCCTAAGCTGGGGGAGGACCGTCCTCTATCTCTGTAGCTTACATCAACTCACCATGAACACTGGCTTCCCTCTAGCCATGTGAGGCTTTGCAATGCAAAAGTGACCAGGGACAAAGATTCACTTGTCAGCTCTTAGCCCTAAGCACTTCTAAAATTTAGGGACTCGGATCTTCTGTTTTTAAGCGATACTCCATAAATTTCTAACAGCACTGTTGAAGTGGTTTTAAGCTAACATCATGAATAATTCCTTAACAAATTACACCCCTTGCTTATTCACAATTGAGGGATATATTTCCTTTAATAGATGTAGCTTCCTCAGTGTGAGACAGGATTTCTCTAGCAATAACATTCACTTACTAGTCTTCATTTTGGTAACATCAAAATAATATTTTTACCCTATTTTTAAAAAGTCTTATAAATTTGTTTTTTTTTTTTTTTTACTTTGGACTCATACATATACATATACATATATATTTAATTAAAATAACCAAGTTCATCTTCATATCCCCATAGTTTATATCCTTCCTTTCAAATTTTTACTTAATTAGCAAACTAAAATTAACTGCAAGGAATACTCTTGGGGGAGGGAGTGTAGATATTACTTAATTCTTATTGTCTATATCTTTGGCACTTTGCTCATTAGAGTTCACACAAGAGATGCTGTGAATGTGATGTAAGTCTCCCTGCAGGTTAACAGATTAATGCAACTGTAGCAGGTACCATCCCGAGTCTGATACCTCAAACACAAAGGAACAGGGAACATGAGAAAGGCTCACCGAAACCTCGAAAAGTGGTTTGTCTAATTTATTCTGCACACGTTTGAGGAGCACTGCTGCGTAAGAGAGTAGCCTTGGACAATGATTAGACTCTCTGCAATAAGTGACTTACAGAGACAGTCAAGCTCAGAGAGAAGCAAGAGAAGAGTGGGCATCCTCTCAGGTCCCCTAGTCTAGTCAAAGGGAACCACTTCTAAAGCTTTGAATTATCTGCGTGGATGATTTTGCTAGGCATTTTTTTTTTTGTAAATCAAATATGGAATTCTAAAATTCTTCTACTTTCCTCCTTTCATTTTTTCCTTCGGTCTCCCAACCCCCAGCTTCTCAGGTTGTTTCTCTAAACTCCAGAGACCTGGATATTCTTGGAAGTTTTCTTCTCCTCATGTGTGCAGACAGTGGCTCTGCAGGATATCTTGTTGAAAAATCCATTTGCTCTCCAGTGAGAATATTCCCACAGATGTGCTGAGCAGGGGCTTATCCTGAATCTTATACCAATCTTTATGCTGCTTCAGTCTCTGATCTGTACATGCCCCTGTCTCAGTCACTCCTCGTCTGCTTTCAGGTCTCCTCCCTCTTGTACCCCATCCTTCCCTCTCTCACATGGAAGTGAATTTGTGAACTATTTATTCATTCATTTAGTAAAATATTCTCCATGTCTATACATATTTTTGCACACGGCAAAATTTCTTCAAGTACTATAGTCTGGTGTATAAACACACTTTAATATAGGTAAATGAGTATGTAGGCTGTTTCTAAGTCTTTACAAAGATGAATAAGTCTCTAATAAAGAGTGAGTGCAGATTTCAGACACAATTCTTCTGGATATATGCCAAAATAGAGTTTCAATATACGATAGTCTGCAGTTATAATACATCTCATGGCCCTAACCTAGTTCCTGATCATTCTTGTTTCTCTCTGAATCTTCATGAGCGAGGTCTCTGGTACATTTCTCTAAGGGTAACTGTCTTTTATATTCTCACAAGAATGGCCCATTAATTCCTGCCTTCAGCCTTCTAGGGCTCTTCTGGCACAGGGTGGGAGATTCTTTTATATTCTACCCACAGAACAATTCTGAAGACTGCAGAGCCACATAGTCAGGGTGCTCACAATAATGGCCCTACTTTCTGGTACCAACTTTATTTATCAGCTGCTTATCTTGTTGTTGTAAGAAAATATCCCAGTGAAAGTAACTTAAGCAAAAAAAGGGTTTATTTCAGCTCATAGTTCAAGCATCAGTCCATTATGATGGGGACATCCTCCCAACAGGCGCTTGAAGTAGCTGGTCATGTTTCACCTTTCGTTAAGAAAGAGAAAAGGATGAGGACTTACACTCAGGTAATTTTTAATACTTTCATTTTTATTCAATGTAAGGCCCAAGCTAAGGTGATGATGCTGCCCACTTTTATGGTGGGTTATCTCACATCAACTAATCTAATACGATAATTTCCCTCAGGTGCCCCTGGAGGCTTGTCTGTTAGGTGAATTCAGAATCTGTCAAGTTGACAACACCAATGGTTTCAATATCATTATCTTGCCTTCTGGCATTTGAAGTTAAGTAAATGTGAGATCAGTCTCATTTTTTGATCATTAATTGCTTGATTTACCTGTCTAAATACTTGCTTCATGTGATACATTTCAAATATAGCAAGAAGCAACTAATGCCTAGACATATCCTGGTGGTGTCTTTAAATTTCAATGATAAAAAGATTTCTCTTTTTTGTGAGACAAAGCAATGTTAATTTGTTGGAGCAAGTAAACAATAAAAGGCGATTTTGTATCTAATAGTGCTGACACAGTTTATTTTAATGTCCAATAGGTGATACATAATCCTAATTATGTTTTGTTGTCGATACATTTTGATACATACATTTTGGTTGTTTATTGTCTAATGTGATAACTGCAAACACATTTAAGGATGGTTCTATTGACTTTTTGTATTCAGGTAAGTACTTTCCTTTCCCGAGCCTCTTTCATCACCTGGAATAAAAAATACATAAGCTTTGTGATCAGATGAGATGAACTCTGGTTGCAAATGCTAAGAACTACATCCAAGCCCGTGTACAGCAGCCAGCAGCTTATTGTTGAGTTCCTTACTGTGGCAGTACTGCACTAGATGTTTAACAGGAAAAAACTAGCAGGTAAATAAGATATACCCTCTTCTTTAATATTCAGTGTAAAAGACTCTTCAAAATGTTGGAGCAAGTGAGGGAACTGCCATTAAAACTGTGTGCACAAACTGCCATGGAGAGAGGCTGGATTGTAATTTGTGCCTTAATAAGTAAAAGGAAGCCTCAAAGGAATGATGGTTTTTGAACAAAATTGAGGGTTGTAATTTGCTAGCTGGAAACATTTCGTCAGAACATGCCACGCTGAAATCTTAGGTATTACTCTTGACAAGTTTGAATATACAAAAATATGAGCTCAGAGCCACATATTATCTCAGCGTTTGGAAGTACCGAAGTAGCATCTTTCTGAGCAAGACCGGAAGAGAAAACCCTTTGAATGAATTTTCCTACAGACACAGCTCTTCTTCCTCTGTTTATAGCTAACGTAGAGAAGGCAATTTGTGCCTGAGTCATGCCATTAAACATCTGTGCCTTTTCAGGGGGCCAAGCTGCTAATATGAGGGTGAAAGTACAAACAGACTGCATCAGTTACTTGACCTATACAATCCAAATCAGTGCCCTCAAGGGCAGGCAGATGATGTAAGTGGAAAGACCTGACTCACTAAGTGAGCAAGCAGGCAATGATCAAGGCAAGCATTAAGAAATGCTCTAACAAAATAACTATATTCTGTATTTCACATTCAGTATTTTTATTTTCAGTTTTCACTTAATTTTCAGATGACTGGAATATTCAATGTCAGGTTTTATTTGGATAAAACCTCAAGGAAAGAAGATAAGTTTCTGTTCAGAATATTAAGAAGCACTGGAAGGTTTCTTGTTTTATTGTTTTGTGGTTTAGAGGTACAACTGACATGTCTTTCTTTGATTGGATTGAACTGAGCTATAATGCGAGGTCTTTCATGGTGCAGAAGACCTCATAAGCAGTGATATAGGCAGCACTCACATGATCGGGAAGAGAATAAACAAAGGTAGTGATACAGGAAACACATGATCGGAAAGAGATAAACATAGGCAGGGATACAGGTAGCACTCACATGATCAGGAAGAGAATAAACAAAAATAGTGATACAGGAAACACTTGATCAGGAAGAGATAAACAAAGGCAGGGATACAGGTAGCACTCATGAGATCAGGAAGAGATAAACGATGGCATCTAAACTGGAAATGTGTTACAGGCAAAGCTCAGAGCATGTTCATTGCAGACATCCAATGCCTTTAACTTTATAGATCTTTCATCAATAAAATAATTAATAAAGTTGACCTTCCCCTCAGTTTGATTACACTTAAGACAACCTTCTAAAATTTAATGTAAAGGCATACATAGGCAGTAAGTGAAAGGACGGGCAAAAAGTTCCATGTGAACAGTAACTATAAAGAATTTTTGTAGTTGTGTCAGACATAAGTAAACTATAATTGAATACCAGAGGTTTTAAGTAAATATGGGACAAAGAAGAATATGATGGTATAAAGCATAGTAATCTATAATACAAAGAGTGTTATCTCACCAGGAAGACCTAGTGATGATTATATGTGTGTGTGTGTGTATGCATGTACACACACACACACACACACACAAAACAGAGGAGCCCAGCTCGTCTGTGAAACAATACACAAGTGTCACTTGTTACCAGGGAGATACAAATGAAAAGTAGCAAAGAAGTATTGTATTCATTTATATGGTTATTACCAAAATGTTAATATAGAGTGAAAAAGGAAGAATATTATCAAGGGTGTGGGGAAAGGGAAATCTTGAACATCTTATTACAACTGTTGAAAACAGTATGGAAATTCCTTGCAAATGAAAAGCAGAACTACATAAAAACCCAGAAATTTCTATTTTGTATATAGGTCAAAGTGTGTGACAACATTGTCTCCAAGAGAGACTTGCAAAGACATGCTATATGCAATGGTATTTATGATTGACAAGAGTAGAAACAATGTAAAAGTCTGCTAATGGATAAAGAAAATGCAGAGCACACATTACAATGATTTTCTTAAGTGGGTTATTCTGACTTATGCTAGAAAACAATGAAATTTGAGGACAACTAGCCACAAAGCCACAGGTACCCTGGCCTCTACTTCCATGAATTGTCCACAGTTATTAACTTCATGAGAGCAGAGAGAATGACTCTTGTGAGACAGAGGTATTGTGGATTGCTTATACAGTCCCAGCTGAGCAAAATGGGAAAGTTTCAGAGATCCATTGTAAAATAATGTACTTTACAGGTGGGAAAAAATAACAAAATAGGAAGAAAGATCCTAAATATAAATTTATGCTATGCATTATCTTAGCAGAAAAGTATCAGTTAGCTAGCATGCCCTAATATTTTTAAGAAAAGCATAACAAATCTCCTATTTAAACTATTAGTTTAATTTGGTTTAAAATGTCAATCTACCATAATGTTTTTCAGTTCCTCAGTCACATGCCATTATCATTTTAAACTTCAGCTTGGTGATTTGCCAAGTTTTAAAGTTTCATTTATTTTTATTTTCTTGATGTGTCAAGTTTTAATAGCTTAGGAAGTTGTACCTTATAACATAAAACCTTTCTCCTCTGTTCTTATTGTCAATATTGCATTGCTTTATACTTCTTTCAGTTTCTAAAGTATTCTACATACCCTAGGAAAAAAAAAACAAGAACAGTTTCAGTTGAGCCTTGATGATTTCTGGCTTGATTTAAGCTCTAAAATTTATGTTTACCCCCCCCCAAATTCTAAGGAAGAGATTATATGAATTGAATATTTTCTCTCATTCTCTCTCTGTGTGACTCTCTCTCCCTCCCTCTCTTGCTTTTTTCCTGTCTTCTTCTCTCCCTCTTCTACCCTCCTTCCCTCCCTCCCTCACTTTTTCTGCCTCCCTCTTTGAGGTGGTTAGTGTAAGAACAACATATGGAAATTGCTTTTGAGGTCATAGTAAATGAATAAATTTCCACTGCTTCCCATGACTTCATACTAAAAGGTCCCCCAATCCCCACCCTGGGGAAGCTTCAGCAGAGAGAAGAAGTGCCAACAGGATGAATACCTTCCAGAGGCATTGCCAGAGCTCCCTTTTGGAATCTGATTCTTTCCCCCATCTCTCAAACTCACTCCAAGTCCAGGCCTTTCAAATAGTCTAGTGATATTCTTAATCACTGCTCAGGTCCTTCTTCTGCCCCAGGCAGATTTAATTCCTTTTTTTCCTAAACCAACAGTCTTCTTGTTTATCTGCTTTCAAGTGGGTCAGCAATTTGGAATGGAAAAAAAAAAAAAAAAAAAAACAGAACAAAACAAAAACAATGCAACGTCTACTTGGATTAATTTGGTCAAGATTGACCTCAAAAAAAGAAGTTTTTCACTTTTTCCTCTGTGCCCTCTGTATTTATTAAACAGCATATCACAGTAAGGGCAAGAGATGTGTAATTCTTTACAGAAATCTTTTTTTTTCTTTTTTTTATTGAGAATAGGAAAAAAAGTTTCCGCCTCCTCCCAGCCTCCCATTTCCCTTCCCCTCCCCCCACTCTTCTCCCCCTCCCCCCACTCTTCTCCCCCTTCCCCCCACTCCTCTCCCCCTCCCCCCACTCCTCTCCCCCTCCCTCTCCAATCCAAAGAGCAGTCAGGGTTCCCTGCCCTGTGGAAAGTCCAAGGTCTTCCCCCCTCCGTCAATGTCTAGGAAGGTGAATATCCAAACTGGCTAGGCTCCCACCAAGCCGGAACATGAAGTAGGATCAAAACCCCTTGCCATTGACCTTGGCTTCTCATCAGCCCTCATTGTTCGCCATGATCAGAGAGTCTGGTTTTATCCCATGCTTTTTCAGTCACAGTCCAGCTGGCCTTGGTGAGCTCCCAATAGATCAGCCCCACTGTCTCAGTGGGTGGGTGCACCCCCCGTGGTCCTGACATCCTTGCTCATGTTCTCCCTCCATCTGCTCCTCATTGGGACCTTGGGAGCTCAGTCCATTGCTCCAGTGTGGGTCTCTGTCTCTATCTTCATCCATCACCAAATGAAGGTTCTATGGTGATATGAAAGATATTCATCAGTATTGCTATAGGATAGGGTCATTTCAGGTTCCCTACCCTCACCTTCCCAAGGGACTAACTGGGGACATCGCCTTGGGCTCCTGGGAGCCACTCTAGGTTCAAGTCTCTTGCCAACACTAAGGTGGCTCCCTTAACTAAGATATGTTCTTCCCTGCTCCCCTATCCAACCTTCCTTTATCCCAATCTTCTTGTTTCCCCAAGTTCCCCCAATCCTCCCCTTCTTACTTTTCTCTCCCTGTCCCCCCCTATCCCAACCCACCCCACCCCCAAGATCCCAATTTTCTCCCCGGCAATTTTGTCTACTTCCCTTAGCCAAGAGGATAACAATATGTTTTTTTCTTGGGTTCACCTTCTTATTTAGCTTCTTTAGGTTTACCAGGTTTACACTCCATGACCTTTATTTATAGCTAGAAACCAATTATGAGTGAGTACATCCCATGCTCATCTTTTTGGGTCTGGGTTACCTCGCTCAGGATAGTGTTTTCTATTTCCATCCATTTGCATGCAAAATTCGAGAAGTCATTGTTTTTTACCGCAGCATAATACTCTAATGTGTATATATCCCACACTTTCTTCATCCATTCTTCCATTGAAGGGCATCTAGGTTGTTTCCAGGTTCTGGCTATTACAAATAATACTGCTATGAACATAGTTGAACAAATGCTTTTGTCATATGATAGGGCTTCTCTTGGGTATATTCCCAAGAGTGGTATTGCTGGGTCCAGGGGTAGGTTGATCCCGAAATTCCTGAGAAACCGAAACACTGAAGAAATCTTTAACAGATTTTTACAAGGGAAGGAGTTACTTCATTGACCCAGAATTCAAAACCACAAGTAGATGTTGCCAAGTTATACCCACATGTTGCTCCCAACATTTACTCACTGTCTTTGCTCTTTACACATTAAAATTACTGTTGCAGAAATTGGACTGACACGAATCTAAGGCAACTGTGGGGTTCCTCTGGTGGTTTCTGATGCTTACTTGGTTCATGCTGCCTACATTCAGTTGAGATGTTGTGGAGTCGGTGGAGTTGGTACACAGGATGAAAAGTGCAGCCGTCCATGCAACGAGAGACAGCTCAGTGCTCACCATCAAGCCTCAGCCCTGCAGCTGGCCTCAGGCAGTAGCCAGCACAATTGCAGCTCACTGTGAGCAAAGCCACCAGACTGCCAGCAAACAGGCTTTTAAACATGCCCATGAGCACTGATGTATGAAATCACTTAGCCATTTCACTGGAACAGGAAAATGATCCTGCAGAGTGTGGTCAGATTTCTGTTGGTAGAGAAGATTCACATCTTGGTAACAAAGCTGGGATGGAAGAAACGTTCACAATTCAGAAGCTCAGTCGTTGAGCAAGTGAACCAAAAGAAGATTACAGCAAAAGGAAAGAAAAGTGCACTTCTAATAGACCAAGCCTTGCTTGGCAACACAAACAGAACTTGAGAGGGAAAGAAGGAAACAAAAGAAGCAATCTCAATATTGGGTGAAAAGGGATGGAAGGATAGGGAGAATACTAATGGAAGGAGTTGGGAGGTGAAGGTGTGTGTATGTATATTAGTGGTGACTACCAAAGAGATGCAGATCTGGTAGAAGTATAAAGTTCACAGCCCACTTTCAGCAATAGATAATATAAAGGTCATCTAGATCTTAAAATGAATATGTTATTTCTAGATATTTATGGTATTGCATTAGATATGATGAAAAAAAATAGAAATAAAAATTAGCAAACAAGTCAAGAAAGGGAATTTCACAGAGACAAATGTCATTACTAGGCTATGAACTGAGGTGGGATGTTGTAGGCTTTCACTAGTATGTGGAAAGGAACAAAGAAAACACAAATATATTTGGTACACAAGAAAAATGGAGCTTCATTTTCTATCTTTCAGCAAAACTATAGAGAAAGCATATAATGGTCTGCTCTGTGCCTTTAAGAGACAAGCCATGCCACTCCCTCCCCCATCTGCTGAGGCAAGCTGATCTTCAGCTTCCAGCCTGAGGCCCTTCTTGTTCTCTTTTCTGTTTCTCCCAAAGAGGCAGCTTATGCCTCGCTGTGATCTCCCCACTTCTCCCCTTCTCCCCTCTCTGTCTCCCTCTCTCTGATTCTCTCTGCTCTCCCCATTCTCCCCTTATCCCCTCTCCCCTTCCCTTTCATAACCCACTAAATAAGTATCCAACTTCACTTGGCATGGCATGCCTATCCATGTCTCTGTCTCTCACTCGCTGTGTGGCTCCCTGCCTGGGACCAGCTGCTCTTGGAGACCTGCGGTGTGGCCTCGTGACATGCCTATCTGTCTGTCTCTCCTGTGGGACTCACTGACCCCATGGCCCTCTGCAGCCACTTGGGAACTGCACCCTCCCTGACTGGGACTGGCTGTTCTCAGGACCGGCTGCCCACTGCCACTGCTTGGGGATCTGCAGCGTTTCTGCTGCTGCAGACACTTGGGGACCTGCAGCATTTTTATTTAATCTATTACAAAGCATAAACATGAAGTACGGTTTAATTTAATAAAAGTAAATGAGAGAAGGCCCATGACATTTTGGTTTAAGTAGTTGGCATTTCTACAATTATTTGTTTACAGGTTGTTTAATTAATAAGCGTGTTTTACTAATTCAAGTCTTTGACTTCATTTTTTGTTAACTTGTATAAAATAGATAAATTCTGTTTCCTAAGTCTGTGAGTTAGTGGCTTACTTTTCTTATAATGAATAATAGTTAAAATTATTCAAATATATTTTTCACATAGTTCCAGATAAGTGTAACAAATGAAATGTAATGTGGTTGGAAAAATGCTCCCTGTCTCAAAAACCGAAACAAACCAAGAACAAACAAACACCAACCAACCAACAAACAAACAAATAAAATTAAAAAACCCAAAGTCCTGTTGGGCATAGGAGCATGTGTCCCTAATCCAGAACTTTGGATGTTAGGTGGAAGACTCTGGATTACAATAGAGACTGGAATACACTGAAAGATTTTGCATCAACAAACTTTTAAACACTGTTTATTCTTTAGTCTTATTTTTATATAAAAATGTGCCTATAGGTGTTTATGACATTTAGAAGTGTAGAAATATGCAAAATGCTAAATTAATATGCATTGACTTTTAACTATTTAATTTATTGTTTTCTTTCCTCTCATGTATATTCCAGCATGCTATATTCCCTTGAATATAGGCACATGCATGTTCATGTGTATGCCTGCATATGCATGAGTGCATATATAGGGATCCAAGGTTGATGCTAGGATTCTTCCATGTTCACTTTACACTTTACTGAGGCAAGATCTCTCAAGCAATCTCAAAGCTCTACAACTGCAGGCAAAGCTACCATGTCTATAAAGTGTTCGTGAAAGTGCTAGGGACCCAATGTCAACCCATACCCTGGCACACAAACACTTTACTCATCAAGCCATCTTTCCATCCTATAGCAGCCCACAGAAGTGGGTCCATTCCACCTTGACTGGAGGTCAGAGCTTTTGAATAAGGCTATTGACAAGAGGTTTGACATGAGGCATGGCTACTAACAAAGATAGGTTGACCTAGGGTGTGGTTACTTGGTGTTTGGGGTATTAATATGATCCACAGAGGTACATCCTTTCCACCTTGACCAAACGTTGGAGAGTTTAGGCTCTTTCCTGCTCTTTCAAGGTGTGACAGGAAGTTTGATCCTGGGAGTGGCTACCTACAGAGTACTTGGCCTAAAGTGTTGTTGCTGCATGTCCTGCCTAAACAGCAGAATATTTAACTCAGGTAATAATTGTTTGATGGTTCAGGTATTGAAGAAGTAATTGTCCTCTTCATTCTTTGTATCACGTTAAAACAGTCTTTTGCCTTCTTCCACCCCCTGCTTTTTTTTTTTTTTTTTTTGATTGGAGTATATATGCATATGGAAAATAAATGTAGGTGAATTCAGTATTCACTGATTCACCTTCCTGGTTCTATTCTGTGTCTCTGTCTATTTCCTTTTTTATCTCTGTTCCTTCTGCCTAAAACTTATAATACATATGTCTCTACCCTGGAATATACGAACCCCATTGAGGTTGAATCCCGACACCATCAACTGTATGGGCTTTTAAAGTTTCTTATCATTTGTAATGAATTATACAGCAAAACATGAATTATTTACATAAATTATATTTTTTTCTAGAAAAGCAAAAGGCAGAACCTGAATTACTCCAACATATTCACATGTATAGGAGTGACATTGACAAGAAGTTTTCTAATATCAACCCCCAAGTCTAACAGTAGGAAGTTTAATGCATTGCTACATAAGGATTAAGATAGTAAGAAAAATGAACTATAGTAGCTTTAAATACATTGCATTATACAGTATTTGCAAAGTGGGGAGGATCAATCTTAAAAAATTATTCCCACAGTTTGAGCAGATACACAGGGATAAATTACCACCTGCAGAACCTTATACGTGTGGATACAACTGGCATTCCTAGATCTGCTGACAGGAATTATATGAGTAATTTTATTTTGTTTAACAGGAATCCTGATCCAGTGTTTTTGAAGGAGCAAAAATGTCCAGAGATAGAGCAAATTTAAGCATTAATTGACAATTAATAGACTAATTAGAGCATCACGGACTCAGTTTTTTTCTGAGAATTGCAAGATGGGCTGCAACACATCCAGACACAATGGCCTGATGTGACAGAGTTAACAGATACCATGTTGCTCAGCCCTTGTGGTTTTGATCTTATATATGAAGCAAACGTCTTCCAAGAAATGACCAGGAAATTCTACCTCTGTCTTTTTGTTTTAGACCAATGCAAGAGTGGGCTAAATACTGCAGAGTCTCAACTATGCTCACTAATATGTGAGCTGATCAATGCAAGAGTGCATTAAACACTGCAGAGTATCTCTCAACTGTGCTCATTACATATGGGAGCCAATCAATGCGACAGTGAGCTAAATACTGCAGAGTATCTCTCAACTATAATAGTTACATATAAAAGCCAATCAAAAAATAAAGTCATCTTGCCACTAGAATTCTTCATGATTTTGGAAATGCTTTGGGTTGAAGGTTGTCAAGGACTCAACATAAATACATCTTCCCAAGTTAAGAGTGTGGGAACTGAATTTATATAAGTAAAGAATGTGAAGATGCATAAAAATAAGACAGAAACCATAGAATAATACCAGAAGGGTAGTCCATAGATTGAAATCCTGAAATCAGCCACGTTTATTTTTCTAAAGTTTTTATACCCAACATAAAAGTGGGGGAGAAGATAACAAAGGACTTTATTAACACAACACAAAGAATAACTCACACAGTCAGTCTCTGTATCACTCTGAGACATCAAATCATTAGCATTCTATTGTCTAGGTAACAAAACTGCTCTAGGTCAGATGTGCTGAAGACTGCCCCACCGGAGGCAACCTCACAGTTACAAAAGAGAAAGCAGAAGTGCACTTGCTTATATGACCACCTCTCAGGATAGCATGGAGCTACCTTAATTTCAAAAGAACCAACCAATCACATCCTGATTTGGGACATGCAACTATGCTTGCCAATCTCTAAACTTTGACAGCCAGACAAGGTAAAAATGGGCCAACATTATTTGGCTTCCACAATTCTACCCATGCATCCTTGGAGACATTTTAATAAATTATAACTGCTGAACGATGGATTTTCAATGTCATTACTACTGAATAGCTTAACAAATGACTGTAATATTCACACTCTACTTCACAGAGTGTTGAGGCTCTGTCGCTTCTCATCTTCACAAGCATTTGTGAAAACAAAACATTTTAACATGTTTGAAAGTGATAAAACCTTATGATTATTTTTCTGACTACTAGTTAATAAAATTATTTCATTATTTTTTGGACATTTGTCTGCTTGGTTTTAATTCTGTGCTACTTTTTAAAATATTTGCCCTTTTCTAAATTGAAAAACGTTTTGTCTCATTTATTACTAATTACCTAGATATTTTATGGGTTTTATATATGCCATACGTGTTCACATGTACACACACACACAAAGAGAGAGAAAATTTACAATATATGTGTATATATACCTAAATATCTGTATGTGATGCTTATCATACCAATTTCATATTTCTGAAGTTGCTAATAGTGGACACAGTACAAAAAATCTCCAATATCTTCAGGAGTTCAGTCATCTGTCCTTTGGTATTCAAAGACTCTCACAACAAGGTTTTCTACTGCTATATTCTCGTCCCTACCAGAAAATCACATAAATATAACCCTGTATATAATTTAAACTCCAGTTTCTTTCATTAATCACAATGCATTTTAGATTCATCTACACCACCTACTTTATTTTCATTGCTTAGTAACATTTTTATTGCTTATATCACCGGTGTTCATAAATCATGAGCCTTTCAATCTTAAAGTGCAGTTTTCATGTGAATATACCTTCAATTCCATACAGTAAACACATAAGAGGAATCTCAGATTATTTAGTAAACATATATGTATGGGGTCCATTTATTGACTGGCTGGTTGTTTATTTTGGTTTTGGAGATGGAGATCAAACATAGAGACTATTTGTTAGTCTGTTAGAACATGCTGCATAAACAAGACTAGAATAATAGCAGTATCAATGGACAAGATAATGTGAAAAGGTTTTTTTTTGGGGGGGGGGGGTCAGGGTCCCATTCCTAAGTAGCTACAATTGACTGCTGGGAGGAGTATTTGCCTCTTCCATGGATGAGTCACCTTATCGACTATCCAATGCAGAGTGGTCAATCCTAAAGTCATATACACACAAACAAAAAAATTGAAACCAGCCAGTTTTATGTTTATGTTTGTGCATACATACATATACACTTATGTAACATATCAAAGGAGAAGAGATTATCAAAATTGAGAGTGGGGTCATGGAAAGTGTTAAAAGGAGGATTCCTGGGAGGAGTAGAGAGGGGAAGGGAAGGGAGAAAGTGCTCTACTTCAATTAAAAATACATTGAAAAATGTTTACTTCACGAACTTGTGATGCCATTTGATGAAAAGGCATGTATAAGAAAGGTTGCCACTGTGTCTTTCTTAGGAATTTTTCCCTTCACAGGAAATGGAGATGTATCATGAATCCATTCTGCTTTACTACCTAGTCTTCCCAATTTGGCTTCTTATTAGATATTAAACAATCTGAATTTGAGAGCTTTAGTGTTTGGAGTTATCATCTTTTTGTGTGCTCTGATAATACACTGAGCCAATGTTTCAGTTTAATTTGAGAAGTAATAGTAATATTTCTGTCAAATGCTAAAACTGATTTAAAAATTGCCAAAACAAATATGAGTGAATTTCATATTGTTGTCAGGTTGAGTTGAGTTGACTGCCAGATTCTTTTTGTTTATTTTTTTGCTGTTAGTGTGACTGTAATGACAATCAATACAAAAACTTATCTTTCAAAATAAGTATCAAATGGGTGAAATATTTAATTTGTTTATTTCTCCAAAAGAAATAGAATTAATTAAACCATAGAAAAAGTCAGTGCAAACTTTTTAAAAAAATAAATAATGATTGAGATTCAACAAAATCATGCAAAAGGAGGTAATTATTATGCTCCAAGGAATTACCCTGCATGTGATTGGTTCATTGGAAAGTAATCTTTCCCTAGTATTTGTCACAGTGTTAAAGAGCTAACAAACATAACATTTCACTGTATATTCTGGGTTAGCCAGGAACTTGCTAAGTAGACCAGGCTGGCCTTGAACTCACAAAGATCTTCCTCCTTTTGCCTTTGTAACTGCAACCCAAGAACTAGGACTAAAAGTACACACTACCATGTCTCACTTAGAAATGTATTTTTAATTAAATCTTTTCAAGCGCCAAAACTTGAAAGATTGCTTTGCATCTGGTCCTGTGACACATATTGAGGGCCATGCTGACAGCTTCCTGCTTGAGATAAATAAAATGGGTCTCGGGCTTGTTTGGGGAAATTTCTTCCATTTCCTGAATATTTCACTTATAGATCTAGGATTATAACCCACATATTGACTTTGTTCTGTGATGATAAAGTAAAAAGCCAACAACCTTCAACAGAAAGACCTGATATCCTGGTGTGATGGGCTCACAATCTGCGTAGGCACACACTCCTAACCAGGGAATGCTACGTGGGTTTAAATTGCCTTAAACATTTGAAGAACAAGCTGGTGAAAACAAGTTAGTGACCAGTGTTAACTGGAAGTGTATGCCCTTTCTTGACTCACATCAAGATTCACCTCTGCCTGTCTTTTCTGATCGATTCCCCTCTTTTCTCCTTGCTAACGCTCTGGGTTTGCAAATGAGTTAATTACCGATTTATATAAAGTTTAATTTATCAACATTCTTTTCGACACCATAAACTAAGGTCTTAAATGTTTTTCTTTTGTGATTTATAGAAATAAGGTGTTTTTAGTTTTTTTTTTTTATCTAAGTTTGTGGTTCATTTAGAGCACACACACAGAGAGAGAGAGAGAGAGAGAGAGAGAGAGAGAGAGAGAGAGAGAGAGAGAGAGAGAGAGAACCTTTGCTATCAGAGCTTTCTCTCCTCCAAACTCATTCTGTCTTCAGGTATATAACACTGCAATAGACTGGGAACTTGAAGGGCATTAAAATCATTATCATACTGTAGGTGGTGTGTGTATGAGAGAGAGACAGATACACATACCCAGAGTGAATGTCGAGCTTTTTTTCTGTCCCTCTCCATTATTATTCTCTTTCCTTTCTGAGATATATGGATAACTAGTCACCACTTCAGTGCTATTTACCCACAAGACCTTAGTGTCCAGCTTTAAGCAGGACTTTTATTCCACCTTTTAAGGATACTCTATAGAAAAGAGCATTGAACAATTGGAAGACCGAGAGGAGATATGAAATGCTATCTGCAGGTCAGACAAGACAAGTACCGTGTCCTCACAGGACAGATGAGCTATTCTATGTGCCCCTGATTCCATCCAGGATCCTCCATCACCTGATCATCTCTGAATGGTCTTTTGTCTTTGTTTTATCTGATTGAGCAGTAAATTTCAACACATGAATTTCAGAACACGCAGGCTACATGTGCAGAACTACAGCAATGTCTCCTTCACCCTTTATGTACCATCTTTGAGACTGTGCATACTACATGCCTACAGTTTAGGAGTAGCTTAAAGTCTGAGGAGAAATGTGAAAAGCATGACAAAGTATTTTCTTACTCTCTGGACTTAGGAGCATTCTAAATATAATAGAAAATGGGTAGATAGCGCCTTCAATTCCTTTATAAGAAACCTAAACATGCTTGAGGGTATTTATAATTACAAGGAAACTCGAGTTGTAATCAGAAACAGGTAACAGATTTCTAAACAAGGCATTAAAAACTCCTTGAGTACGTTTTCTTCATTCCTACTCTAAATACCCTCACTTTTCTTTTCAGTATCACCTCTTTTTAATTTTTTAAAAAATGAGTTACTTATTTTTATTGTATGTGTATAAGTGTTTTGGTACATGCATATCAATATCCAACATCCATACAGTGCCTGTGGAGGCTGGAAGAGAGAGTTGAGTCCCCTAGAACTGGAGTACACACAATTGTGAGCCACTGTGTGGGTGCAAAGAATTGCAGTCTAGGCCTCTGGAAGAGCAGCCAGTGCTCTTAACTGCTGAATCATCTCTCTTTTTTAACTATTTTTTTTCTCAGAATGATTGAAGCAATTTGATCTCGTCTTCATAACAAAATGTTTCACCACTTCTTTCATTGTTTTAAAGTCATCAGCAATTCTTTTAAATGCATTTAAACATTAAATCAAGCCTACAGAATTAACTTTATTTGTTCAACTGATGCCCTTAAGTCTAAAATTCTGTGTGGGAAGAAGTCACTGTCGAAAGGGTAGAAGATGAATCACTATAGGAAGGTAGAAATCTATCAAAATGTCACAATCAAATTAAGGTTTAATTAAAAGCTTGCAAAAATCATTCAAAGTTGAATACCAGAAAGTTATTTTAGAAAATTACATTTTGAAACATCAGTGTTCAGTATTTTAATTTACTTCTAATAATATAAATTTGAGTTTCAATTATTATGGATATTAGATTTTTATGAAAATAGAATATTAGAAGTATTTGAAATTCTTCTGTAAACATTTACTATGCTTTCCATCTCTGACACACTTCTATTGTTGTAATTTTTTGATGAAAATCAATAAAGATCAAGGCAGCAACATTGCCATAGTACTTTCTCTCCTCCAAGCTCACTCTTGTCCTTAGGTACATACCAAAATAAGAGAATAGAAGCTTGAAGGACACTAAAATCATCATGGCAGACACTACCCAACTTGTATCAGTAAAAGGATAAAGTGCTTAAAAGGAAAAATCCAAGAAGCACCAAAATTATAAAAAAAAAAAAAAAAAAACAAAGAAATCCAGTATTCTTCACTTGTACAAAAGAATAAAGTTTTAATAAGGTGCTAGTGCTTTGTATGGATTTGGGGCCTGTCCAACATAATTGACACGTGTAAGAAAAATGTTTTTACATGCATCTGTTTATCCTGTGTTCAAGTCATACTCAAAGGTCAAAGGGCAATGTGGAGGAGTCAGTTCTCCTTCTGTCCCTTGAGTCCATGGGTATAAACTCAGGTCATCAGTCTTGGTGCCAAATCCTTTGAACCACAGAGCCATCTTTCCTGCTTTGACACTGTGTACCAGGTACTCTTTCTGGTCATCAACCAACTCCCGAGTCATGACGTGAAGACTTATTATTAGTTATGAATGTTCAGCCTTAGCTTAGGCTCCTTTTCTTGCTACTTAACTGTTTTCTCTTCTTACATGTTTTGCCTCAGGGTTTTTTTTAAATCATTTTTACTTCTGCATATCGTACTTTACTTTCACTGCTTCCTGTGTCTGACTGACAGCAGGTGCCTGGCTCCTGGCCAGCAGTATGTGTCTCTCTTTCTCCCTTGTTCTTTTCTCTTTCTTCTTTCCTCAAACCTAGATTTCTCATCTTATTTATTTTCTCTGCCCACCAGCCCCATCTGTCCTTTCTCTACTATTCACCTCTTTCTTAGACCAATCAGGTACCTTAGGCAAGCAAGATGAAACAACAACACATTTTTACACTGTTAAACAAATGTAGCACATCTTTACATTATTAACAAAGATAGCAGAAACAAATGTAGCATACTTTTATACAGTTAAAGCAATATTTCGCAGCATAAACAAATGTTCTTTGCATAGTTAAAATAATATTCCACAACACTCTATTAAAAATTTTTAACTAAGCATTTTTTATACAATATAAAACAAAATACAAAAAAATCAAAACAGACAAGTAGAGGGAAATAGTGAACAAAAAGAAAAAACCAATTAAAACAAAACAAGAAGTACACAAAAAACCACTAAGTACACTTTGGATTGGATATGTACAATTGGGCTTGAGGCTTGCTCTGGTGTGTGGTTGACACACCACTAGAGAAAACTGATTTTGCCCTCTCCTAGCAAGTATCAGTTGTAAATAGATTCTCTGTTAGGAGTGGGACTTTGTATCCACTTTCACTTCTCTCGCTAGAACTTGGTCTGGCTTGAATCTGTGCAGGTCTTCAGTAGCCTCTCATAGTTTCTGTGAGTTACAAAGGGTCTATCAGTTCCGTTGTGTCTGGAAGAACTGTTTCCTTGGAGTTATCCACCATCTCTGGCTCTTACAAACTTCCTGCCTCCTTTGTAGGTAAATCCATATATCTTGAGGGATGGATTTGATAAAGACATACCATTTAGGGCTCAGTGATCCAAAGTCTCACACTCTCCATATGTTGTCTAAATGTGGGTTTCTTTGTTAATTCCCACTTATTGCGAGAATAATCTTCTCTGATAAGGTTTGAATGATTTCCTGTTCTATGAGTATAGTAATATGTCATTACGCTCATTTTGTTGCTATGCTCCTTTGACGGAATAATAGTATTAAGTATTCCCCTGAGCCCAGGACCTATCTAGTATAAGGTTCTTGCCACTTTACCAAAGTTATGTATGTGTTTCATCTCATGGAATCAGATTAAATCCAATTTGAAGAATTGATTGGTTACACTGTTAATGTTTGTGCTACTATTGTCCCAGTACATCCTTCAGGCAGGTGTCTGTTGTACATCTCAAGGTATTTAGCTGGCTGGTATTGATGATTGCTTTTCTTTCCCAGTAACCCATGAGTACCTTCCTCCACCACGAATACTACACGAGTCCAAACATGGTTTTTCAGTGTCTTCTTCTCTTGGCTTCCGGGATAACATTTTATCCTTCCTCTGATGCTCCCACTACCTTTAATCTTCCCTGTCTCCTTTTCTGGCTTCTTCTTATCTTCTTGTTTTGACATACCAGAGAAGCCAAAGAGATACTACTGGATTAATTTTCTTTCAAATATTATCTCTGTTGGTGCCAAAAAATTACATAAACTTAGTTAAAATTACACATTATCTTGAAAATGTCAGTAAATAAATACATTTTTAAATAATTAAGATAAAAATATTTTAAATGTCAGTAGCATCTGTTTCTCAGACCCTGGAACTTTAATCTATTTTTATACTTGGCTGTGCTTTGACAAATTTTATAGTGAAATGTGATTATTTAAGTTAAAATGTATATATTTAGAGGAAATAAGTTATCTTTAAATATACATATTTTAGAATATATATAAAAACATCACATGAGTATT
The DNA here is from genome assembly GCF_014885135.2 of Alexandromys fortis. NCBI lineage: Eukaryota > Metazoa > Chordata > Mammalia > Rodentia > Cricetidae > Alexandromys > Alexandromys fortis. The sequence goes on from NW_026067966.1 coordinate 8,058,340, forward strand.
AAACTAGCCTCTTAAAATCCCCTAAATTACACACACATATTATATATATATATATATACACACACACACACACATATATATATATATATATATATATATGAATGATTATCTCATATAGTCTCATACAGTACTCAAGTCACAGCAGCAAATGATTTGGGTGATTTTTTTAAAAAAATGTATTTCCATTGTATTTGAAATAGTCTTGTTGAAATTTGGATGAAAGAGGGGAAAAGTCAAGAAGTGGACAATCTATAAAAAGTGCAATGATTCATGGAACAGAAAGAGTTCAAAGAGTGAAAGGCACATTCTTAGCAGATAAGGAACATACAGATGAATCATTTGGCTTAATAATCTATTTCTCTTGTTTTTGCATCAGGATTTCATAAGGCAGATGAGAAACAGAGATCATGAGAAGTGCCATGAGCTCTTCAATTACTCTGTTAGATTGTCTAGGCTGAGAAGCAGGGGATGACACATATGATAACCAATTAGCCACATCCTGTTACACACATGCTTCTGTGAAACACGTGTTTTGTTGTCCAACTGATTTTAATGAACTGTGACAATTGAGGGATCAATTTCAGTGACATGGTGTCTTAACAACTACACTGATCTGTAAAATTGCCATACACCAGACACTACTGTAGGGATGAGAGATTCATGACTAATAAAAACCTAACTTTTGTCCTTATGGAGATTAATTTTAGTGGATAAGAAAAACAGATACAATACCAATACATAGCTAATTTAGAATATGTTAGAAGCCATAACTGTCATAGGTTCTAAAATGAAAAGTTAGAATGCAGTACTAGCTGGAAAGTGGCTTAGGAGTAGGTGACAAAGAAGTAGGGTGATCTTAAGGTAATTCTGGACATAGCTAAAAATTATGATGTTGTTAGAATAAAACAAAGAGAACAACATATAAAGGTTACAGAGGGAGAAAAAGCTCTGAAATGGAGATGGGAACGTTATATCCATAAGACAGCAGACAAGGACATTCTAGGACTCACCTGAAACATGAGCAATGATGAATTCAACTCTCTACAGACAAGAATATCTCTAGGAGAAACTAGGAGAGCACTTAAGGGGCACAAGAAATCATAGATACAGATACATTGATGAGGACTCTCATATAGAAAGGGTAAGAACTGATCTCCCTATTTACCTCATTCTTAAAGGTAACACAATAACTGTGGGAAATCCTCTCTGGCCCCAGCCTCTCCCCAAGGAAGAAGAATGGGAATAAGGTGACCTTTGGAGACACTGACTATAAGGATTTCACATCCCTAGCCATCACTATAGGGACTCTCATTGGTATGAACAACAAGAAACCCTGCTTCAGATTCTGTATGATTTGGGGCTAAAGTTGAAAAAATCAATTCTCATTCTCCTGGAGTCAGAGCTTTTGGTGTTGGAGACTCAAGGTGCTTGCACACATCAGAATCTGAGACCAGACGTCACTTGAGAAGGTCTAAGTGTCATCAAACACATGGCATGTGTTTCTTGGTAAGCAGTGGTCTACCACCGAGAAACCCTCAAAAAGATTTATTATGGCAGGTGTGGAGGTGCACACTATAATCTCAGCACTCAGGAAGCAGAGGCAAGGAGATTACAGACTAAATAGAGGCCAACAGGAGATCCATATTGAAAATTTGACTAAAAATGAAGGGGGGGGGGAGTAGAGGAAAAGACAGAATGGAGAAGAGGGGGAAAGGAAGAGGAAAAGGAGCTGCTTCTTCATCATGTACCATTAATATACTTTTGTTCCCCTCCAGCTCAATATGGGCCATTTTTTTGCTTTCTGCTTGCTAATAAATACTTGTATGTATCTTAATTTTAACCTTTTATTATAAAGTAGACTTAAAATTGGGAACAAATAGAACACATTTTCTATTTCATTCCAATGACCAAAGCCTACCAATATTTTCTTAGACATTGCTGATAAGTTAAATTGTAGTAGGAGGCTGCTTGTTTTTTCCTGGCTGCTCAGCCCTGAAATAATAACACAGAAACTGTATTAATTATAACACTGCTTAGCCTAATAGATTATGCACATTTCTAGTTCACTCTTATCTCTTAAATTAATTGATTTTTATTATTTTATATTTTACCATGAGGATCATGGCCTACTGATGAGGTTCTGGAGTGTCTGTCTCTGGTCTCAGCTTCATAGCTTCTCCTGACTCTGCCTTCTTTCTACCAGCATTCAGGTTAGTTTTCCCCACCTACCATTATTCTGCTCTGCCCAGGCCCAAGACAGATTTTTTTTAATTAACCAATGGTATTCACAGCATACAGAGGGGACTCCCACATGAAATTGTGACCCTATGTATACAGCAACAACATAGTCAATTGAGACAATGTGTGAAGAAACATGATTTAAAGGTCAGCATTCTCTTCTTAAGCTTATCTTTTTTCCTATGTACTCCTACCTTATTGCTTTTCTCTCCATACCATCTGTAAAGGCTTGTGGGTGAGTTCAATGTCTCAACACCAAAAGCAGTAGTCACATTTTTCTTTGGTTGATTTAATAAAAACCAATCAATGATCCAAAAAGCAGAGGTGAGTGCTTATTAACAGAAACATAGTTAATTTTGTGACAGGAAGAAGTAAAAGTTGTAAATCAGGAAAGATGACATTTTTAAGTGTTGATATTACTTGGAAAATAAAAATATGTTACACATGAGAAAGAATAAATACCGTAAACTTACCCACATTTTGCATTTCCTTTGACCCAAGTTTAGCTAAGCAGTTAAGAGCACTGCCTTGATGGAGGAAGACCATTGGCTAATAAAGAAACTGCCTTGGCCCGTATGATAGGCCAGCCTTTAGGTGGGTGGAGTAAACAGGACAGAATGCTGGGAGGAAGAGGAAGTGAGCTCATATGCCTTAGCTCTGCTCTCTGGGCAGATGCGATGAAGCTCCAACCCAGGATGGACGTAGGCTAGTATCTTCCCGGTAAGCACACCTTGGGGTGCTACACACATTAATGGGTAATCAAGATGTAAGAATTAGCCAGTAAGAAGCTAGAGCTAATGGGCCAGGCAGTATTTAAATGAATATAATTTGTGTGTTGTTATTTCGGGGCATAAGCTAGCCAGGCGGCCGGGAGCCGGGCTGTGGGAAGAGGCCTGCAGCTCCTACTACACTGCCTGCTCTTCCACAGGCCCTGGGTCCAATTCCCAGCAACCACATGGTATAAAGATCTGGTTCCGTCTTGAGGAAGAGACCTGATTAGTCGTTCTCAACTTAGATCATGAAACCTAATATGGACAAGTTCAACAGAATCATCATATATGGGCCACCCATGCATACTTCAGCATTGCCAGGGCATAAGAAAAAAAAAAACTTAAGAGTCAGGCTTCAGAAGTATTTTAACGTCCCCACTATGTATAGAAAACTCTCTTGGAGAGCCTAGATCAACCAGAAATCTGAAACCTCACTCAGAGATTAGCAAGATAAAAGAGGAGAGAGATGTGAGCAGAAATAGGAAAAATAAGTTCAACCAGGGCAAGGGAGATGGCTCCTTCTGTTAAAGTGCTTGTACAAACATGGGGACCTGAATGTGAATTCACAGGAGCCATGTAAAAGCTAGTCAGGCAAGCAGTGTGTGTGAGTAATCCCACTGTGGGTGGGGGAAGGGATTGACAGGCAGAAACTGGTTTATTAGCCAACCAATCTACCTAAATCAGTAATCAGCCACAGTGAGAACCCTATCAAAGCCTCTAATATATGCACTTCTGTGTGGGTGTGTTTCTGTCTCTGACTATCTGTTTGTCTGTTAGTCTGTCTCTGTCTTTATCTCCCTGTCTCTGTTTCTCTTCCATCTGCCCCATCTCTCTCTCTCTCTCTCTCTCTCTCTCTCTCTCTCTCTCTCTCTCTCTCTCTCTCTCTCTCTCCCTCTCCCCCCCCCTCTCTCTCACACACACACACACACGCACACTTTTAACAAAAACAGAAGAGGAGAAAGGGAAAAGGCCAAGCAGAAAACCTTCTGGGGGGAATATTTGGAATATTTTCTTTGTTCCTTTGTCAACCAGAGTACAACTCATTTCCTATACGGAATTCATTTGATCCGCACTAGTAAAGATGCCAGAACTAATAAAATATGAGCTGAAATGCACCACCAAAGATCTCTCCAACTTTCAGATCCTTTTGATCTGTATTAGAGCAACCACTCTGTTCTTTAGTTCCTCTTATTTCTTACCAGTATTTCTTTATCCCAATAGTGGACCTAGCATCAAAATATATAATTTTGAAACCAACAAGTATGAGATTAGTGGAAAAAATGATACAGCCAACAGATTGTTTATTCTTTGCAGGAAAACAATTTTGCAAATGAAAAACAAGAGTCCCTTTTAAAAATCACACATTGGGGTATAGCTATATTTTCTTGCATTGTGATACTATTTCAGATTTTAGTTTTAGAACTGACAAGTAACTGGATTGCTGGGTTCCTAAGAGACCAAATCCTAGATTAAAAAATCTAATAACAGGCTGCTGTTTGCACATCTCTTACTGTCTGTGTGGGAAATGATTTATACATTGTGCATATCCATTTGTTAAGAAAAGGATGCTTTTGATCCATGTGGTGGCCACCACTTGGGAGGCAGAGGCAGGCAGATATCTGTGAATTCAAGGCCAGCCTAATCCACAGAATGAGAACACGTTCCAGGACAGACACCAAAGCTACACAGAGAATCCATGTGTAGAAAAACAAAACAAAAACAAAAAACAAGAAAAAAGAAAAGAAATAAAAAGAGAAAAAGAAATAAAGAGAATAATGTTCTCATCAACCTCTGAGTTAAAAGAACCCACTATAAGGCAGAGGATTACAGAAAGTTATTAATGAAAGAGCAAAATTGTTTTTTATTTGTATCATTATTTTATATGTAGTGCTGTGAGCTGTATATCATTAAGCCTTTGTTGCCTCCCCATCCTACTCAGTGTGTGTGTGTGCGCGCGCGCATGTGTGTGTGTATTTGCCAAAGTATGAAGTATGTATATGGAAATCAGAAGATAATTTGTGGGGTGTGGGGTTTGGTTCTCTCCTTCCATAATGTGGGTATTGGGAGGAAGCCATCTCAAAGGACCCTTCACAATTTGCCTTTGTCTTATTTTTTATTACTTAAAACCATTTTTAAATTTAAATATGTTATTATTAAATTCTTCCCCTTCCACATTTTCCCAGATCTTCTCTTTCTTTTTACCCAATTTTAAGTTCTTTCTCAAAAAACAAACCAAAAACCCAATACAAAAAACCCTCAAAACTGGAAAAATTAATATAACATCATCCCCCAAAACCTATCAAATTGTAACCAAATAAAAGCACACACACACACACACACACACACACACACACATGGTGGCACCCGTTATTTGTTGTTCTGCTACTTCTGAACATGAGATCTGTCCTGGAGTGGTAGATATACCCAGTTTCATTCCATTGAAGAAAACTGATTTTCTCTCTTCCAGAGGTATAAATTACAGTTCTGTTGTCAACTTTTACCTTAGTGGCTAGGTTTAAATTTTTCATTCAATCATTTTTTAAAATGTAACAAAATAAAAGATAGCATAAACAAAAAACTCTTTGGTAGACCTGTCTTCTGGTGAAAGTACAGTGTTAAGTCTCCTACTATTAGTTGTGGGGTTTGATGTGCAATTTGAAGTTTAGTAATGTTTCTTTTACATATGTGGGTGTTCTTATATTTGGAGCATAGTGTTCAGGATTGAGACTTCATCTTCATGGATTTTTCCTGTGATGAGTATGAAGTGTCCTGCTCCATCTCTTTTGCCTATTTTGTTAGATATTAGGATAGCTACACCAGTTTGTTTCTTAGATCCATTTGATTGGAAACTCTTTTTCCAGCCGTTTACTCTGAGGTTAATGTCTGTCTCTGATATTGAGGTGTGTTTCTTGTATGCAGCAGAAAACCAGATCCTATATCCATTTTGTATTCATTCTGTTAGCCTGTGTCTTTTTAGAGGTGAACTAAATCCATTGCTATTAAGAGCTGTGGTAGTGTTTGTGTGTTTCCTTTCCTTGGTATTTGTAGGTGTGATGTTATCTATTACATGTGTTTTCTTTTTTTTTTAAATTTATTTAATTATTAAAGATTTCTGTCTCTTCCCCGCCACCGCCTCCCATTTCCCTCCCCCGATCAAGTCCCCCTCCTCATCAGCCCAAAGAGCAATCAGGATTCCCTGATCTGTGGGAAGTCCGAGGACCACCCACCTCAATCCAGGTCTAGTAAGGTGAGCATCCAAACTGCCTTGGCTCCCACAAAGCCAATACATGCAATAGGATCGAAAACCCATTGCCATTGTTCTTGAGTTCTCAGTAGTCCTCATTGTCCACTATGTTCAGCAAGTCCGGTTTTATCCAATGCTTTTTCAGACCCAGGCCAGCTGGCCTTCGTGAGTTCCCGAGAGAGGTTGTAGAGAAAGGGGTACACTCATCCATTGCTGGTGGGAATGCAAACTTGTACAACCATTCTGGAAAGCAGTGTGGCAGTTTCTCAGGAAATTTGGGATCAACCTACCCCCGGACCCAGCAATACCACTCTTGGGAATATACCCAAGAGAGGCCCTATCATAAAACAAAAGTATATGCTCAACTATGTTCATAGCAGCATTGTTTGTAATAGCCAGAACCTGGAAACAACCTAGATGCCCTTCAATGGAAGAATGGATGAAGAAAGTATGGAATATATACATATTTGAGTACTACTCAGCAGTATTACCTGTGTTTTTGTGGCTACAGATAACTTCCTTAGACAGCAGTTTTCCTGCTAGTACTTTCTGTAAGGCTGGATTTGTGGATAGGTAATATTTAAATCTGATTTTGTCATGGAACGTCTTATTTTCTCTGTTTATGGTAATTAAAAGCTGTACTAGGTATAGTAGCCTAGACTTGTATCCATGGTCTCTTAGTGTCTGCAGCACATCTGTACGAGACCTTCTGACTATCATGGTTTCCACTGGGAAGTTGGGTGTAATTCTGATAAGTCTGCCTTTATGTTCACTGACCTTTTCCCTTGCAGTTATTAATATTCATTTTTATTCTGTATATTTAGTGTTTTGATTATTATATGGTAAAAGGGATTTTTTTCTTTTTGGTATAATCTATTTGGTGTTCTGTAAGCTTTTTGCACATTCATAGGCATATCCTTCTTTAGGTTGGGGAAGTTTTCTTCCATAATTTTGTTGAATATATTTTTGTGACTTTGATCTGGAATTCTTTTCCTTCTTATGTTCCTATTATTCTTATATTTGGTATTTTCATGGTGTCCCTATTTTCCTAGATGTTTCGGGTTAAGAATTTGTTGACTTCAACATATTCTTTGACCAATGAATCTATTTTATCTATTGTATCTTCAACTTCTGAGATTTTTCCCTTCTATCTCTCACATTCTGTTGGTAATGCTTGCATCTGTAGCTCCTGTTCATTTACACAGATTTTCTATTTTCAGAATTAACTCAGTTTGTATTGTCTTTATTGCCTCTATTTCACTTTTCAAGTATTGTACTGTATGAGCTGTTTGCTTTACTTGTTTGATGTTATTTCTTGGGATTCTTTAAGAGATTTTTGATTTCTTTCAATTTTTTGTTTGTCTTTTCCTCAATTTCTTTAAGGAAAATTTTCATTTCCTTTTTAAGGGTCTCTGTCATCTTCATAAAGTTATATTTAAGGTCATTTTCTTCTGCTTCTCCTCAGTTAAGATGTTCAGGTCTTCCTGTTATAGGACCACTAGGTTCTGGTGTGGCTATATTGGTCTTTATAGACTATTGAATGTATTTTTATATTGGCACCTACCCATCTCTTCTTCCAGTTGTTGCAGGCAGTGTCTCGGGTCCTATCTTTATCTTTGCAGACCTTGTCTGTGTCTTGGGGGATCCTTTCTTGGATCCTTGCAGTTGGTGTCTGTGTCTCAGGGAGCCGCTCTTGGTTAGTTCTGTGCAGCTACTTCTATGTCTCAGGGAGAGTTTAGAGGTAGAGTGGGACTTCTAGATTTCAGGGTCCAATAGCGGGGGTAGGGGGAATGCTGGAACAGGCTTCCTGAAGAACCCCTGCCCTCTGTTCAGCGTGTTTATGTGGAGGAGGTTCAGGGTTTTGCCCTGGAGCCTAAAGACTGGGTTGTCCAGCTGGGGGACTGGTCACTCACTTCTTGGTCCACTCCGTGTAGTCACAGTCTGTGTTTAGAAGAACTGCTGTGGTTGCGGAGAATAAGTGGGTTTAGCGGTGGCGTGGGACTTGTAGATTGTAGATTGGGGTGTTGGAGCAGGCTGCCTACACGAGGCTTGCCCACTAGCAGGCTAGTGCAGCCGAGGTGGGTGGAACATATGTCTTTAATGACTAAGATTATCTCTTACATTTCTGTGTTCTGTTGATGAAGCTTGCCTCTGTGGATCCTGTTCAAGTTTCTAAATGTTTCATTTCCAGATTTCTCTTATTTTGGGCTTTCTTTATTGCTTCCATTTTCACTTTAAGGTCATGGATCATTTTATTCATTTTCTTCTAATGATTGCGTTATCATAGATTTCTTTAAAGAATTTATTAATTTCCTGTTCAAAGACTTCTATCATATTCATAAAGGGTGTTTTAAGGTCTTTTATTCATGATTTAAATATGTTGGAATATTCAGGACTTGCTGTGGTAGGGTTGGTAGGTTCTAATGAAAGCATTGTCCTGGCTGTTGGGCTTGTGTTTCTTAACTGGTATCTAGGCATTTGGGATTGGGAAGATTGTAATTCTAGCTGCTGATATTTGGTCTTATCTTTTTTTTTCTTTTTTCTTTTTTTTAATTGACTTTTATTGAGCTCTACATTTTTCTCTGCTCCCCTCGCTGCCTCTCTCCTCCTCTTTAAACCCTTTCCCAAGGTCCCCATGCTACCAATTTACTCAGGAGATCGTGTCTTTTTACACTTCCCATGTAGATTAGATCCATGGTCTCAGGGTCCTCATTGTTGTCTAGGTTCTCTGGGATTGTGATTTGTGGGCTGCTTTTCTTTGCTTTATGTTTAAAAAACCACTTAGAAGTAAGTACATGTGATAATTGTCTTTCTGGTTCTGGGTTACCTCACTCAAAATGATGTTTTCTAGCTCTATCCATTTGCCTGCAATATTCAAGATGTTATTATTTTCTGCTATATAGTATTCCATTATGTAAATGTACCACATTTTCCTTATTCATTCTTCAGTAGAGGGGCATTTAGGTTGTTTCCAGGTTCTGACTATGACAAACAATGCTGCTATGAACATAGCTCAGCACATGTCCTTGTGGCATGATTGAACATCCTTTGGATATATATCCAAAAGTGGTATTACTGGGTCTTGAGGAAGGTTGTTTCCTAATTTTCTGAGAAATTGCCACACTGACATCCAAAGGCGTTGTACTAGCTTGCATTCCCACCAGCAATGCAGAAGTGTTCCCTTTACCCCACAACCTATCCAGCATAAGTAGTCATCAGTGTTTTTGATCTTATCTTTTTTGTGTAGGTATTTTGTTCCAAGGTATCTGTTTCCTCTCTGGTTCTTAGGAGACTGTGGTAGCTGTGTGTTGTCTGTTAGAAAATTTTGGGGGGTCTTGATAGATGTGGATACTGGGGGTTACACTAGGGGCAGTGGAGGGACTTTGAAAGAAAGAGGAAACCTGGGTGTTCCACCAGGATCGGCCTAGATAGTTCTCTGGGAATGTGTTAATTCAGTGATGAGAAAGTACAGCAGAAGGTCTGCTGGAGAGCTGGGCAGGAGACCAGGGCACTGGAAGAATGGAAGGAGATGTAAGGGAAGCCTACCTGCTTCCCTGGGTGGAGTAAGTAGCCTGTGTGCTCACAGGCAGTGCCTGCTGGAGTCGGGGAATGGGATAAAGCAAAGACTGGTGGGGGGCAGGTTAGGAGGGGAAGATCTGTAGCATCCATTGGAAATGGTGGGAGGAGGCTGCAGCAGGTGTTCTGTTACAGACCTAGGGATGAGACTGGAAGATTTGATTTGTAGGAGCAGAGGGTTTCACTGTCAGGAGCGGCCTGAATGTTTGCAGGGAGTGCCTGCTGGTGTTAGGAGGTGGAATAAAGCAGGGCTGAGAGGGAGGTTGGGGGTAATAACTGTGGTATACACTAGAGATGAGGTTGCGGGGCTGCTGCAGGTATTCTACTATGACGGTGGAAAAGACTGGGGAATTGTACTTGGGGACCGGAAACAGAGGTGGAATTCTGGAATTTGCCTACCTGCTTCCCTGCCAGGAGTCACAATCTATTTTGTGTATAGGTTTGTCTATTCTGGCTACAATTCAGAGTGAAATAACCAAATGATATTGTTTATTGTTACTGAATTCTTTTATAAATCATAGTATTTGAAAGCTTGCTTACATTGTAGCATTTATTTAATTCGTTCTTTTACTGATGAAAAATATTCTGGCCTAACCAATCACCACGTTTGTCTTGTTCATTCATCATTTCGTGGATTTTTAAATTGTTTTCACCTTTGATGATTATGAACAATACAGCCCTGGGAATTTGTTGGTAAGTTTCTGTGTGGATATAGGTTTTAATTTATTTTTTGCAAATACTTAGTAGTGGAACTGGTTTTTCTAATGCATATTGGCCCTTCATATGTATTTGTAGAAATACCTATTAAGATATCTTTCCCATTAAATTCCATTTGTTTCATATTTTTGAGATACAATTGCTACTCTGAGTTCTCCATTTTTTTCAAATCCTAAATCTCTCAGTGTGTAGATGATTTTACTTGGTTAAACAAGGAACATCATTTTCTTTACAAATCTTCTCTTGACCATGTATCATTTAACATAATCTCTTCTTTTGTGAACATAAGTCTATATGGTAAGTTTAAGTTGGAATTTCAGTGGTTTAGTGCTAAAAAAGTAATGAATATAATTTATATTATTAGAAATCACAACCAATGTAGCCTCTTGGCTTTCTCTTATACTCAGTATATGTCAGATATCTTAGAAACTATTAATTCAAGGTGCAAAGAGAATCAAGTCTTATCAAATAGATCACATTTCTTTTAGATTCAATTGGTATTTGCTTTTAGAGATTATTATTTCCTTCTTCATATATTTGAATCTCTCTGTCATCGCTATTGCTTTTGGAAACATTCATGAAACATTGTTATGGGGGAGTCCTAAAAACATGTCAAAAGAATTATTTATAAACACTTATATATACTAAAGAAAAATATTGCTTCTTGTTCTCTTTATTCCACAGAAAATTACCATCTGAGAATGAAGCCTAAGGCTACCTGTGGTGCATTAAATTATCTTCAGCAAGAATAAAGCCATGAAGTCTTTCTAAACTTCATAAGGTGTTTTATTTAATGAAAGTGAAATAAAGTAAATTCCATCATTTATAGTGGCCTCCCATAATCGGACAGAGCCTTTTGTTGTGTGTAGAGAGCAATCAGCATTCATTCTCCTCCTGTCCAGTAGGGAAAGCTCAGGCAAAGCTGCCTATTGAATCTGCATCTCTCCTTCTAACACTTCCTACACAGCTCATGTTCCCACTTTTACTTTTCTCATCAACTAGTTTATGATCAAAAATTCACTGAGTAGATTATCCCCTGACAGCCTTCCCCATCACATTCATCATCCACAGCATATTCCTAGAGAAGACCAAGTTTTGTTCACTAATGAAATGTGTTTCGTACAGAGAAGGTGAGCATTCTTCTAGGAAAACTTTTGGCTTGTTGAAAACTCTTTTGTTATTGTTTTAAACAAAATTGCAGGCATTCTTCATAGCTTCACTTAAATAGAAGAAAATATTAATCATATCCTTGCATATACAAGTTTGTCTTTTCCTTACTTACTTACTCATTTCTGTTTACATATTTAAGCAAGTATTATATTGACAAATTTAATTAACTGTCTAATTTATCCATTTCTATCATTTATATTGTTGCATAAACTCGTTCCAGATTCAATACATAAGTCAACTTTCCATGACAATTATCCCAAGAGTGCATCAAACACTGAAAAGATTATTAGAAAAAAGAGAATTAGTTCAAAAAACTATTCTTAGTAATGCATTCATTGTATACACCCCCCAACCAGAACTACTTTGTTTAAAATGAGTATATTGTTGTATAAATAAACAGTTTTGCAGGCACTAGCTTTTTTATTTTTCTGATGTAGAGGATAGGGTGTGCAGGGATGGCACAGAGACAAAGGAACACATATCACATTCTCCTCTGATTCCTTGGAAAACTCAGTGGGCAGCTGACCAACTTGTTTCTCTTCATTTGTGAATTGTGTAAGGGGCAGGAGGGACATATTCTTCATGCAAACAGGGTAAAAGGAAAAAATGCCTCCCCTTTCTTTATGTTGTTTCAATTTCCTTTTTAAAGAATTATTTTCTTTTTCAAATGAGGAGGTGGTATCCATAAAATGCTATCAGAAATTGAAATGAGAGGGTTTTTTTAATTAATTAATTTATTTATTAAAGATTTCTGTCTCTTCCCCACCGCCGCCTCCCCTTTCCCTCCCCCTCCCCCAATCAAGTCCCCCTCCCTCGTCAGCCCAAAAAGCAATCAGGGTTCTCTGCCCGGTGGGAAGTCCAAGGACCACCCACCTCCATCCAGGTCTAGTAAGGTGAGCATCCACGAAACTGCCTAGGCTCCCACGAAACCAATAGGTACAGTAGGATCAAAAACCCATTGCCATTGTTCTTGAGGTCTCAGTAGTCCTCCTTGTCCGCTATGTTCAGCGAGACCAGTTTTGACCCAGGCTTTTTCAGACCCAGGCCAGCTGGCCTTGGTGAGTTCCTGATAGAACATCCCCATTGTCTCAGTGTATGGGTGCACCCCTCGCGGTCCTGAGTTCCTTGCTTGTGCTCTCTCTCCTTCTGCTCCTGATTTGGACCTTGAGATTTCAGTCC
>NW_026067966.1:8072121-8082455 GCF_014885135.2 Alexandromys fortis
TCGCCATATAATAATCAAAACACAAAATATACAGGTTAAAGAAAGAATATTAAGAGCTGCAAAGGAAAAAGGCCAAGTAACTTATAAAGGTAAACCGATCAGACTTACACCTGACTTCTCTATGGAAACCATGAAAGCCAGAAGGTCCTGGATAGAGGTTCTTCAAAAACTAAGAGACCATGGATGCAAACCCAAACTTCTATACCCAGCCAAGCTAGTATTCACTATCAATGGAGAAAACAAGACATTCCAGGATAAGAACAAATTTAAACAATACGTAGCCACAAATCCAGCGCTACAGAAAGTAATAGAAGGAAAATCGCAACCCAAGGAATCCAACATTGCCAACACTGACTACAATAACTCAGGAATCTAGCCAACCTTCACCAGTACAACTCAAAGAAGGGACACACACAAACTCTACTACCGAAAACAGTAAGAATAACCGGAGTAAACAACGACTGGTCACTAATATCACTTAATATTAATGGTCTCAATTCACCTATAAAAAGGCACAGGCTAAGGGATTGGATACGAAAACAGAGAGATATTTTAAATAATTTAGGTTTTTTTTTTAATATTTGATTGATAACATGCAAAAAAAAAAACCCAACCCTGCTTGAATTCATGTAATTCCTTCGGAACAGTATGCTAGAGATGATCACAATTTATTCAAAGGAGCAAGTAGTTATCTTTTTAAAATTTGGATATGGGATTTTCAGGGCCCCGTGTGTGCTACACTATCTGTGTGTAATGGTTTGAAAAAGAATGACCTCCATAGGCTCACATATTTGAATACTTGGTCCCTGGAACTTTTTGAGAAAGGTTGGAAATGATGATCTTTTTGAAGGAGCTGTGTTACTGGGATGGGCTCTGAGGTTCCAAAAAAACTTATGTGAGCTCCACTTCTCTCTTTCTGCCTTGTGGTTATAGATTAAGATGTGAGTTCTCAGCTGTTCCTTCTTCTGTCATCATGGACTTAAGTCCTCTAAAACCACAAATCAAACATTTTTTTTATAAATTGCCTTGGTCATCATGTTTTGTTACAACAATTAAAAATAATTAAGAGGAGGACAAATGAGAGTAGTAAAAGGGTAAATAGAAATTGAATAAATTATACTAATTCTACATGTATCATGACCCTTGAGGTTAGCAATACTATCATACATTTATTATCATTGTTGTACATGCTATAATCCTAATCATCAGTATTTTTTCTTATTCTATGAGCTCACAATTTAAGAATCCTAATGGTATTTAATAGTGTGTGTGTGTCTGTGTGTGTCTGTGTGTTTGTATAAATTTGACTAAGTCTCCAACTCATGTACGTATTTACTCATTTCTTCAAACTTTTTGTTATACTTCTCATCCATTTCTATAAGGGCGTTTTTTACATATTGTTTAAGGGACTCTATTGCTTTCATAAAGTCATTTTTTTCCCACTTCTTCTGTGTTAGGGTGTTCAAATACTTCTGTTGTAATATCATTGAGTTCTGGTGTTTTCATGTTTTTCAGATTATTGGGTGAATTCTTGCCGTGGTGCCTGCCCATCTTCTCCTATCGATGCTATCTAATGGGTCTTTTAAAACTGGATCAGGTTTCCCTGCTGTCCAAGGGCTCCACTTACAAAATGCCCTTGCTCTGTTTCCTGGCTCCTACCGTGGGCCAAGAACCCTCTCACCCCTCAGAAGTGTCTTCAGGCACAGGACCAGGCTCCCCGCTGGCCAGTGCCCTCGCCAACAAAAGGCCTACCTCTTTGATTTAATTGTAGTGGGCGATCTGCTCTCCTTATTGCGAGCCCGTCCAGCTGCTTGCTGGTCCCTGCCCATTGCGTCTGCTGCCGCGCCGGTCCCCCAAAGCCTATTCCTGATTGTGTCTTGCACTTGGCTCAACTGTAGTGGGATGATCTACTCACAGTATGGGCTTCACTGTTTCATGCTTGGACCATCCCACGTCTGCGCAGCGCCTCTCTGCCGCATCTGCCAGTTTTTCAGATCTTGTGTGTCACAAAGCAATTACAATAAACTGGAATAGGTATAGGCCAGCAGGTGTTGCAGTTGAAGTCACATGGCTGAGAGACACGAGCAGCAGCAAACAGCAAGTATTACTTATGTAGGTACAGAAAAATATGCTTTGTTTAACAAATTAACCGTTATTAAGGTGCCCAAATGATTCTGAGAATTGGTGACCAGGATAAAGAGAAAACCCAAAGTTTTCTGTTATTGCATGTTGTGGACTGTGTGTGCTTTGGGGATTGCAGACAGCGGCATGTAGGCCAGCGTGTAATGCGCCAAGCAGCAGTGTGTGGGTCACGAGCCAGGGAGTACTGAGCAGCAGCCTGCTGCATCTGAGTGCCAGCTGGAGCCACGGGAGGGAGAATCAGTGCCCAGTGCACCATGCAGCTGGCAAAAGAATCTTGAAAAGTGTGGACTGGTCCCCATATTCAGATACCAGATAATAACATAAATTACAAAATAATCCCACACTAGTTCAGAATTACGAATAAGGAAGGGTTATTTATTTAGGAGTAGACTCACAGACCACAGTCCTAGATCACAGTCCTCTGCACAAATGGGGTACAGGAACTGAATCCAGCAGTCAGAAGCAAGAGAGGGAATACATACTTACAGTCAAATTTATAGTATAGGAGATCATGCCCAAGTGGGCTGATATCTTAAAGACTAATGGCTAAAGAAGCTCCCACAACAGGAGGAAAATGATTTAATTATATTTAATGTAAAAAAAAAAAAACAAGAAAGAAAAGACCAAGGGTCAACAGACATTTATCTTCTATAAAATATCAGGTAATAAATATTAGAATTTGGGGTCTGTAAAAACTGCATTGTAACTACTTAGCTCCTTAATAACAACATGTATAGAGTGATAAACAGTATGTGAATGGGTATGTGGTTCTAAATAAAAAAATTACTTAAGGACAATAAAATTTGAATTTAAAAGTAAATAAATAATTTCTCTCCCCCAAATAATTATTGCAAGACATGGAAGTAGATGCCTAAAGTTACAGCAATGGAGATGCTCAGTTAGAAGGTTTGAGCTCAAGACCAACCAGCAAAGCTTATTTCAAACTAATAAAAAATATAAGCAAATACATTTTAAAACAAGAACAAGATATTAGTTCTGTACTACTACTGCCCCAATGTGCAATGTCCATGTCATCTTGAGGGCACATTATGCAAAACCCACACTGTGGACAGTCTATAAAATAATTAACCATTTCATCTTAAAAAACACCACATTTATAAAAACTTAAAAAAATAAAGCAAAACAACTCTAGGGTCCTTTCAGATGAAAAGACTAAAGAGTACTGATAATCAAATTCATTGTAAGACTTTATATTAAAATTTTGCCACAAAAACAACATTGAAAAAATGTATGTGAAACTATATAGTTTAGCTTTTTAATCTTATGAGAATATTTTATAGACTAAGTAATAAGAAGAATTACTTCTTAGTTATATATAATGAAGAATTAGAATTCAGACAATTAAGTTTTTATATTATTTTATAATATTTAAATATTATATATTTATTGATGACACATCATTAGATAATACCAGCAACACTGGCTTATATCTTCTATAAATCTCTATCATTAACTATTAATCTCAAAAGGAATAAATAAGAAATTATTTATTCACATGCAAACATGAGTGGTCACACCGAGCTAGGTTTAAGTTATCATGAATAATGTGCTACAATGTGGAAGTTGTTACATGAACCCTCATATTCACAAAACAAAAGAAAAATCATAATAAGTCACTTTTCAAAAGCAATGGTGGAAAATTGACAGGTGGAGACAGACAGGGAAAACTGTCACGATTTTAGATGTTATCTTAAAGTCAAGATATATCTTGACTATCCATTTGGCACACTTGAGTTATCTGTTACTAAACACCAAAGGTTTTACCTTAGAGTTGAAAGAATGTTAGTTTGGACACAGAGGTAAGCAATTAATGGCTATTAAAGAAACTAAACTAAACATGGGGCTGGAGAGATGGCTCAGAGGTTAAGAGCACTGACTGCTCTTCCAGAGGTCCTGAGTTCAATTCCCAGTAACAGCATGGTGGCTTCCAACCATCTGTAATGAGGTCTGGTGCCCTCTTCTGGTGCTGCAAGCAGAATACTGTACACATAATAGACAAAGAAATAAATATTAAAAAAAGAAACTAAACAGTCAAAGATAATTTGACTCTGGACATATAACATTCAACTTTGCACTAATCATTTCATCAGTCTTATTTGTAGAATCTTTAACATAGATGTGGTGGCTTCTTTTTTTCTGGAATTCAGTTCACAGTCTGATATAAACTTATAAGGAACAGTACATATAAATCACACATGATATTGTATGATTCTATGAGAAATGCTCATGATTCATAAGGTCATACTGCTATCAGTACACATTAATGTGTTTCAGGTATTTCAGCCTTTGTATCCATTTATGTAGGTGGAGGCTGTTCATTCATTTCCCAACCACCCTGACTACAAATAATCACATAGAAATTTCTATTAACTGCAATACTGTTTGGCCAACAGCTTAAGTATATTTCTGCCTCCTACATCTTAAATTAACCTATTTCTATTACTTTGTGTGTCGCCACATTGCTGTGGCTTACCCGGTAAAGTTCTGTCTGGTGTCTCTTTCTGGTAGGGCTACATGGCTTCTCTCTGACTCTGCCTACTCTCTCTACATATCTCTTTCAGCCTGGCTTTACTTTGTTAAGGCATTAGCCAAAAGCAGCTTCTTTAATAACCAATGGCAATAAAACATACATCAGCTTCCATATCACTTCCCCATTTCTTTCTAAATAAAAAGGAAGGTTTTAACTTTCGTACAGCAAACTTACATTCAACAAAACAGGTATAAGCAAGAATTACAGGTACAATATTTATATTTACTTTATCTTTTATCATATCTAAGGAAAAAACTATAAGTCTAACTATTCTTCAACTCCAACAAAGACTCCAGAAGGACATAATATTATCTAAGTTAAAAGGAAGTACATTCTAAGAAACTTCCAAAACTCCAGAATTGACATAAACATCTCAATGCCTAGAAATTCACCCAAAGTTCTTCTGTATCATTGGAGCATCCACCTTCAGCCTGCAGGTCCATAGTATCTGACAGACTTTTCCATGAAGCAGAAAATTTCAAAGACAGTTCCACCTATATTGGCAGTTTGTGTGTCACTTTCTTCTATGTCCTGAAGAATGTCTGGCAGACTCTTTCATGAAGCAGGAACCCCCAAAGGACTGTCTCACCTTCTTTAGGCAGCTTCAGCAGTCATTTTTCTGTGGGTCCTGAAAATCCAGTGAAGCAGTACAAGCAAGAGCAGTTTCTTGCCAAATGGTTAACAAACTTCATGAGGAGCGTCTTTGATGCCCATCATACTCTTGAAGTAGATTGGTGCTGCCAGGAACATGTGTCTCATTGTCATGAAAAGTTCTTAAAACATTTTAAATGCCATATTCTGTAGTTTTTGAAAGACCTGAAATATATCTATCCATCTGAAATAAATAAATAAGTCTCTGTACATCTATAAAACCTAACTACCATGACTACAAGCTTGACTATTATAAATGTTTAATATAAATATATTAACCTATATTTCTTAGGTATACATTATATATTTAAATTATCTGCACAAACACAACATCTTAATCAAGAGCAGAAATATATGTATTACAAAATTGATTTTAAATTTGTATCAGTAGACCAAGATCCATACCATTGCAAAGTATTTATTTCTATAGTATATCCCCCTTTAAATATAAATATATAAATAAAGATTTATAAACAATACTTGAGAATTTGGAAGTAGTTTGCTCCAAACTGCTTTCTAGTTTTTTGTTGGAGAAAGTAATTTTAGTTGTTTATGGAGACCTTTCATGGAGTATTGGTCCATCAAACCACATTAGTTTGGAAGGATCCACAGGTTCTCATCCTCTGTGGAAATAAAAGCAGAACCTCTTTTTCAAAGCAATATATCCTTAGACCCAAATTTTGAAGTCAAGAAACCGTTAAAGCATATGTGTTGGTTTAGCTTAGCAGCTTGTATAATGAAATGTCCTTCTGTACTTGGCTCATTCACATTCAAAAAATTCAAAGAAAAGACAATAATATTCATAATCCAGACTATCTCCGTGGTCTTGCCTGTTGGATCTGCCAAATCAAATACAGCAGAGGCATTTTCACTGCCTCTGAGGGCCATTCTCTTGCCCTGGATCCAGGGTCACAGTGGTCGCTTCTTTATTAACCAATGGCAATAAAACATATTCACAGCATTTATCACCTCCAATATCAAATTTAATTGCTGAGTGCAGTCCTTCCATTGCCAGGTTAAAGGGTTTTCATAAATTTAATCACAGCTGCAATTCTTATAGAGTCGTTCTTTATCTCTCAAGCACTGTAAACAACTCATCAGTCTAACATTCCTTCCACCATTCTCTGACAGCTCCTATCGCTATGTCTACAAATGTGGCAGAATAAAAATAATTGCATATTCAGAGCAAGCATCCTGGAAACTTTTCCAGACTCTTATCTTGTTTTAAAAAGTAACTTCAACTGAATTTTGAAAACCGGCACTTGATTTGAAATAAAATACTTCTTCGGGATGTTTTGTTTTTCATCTATTAACATTCTATTCATGAAGACAACATAGAGTATTTGTGTTTTCTTCTAGGCATGCTAATAAATAGTTCATGAATGAGCCATGCCCCATTTCTCTAGATTTTAGTTTTCAATTTTTATAAAAAATTTCTCTTAACTAGCTATCTGGCATATACTGTCAAATGTTGTTCTGCATCATGAAGGAAAAACCTCTCCTTTTCTTACTTCTCATACCAAGTAAGAATTTATTCTTTAGAGCTGACAAAAAGCTATGCCTGTGACTTGGACATTACTATAAAAAAAAAACACCTCTGGGGTTCTTCTTTAGTTGTCCATCCAGGTTGGACACTATCACGTCTTATTTTCTTTCAACAGTTGAAAAAGAACATGAATTATTAGGGAGAAGATGGGGTGGAGGCAAAACAAGAAGTGCACAAGTGCACAGAGGAAGGATGTAGGCAGTGCCTTCTACATCTCTTATGTGTGACTGTAAGCTGCAGATCATAAAAGGTCATGGACCATTTGAGGTGGAGTCCTAGTCCAGTTTCTGATTGATGCGTGGTCACTTTCATTTCTGCTGTGGCTCTTAGTAAGTGAGAGTATTATTTTCAAGCCAGAGAATGTGGTTACACTTAGTCTTCATTAGGGTTATTATTGCTGTGATAAAACACCATGACCAAAAGCAAATTGAGAAAAAAATGAGAAGAAATGGGTTCATTTGGCTTACACTTCCACATCATTGTTTACCATTGGAATAAGTCAGGACCATAACGGAAGCAGTGTAAGGACCTGGAGGCAGGAGCTGATGCAGAGGCCTTGGAGAAGTGCTGCTTACTGGCTTTCTCCTCATGGCTTGCTCAGCCTGATTTTTTACAAAACCTAGGGATAGCGCCACTCACAATGGGCTGGGCCCTCTCCCATCAATCACTAGTTAAGAAAATATGCTTTACGTTTGCCCAGAGCCCAATTTTAAGGAGATTGGTTCCCTTCTCTCAGATGACTTTGGCTTATGTAAGTTGACATAACACTCTCCAGCACAGTGTGTATGTAAAAGCAATGGAACATGTGAGAAATCAGCCATAATAAAAGGTACTGCATAGCAACAGACTGCAGTGGAATATTGGCATATATGTGAACATTAGAATCCTGTCTCTCTTGGCCTGAAGTACTCATTTTTAAGACAGACTCTCTATTTAGAGATAACAAACCAAACATGGTTAGAATTTACTGAATTATGTTCTCCATGTGAATTAAGGTTCTTGTGTTCTTATGCCTTTAGGTAAGTTTCTATTACTCTAGGTAAGTTCCAGTGTCTTTAGGCAAGTTCCTGTGCCTTTACATAAGTTCCTGTGACTTCAGATAAGTTCCTATCCCTTTAGGTAAGTTCTTATGCCTTTAGGTAAGGCATGGATTTTCTGGCTGGTACAGATTTTGTCATTCTTGTCTACCAGTAGCTTTGATATTCCTCTTATCGTGATCCCCAAAGGGCTCACTTCTCCTACCTTCTCCTACTCCCTTAGACCATGGTAGTCTCTTCCCCAAATAATGTTTTGTAGGTGACTATCTTATTCTAACTCCTCATAAGTAACTACCTCACATGGGTTTTCTCCCTAAACCTAAATGCAGGATTTCATTATTACCTGTCATCTAGAGTAAGAATTTATGCTTTATATTTAACAAGAACAACAGCAAAATACAAAAACAAAAGCAAAACTGGCCTTGCTAAGTTCATTGTTATACAAAATGCCTCTGGGAATCTCCTTCAATCGTTGAAAAATAATGGATACAGAAAGAAGCACCACGAAGATGATGGGGGTAGAGATAAAAACAAAATGTGTACAGAGGTAAGAGTCTAGAAGTGCCTCCTACTGCCCCTGTGTGACTGTTAATGTAGACCGGGTAAGGTCAGAGAGCATCTGAGGTACACAGTTTTGTTCACTCTTGAGTTTACCTTATACCCCATCCACTACACTAGATTTCCAGGGAACGCAGATATGTTAGGATGCTATCTGTGGAATTTCAGAATTCAGTATGCAAGCCAAATACAGAGGAGTCCAAACTGGAAACCCTGGACCTGAAGAGCAGACTGGAGGGATCTAGTGAGTAGAACCTGTTTCAGTGGGCTCCACGTTTGCTGCTGACATTTCACTTCATTGGGGCATTTCAATGGGACACTCATATCACTCTCCTCTCATTCTCTTTTACTGATGAGAAGTGAAAACTATAGTTTAATTGAGCATCTCATCCCAGGGGAACACTGTTTGTAATGTTTGAATATTTTACCTTCTATCTGATTAAACTCCCAGAATAACAGAATTTCCTGCCAGAACATCTTGAACCCAAAAGCTAAGGTCTGAGTGCTTTCTGAATACAAATCCCCATTTTTTTTATCCTGCCTGAATGGCTCCATCATCACTGCTCAGCATAAATTTAGTAAGGAATGGAATCTTAGATCCAAGACTTATGTTTTAAAAGTTTAAAAAGATTGCTATATTTAAGAAGTTAAAATGTATGGGTGAAGTTGATTTAATTTTCTCTATATTTTATTTAGTCTAATATATAAAATACTTTTATTTAAACATTAAGCTATAAGCAAACACATTAAGGGGATATTTGCACTTTTCAAACTAAGTCTTTATGTTGCGGTGTCTATTTTATGCTTAGGATATATCTTCCCTGAGACTAAACTCACTTCAGTTGTTCATATCCACGTATGCACTAGACACAGCTACTCTAAGATGCCCTCAGAGACTCTCCAGCTATCTTAGAGCTTGCAAGTATATCATGGAAGTAAACGATCAGCCAAAAGTAATCTAACTATTGTATTCTAATGTTGGAGATTCTGGAGGTAATGTATTTGCTAGTTGACTGCTACTTTTACTCAAGTAGAAAATAATTTGCGTGAAGGGAAGACAAGGAAAGGAAAAATTATAACCTCAAAAAAGAACATTGATTTTAAAAAAGAAAATAATTTTCAGTCTTTATTTCATGATCAGGTTTTTAGTTTACTGTCAATTTACTTTTAAGAGTTGTAATTTAATTATTAAAGCAAAAATCATAAGCTGTATAGCAATTTGCTTTTTTCCTTTTCCATGTAAACATATAAAATATAGTATTGCACATAAAGAGACTCATTTGATATAACAGAATGCCTGCTTAGATTTCATTCCATGACTCCTTGCAGAAAAATAATCGATTCCCCAAACAAGCCCCCAAGTTCCATTTTTTTTTTCTTTTTTAGTGAAGGAATTGTTACCAAAGGCTATTGGTGTCACAAAGATTGATCCAAGTCTGGGGATAATATCTTCCAGGTCCGTGACGTGCATATGAACTTTGCATTCCTGTCAAGTATTTTCCTAACCGTGTACTCTCAGCCCTTACTCATATACAGAGTGTGTACCTGTTTCTTCCAGCCCACACCACCAAGTGCTGTATAGCTGCTTTAGAAAATACATCCATTGCTAGTGGGAATGCAAACTTGTGCAACCACTTTGGAAATCAGTGTGGTGGTTTCTCAGGAAATTCGGGATCAACCTACCCCTGGACCCAGCAATACCACTCTTGGGAATATACCCAAGAGATGCCCTATCATATGACATAAGCATTTGTTCAACTATGTTCATAGCAGCATTATTTGTAATAGCCAGAACCTGGAAACAACCTAGATGCCCTTCAATAGAAGAATGGATGAAGAAAGTGTGGAA
>NW_026067966.1:8083522-8093569 GCF_014885135.2 Alexandromys fortis
GGGGAGGGAAATGGGAGGCTGGGAGGAGGCAGGAATTTTTTTTTTCAATAAAAAAAGAAAAAAAAAAGAAAGAGTCTTTTGGATTCTTTTAAAAGAAGGCCTTTGGTTCCTCAATCTGTGCTCTCTCTCAGCCTGCAAAATATTTAAAAATCTCTTCATTCAACCCCATAGTTTTAGACTTTTTGGATTTATCAGGCATGACTGTGCTAATAAATACCTCTCTAACTCTGCCCCCCCCCCCCGAGGCAGTTTTATTTATCCATTCTCCTTCCTTCAGTCACCATAGAAGACTTTCAGCTGCGAGCACTGGGGATGAGAGCGGAGGATGCTCTGTACAGAGCTTACAGAGCAGCTTCCAGGATATCGTTACAGCAAACCCATTGTCTGTGATACAAAAATGCAAATACGTGTAATCCACATCAAAGACTCAAGAGAAGAGTATTGTTACTCCCATATTCACAGATTAGAAAACCGAGGCACAGAACTGTCGAGTGACTTGCCCTGCCACACACAGCTAGTGAGTGCCTGGGGCCCAGGACCCTGAAGCTGAGCTCCTGGCCACTCAGCTCACAACACACACTGAATATAAGAATATCCATATTTGTCCTCTCTGCTGTTTGCTGTACCCTTCCAAGAAGGCCGGGAAAAAAACAAACAAACAAACAAACAAACAAACAAAAAAAAAAAAACAAAACAGAGGACTCCATTACTGCCTGGAACATACAGGAAACATTTTATTAACTTCCAAATGATGAAAGAAATTTCAGTAGAAATCCATGATTCTCCGCAGAGAGCCCACCCTGGCATTCACGGCGCCCCAGTCGTGGTAGCGCCTGTACTCCCCGGGCCTCAGCAGGTACTGCCGCCCCCGGTAGTTGGGCATCTCGTAGAGGACCCAGTAGCCTTCCAGCACGTGGAAGGAGTGGAAGTCACTGAAGTGGAAGCGGTCCTGGAGGTGGGAGCAGTCGTCGGTGATCTCCACCATCTGACCTCTGTAGTCCTCACGCTCGTAGATCCTGATCCTGTGAGAGCTGGACTGTGCACGCAGAGTAGACAAGGGGACGTTAGAAAACCTGACCTGAGCTTGACGTGCATGCTGCCCGGGGGATAGGCCCCTTACCTTTTCTATATCAAAGGTGACTAAATTGAAAGAATAAAAAACGATTGCCAATGCCATGTAAATCACAGACTGATGGAAATTCTCGGAAAGCTCAGCTCACCTGATCTCCTCTGCCTATCCCATCTTTTTGCTTCAGGCCCTGTTATCAAACCTGGATATCAGAGGCGCCTTAAAATTTCAGTTTAGAGGGGCTGCGGTAGTGCACATCTGCCATCTAAGCCCTTAGGCGGCAGACGCATATTCCAAGTTTGAGAGTTGGGGGCCAGACTATAAAACAGAAAGTTTGGGGCTAGCCTTGGGTGCATTCTGAAAATCCATGTAAACACATCGACAAAATGCAAATAAATAGTCTAAAGATTGGAGTTCAAGTCTCAGTTCAAATGTGTTCTGGCAAGTCACATTTGCAAATTCCAAAACAAAAGTCAAAGATTCTCAAGAGGCCTGTGCCAATCCAGAGTATAAAATGTCGACAGCAATAGCAGTTCAGTATGCCTGTCCTGACTACTCAGCTGTCTTGACACCTTTCTGTTTTGCCCCTTCCAGGCAGGTCCCACTGTCCTGCAGGGGTTTTCTTACATCACCAGAGCGCCCAGTGGGAAGGATTCTCCTAAGCAACATAGTTGGAGGAATGAACAGCTACTGATAAACTCCCATCATCCCATGCATTCAATGTACTATAGCTTCCAAAAGAACTCATGCATGCCGTCAGACTTGACCTTTTCAAAGCTTGGCACACCACAGGACTCACCAAAAGAAACCCCCAGTCATTACTGTTAAATGGGAAAACTGAAGAACAGTTTTTTCAGCCTGTTGTGGTCTGTCTTAGGAGGTTTCAAGTGTCAAAGGTTTGCTGCATTTTCCCGAATTCTAAAGAATCTCCTCAAAGAAGATGGCAGCTACCCCATCCCTTAGCTCAAAGAATAACTAGATCAGGGAGATGATGAGATGGAGGGCCAGAGGGATATAGGAAGGGACTCACGTGGGGGATGAGGCGGCAGGAGCGGATGGAGTCACTGAGGCCCATCCACTGCTGGTAGTCAGGGTAGTCCCCGCGCCTCAGGAAGTACTGGCAGCCTGCGAAGTTGGGCTGCTCATAGAGCATCCAGCAGCCACTGTCCACACGCACAGAGTTGCAGCGGCTGAAGTAGGGCTGCAGGTTGGAGTGGTCGCTGCTGCACTCATAGTGGCGGCCCTGGAAGCCGCGGTCCTCATAGAAGGTGATCTGGAAGGCAATGCAAGGCTCAGAGGTCTGTTGTGTGTGGCATGGAACTAGGGCTGGTCCCTCCCCAGGCCCTGACTGCCCTGGGCTCACCTTCCCCATGGCTGGTGTTGGAGGTTCGGATGGGATGGTGCGGTTGGTGTGTAGGGCTGGGAGCAGGGTCTATATAGCAGGAGGTCTGCTGTGTTGGCAGGAACAACACAAAAGGAGCACGCGGTGGGACTGGCGCTTTCTCTTTCTCTCTCTCCTTTCTATATAATGACTGTGGGGGAGGCACGGGTTATTGTACGTTTTCTCTTAGTCTGTCCAGAGCTTTCGAATGGATGACCAATCATTGACCTCGTTAAAAGGGTCACTTGATACAGCTTGGGTCTTTAAATGATGCTTATCTGGGAAACAGAGATTGAGTAAAGATGCTTAATTAGCTAACCATTGCAATTAAATGCTTTATTAACATTTTTTTAAATCCCCAACCAAGGAGAATTTGAGTAACAGTGCATGATGTTGACAGGATCTGCAGTTCCGCGCGCTTGAGGCTTTTAGGCTGGAGAACTGCTGTAAGTACGGCAGTTGAGGAGGACACCGTCTCCACATGGTGCTCCAAGTGGGATGGAGATCAGATAACTACGGGAAGGTGGGAGACAAAAGGCAAGACTCCAGGGAGGTCTTATCTCACATGGTCTTAGCTCTGTTCCCGGGAGCCTGGAACTGATCACGGATTTCTAGGTGCCAAAGAACATAAAATACAACATTTGAAATCTCAGGGGTTTTTTTTTTATTATTAAAAATTTCTACCTCCTCCCATTTCCACCCCCTCCACCTCCCCCTTGCTCTTCAGTCCTAAGAGAAGTCAGGGTGCCCTGCCCTGTGGGAAGTCCAAGGCCCTCCCCACTCCATCCAGGTCTAGGAAGGTGGGCATCCAAATATACTAGGCTCCCAAAAAGCCAGTATGTGCAGTAGAATCAAAACCCAGTGTCATTATCATTGGCTTCTCAGTCAGGCCTCATTGTCAGCCACATTCAGAGAGTCCCATTTGATCACATGCTCCATCAGTCCCAGTCCAGCTGGCCTTGGTGAGCTCCCATTAATTTAGCCCCATTGTCTCAGTGGGTGAGCACACCCCCTCGCGGTCCTGACTTCCTTGCTCATGTTCTCCCTCCTTCTGCTCTTCATCTGGGCCTTGGGAGCTCAGTCCAGTGCTCCAATGTGGGTCTCTGTCTCTATCTCCATCCATTGCCAAATGAAGGTTCTATGGTGATATGCAAGATATTCATCAGTGTGGCTATGGGAGAAGGCCAGTTCAGGCACCCTCTCCTCTGCTGCCCAAGACCTAGCTGGGGAAATCCCCTTGGATATCTGGGAACTCCTTTAGAGCCAAGTCTCTTGCCAACCCTAAAACAGCTCCCTTAGTTAAGATATCTTCTTCCCTGCTCCCATATCCACCCTTCCTCCATCTCAACCATCCCATTCCCCCAAGCTTTCCCCAATCCTCCCCTTCTCCCTCCTCATCTCCCCTTCCCCCCACCCCACCCCTACCCCCGTGCTCCCAACTTTTGCCTGGCGATCTTGTCAACTTCCAATATCCATGAGGATAAATATATGTCTTTCTTTGAGTTCACCTTCTTATTTAGCTTCTCTAGGATCACGAATTATAGGCTCAATGTCCTTTGTTTATGGCTAGAATCCACTTATGAGTGAGTACATACCATATTCCTCTTTTGGGGTCTGGGTTATCTCACTCAGTAAAGTGTTTTCTATTTCCAGCCATTTGCATGCAAAATTCAAGATGTCATTGTTTTTTACCGTTGAGTAGAACCCTAAAGTGTATATGTGCCACACCTTCTTTATCCATTCTTCTATTGTGGGGCACCTAGGTTGTTTCCAGGTTCTGGTTATTACAAATAATGCTGCTATGAACATGGTTGAACAAATGCTTTTGTAGTATGATAGAGCATCTCTTAAGTATATTCCTAAGAGTGGAACTGTGGAATCCTGAGGTAGGTTGACTCCCAGTTTCCTGAGAAACCACCACACTAATTTCCAAACAGGTTGCGCAAGTTTGCATTTCCACCAGCAATGGATGAGGGTACCCCTTCCTCCACATCCTCTCCAGCATAGGCTATAATTGGTGTTTTTGATTTTAGCCATTCTGACAGGTGTAAGATGTCATCTCAAAGTTGTTTTGATTTGCATTTCCCTGATCGCTAAGGAGGTTCAACATGACCTTAAGTATCTTTTGGCCATTTGAACTTCTGTTGAGAATTTTCTGTTCAGTTTTGCAGAATCTCTGTCATTTCTGCTGTTTCTGTCCTGGAAAAGCCCTGCTAGCTCTGTGGTGTGGGCCTTGGCTCCTAGGCTACTTTCTTCTCTCTGTCATCCTCATTGTCCCTAATATCTCTAGGTGCACCAACCACCCTGTGCTATTGTGGCATTCCAGGCCGAAAGCACTGTAGGGACTGTGATGCTCACTATGGTATGTTTAGCGGTGTCTGGCCTCTACTCACTCACACTAACAGCAAATCTCCTTCCTCCTTCTCAAGTCATGACAACCCTAATGTCTTGAGTGTATACATGGAGAAGAATGAAAAATTCACCTTTGGGATAAACCACTATTCTGGAAGTACTAGCTGTGTTTCGTCCATATTTAGGGTTAGTTTAACATTCCTGTCCTCAGTTCTCTGTTGCACAAATGGGTAAGTTTGAGGAATTGAAGAAATACCTCAAAAGTAACCAAATGCTTAAGAGTGCCACTGGAGGAAGAAAAGTTTGCCTGCCAATTAAGCAGAGCATCTCATATGTTTTCTATACACTCTGATTTGAAACAGTGTTTTAGTTACTAAATATTGCACTTAAAAAAGAAATACACCAAATCCTTGCTAGATATTGTACTACTCATGATACTCATCATAATACAAATACATTATATACTAACTACAGTATATGATGAAA
Organism: Alexandromys fortis; assembly: GCF_014885135.2. Classification (NCBI taxonomy): domain Eukaryota; kingdom Metazoa; phylum Chordata; class Mammalia; order Rodentia; family Cricetidae; genus Alexandromys; species Alexandromys fortis. The sequence continues at coordinate 8,088,811 of NW_026067966.1, forward strand.
TTGTCCCCTTCTGTGTATGTATGAGTTTCCTGGAACAAATAGCAATTTCCCTATAAAAGAAAAATCTATAAAGAAAGAATAGGTTTAATGACCTTTGATGAGACAAAGTCTGAAATTTTAGGTCATTACAGCATGACAAGACAGTAAGAATGAAGGACATACAGTCAGGAAGGGTCTGGGCTGTTAGGGATCAGACAACAGCTCCAAACTGCAGGCAAAGTGTCTGTTAGATACACATACAGTCTATTATACATCCTGATTTCAGGCCAGAGACCTTTGTTAAAGGTTTCTAAGTAATTCTTTCTAGTTATTATTTGGATATGAATTAAGGATTTATTAGCTTGTTTACTTTAGAAACCATGGTGAGTTCTGGTAGTCACGGAGCTTTTGAATGCTCAACTTTCCTATCAGTCTTCTAGGTATAGAGCTTTGTGCTAAGCAGAATTCTTTCGACATAGTTTTCCCCAGAGACTGAAAGCACATAGTGTTATTCTACACACTAGTTGTTGATTCCCTATGGACTTACGGTTAAATGCCAGAGCCTCTTACACAGTAAACAGTTTCTCCTCACCAAGCTGCGGATGCAGCTTTTTACAGTTAAAAAGCATGACATGAGACCCTTCCTCTTCTGTGTGACTAAGAGAAGACAAATGATATATGTGACATTCAGCAGACAGTCCTAGCAGACATACATTGTATTTTTATCTTTCCCTTCCTCTAGGATTTCTAAAGAACTTAAGCCCTTATGCTTTTGCCCCATCATGGTGTTTGTTTTCTGAGGTGGAGAGGCAATGACACTGGGGTCAGCCCTTTAGATAACAATACAGTATAAAATGAGCATCTGAATTACTGTTAAATAAAGGATGTCTTCCTAAGTATGTTCCTGGAAAGAGAATAGAAGTGAATATGAAAAATGTGAGGAACAGGATTTCCAAACATCTTTTCCTCAAGGTATGCATGCTTCCCAAAGTGAGTTGATAAAACGTACTGCTTCTGATTGTTTGCTTTGGTATTTGAACTGTGGATACCTTTATGGAAGAAATATATATTCTCCTCTAAACATACAAATAATGAATCTTCCAAAATAGTTTAAAGCATTCTGAGAGTAAAATATTTAAGTCAGCAAGTTATATTTCTATTCTAATTTATATGAGTGGACTGGAAAGATGGCTCAGTATTTAAAAACACTGGCTTTTCTTCAAAAGGTCTTGAGTTCAATTCCCAGCACTCACATGCTGGCTCCAAACCAACTATAACTGTTGTATTATAAGATAAGATGACCATGACCATAACCTCTTCTGGCATATAGATACATGTAAAAGCAGACAAATATATGTATGTATGTGTGTATGTATGTATATATATAATACGTCTTTTAAAATTATATATTGTACAATGAGATTCTGTCATCAGTTTTGTTTCATTACTAGGCAGCAACATTTTCTTAACACTGATAACAGTATAGTACCACTATTATTAAGGGAGACCAAAAAATAAATATTAATTATTTGAGGAAGGAAAGGTAATTCTACTTTCGACAAATGGCTCCAGATAAAGCCGTATGATCTAACTTTGTATTTAGTATATGATTTTTTTTCTTTAATTAATTTGTAGCACTTGCATCTTTGAAAGAAAATAGTGTAAGGCAAATGCTTTCAAAATTTGTTCGACACAACAGGTGTGAAGTGCAGACTATGAAAAAATGAACAGAACATTTCTCCATCAGTCACATGCTAAAATAATTGCTGAAGGACTGTCAAACATTAAAGCAATAGGAAAAAGAGAATGAACATTATATGATATAGATTTGATGGTATCAAAATCTAGATTTCATCTGGAATAATAAAAACATAAATTTTCTGACAACCTCTAATATAAAATGTGAGAATAAAATATTTTTATTTAGGTCTAAGATTATTATTTTTATTTAAAAATTATTAAACTTTGTAAAAAAATAAAGTATACAAACATCTACTATAAAATAATTTAGTGTCGTTAAGATAAAACAACAATCAAAATATTTTATTTTTCTCTGGGAACATGTCTGGTTATTTATATTTGTTAGGGAAAAATTAGTCATTATATCTTTCTTTACCAAGTAGTTCACTATTGTATTGACCAAAAAAATCAATCAGGCCCTAAAGAAATAAAATATAAACAAACAAGTACTGCACAGAACTCCATGACTCATGCTCTCTCTCCATTTCTTCCTGCTGTGCTCATTCATGTACTACGATTCATCATCATCATCATCATTTTGACAAACTATACTAAAAAAATCTATGGCTAATATTGCCCTGCAAAGATTGCTTGCAAAATCCCTATAAAGCTAAAGTTAAATCAAACTTCTCACAACAAACAAACAACAGCAACAAACAAAACTCTTGATTTCTTTTCTAAGAAAGAAAACTGAACAGAGGTGGCCTCCATATCTTTAAAACAAATTTTTATTTACTCTGGGAATATCAGTATAAATTATCATCTGGCAAATTGAAATATATTTCCATAATACATTTTTAAAAGGTCACTAAAGTGCTATAGCAGTATTTTTAATTTAAAACATTTGGAATGCCACATAATAAAATGTATGGTTGATAGCTAATCTTCATTGTAAACTCCAGGATATTTGAAATCACCTGGGAGACACACCTCAGGATGTGTCTATGAGATTGTTTTACAGAACTCTTTCTGAGGTAGGAGGCCCACAACAGAATATAAGTAGTAACCTCCCATAGGCTGGTATCCCTGATTGAAAATGGACAGGTCCAGATATGCTTGCTCTCTGCTTCCTATTGTTCGAGATGAGAGAAACTGAGAGGTCACAACTGAATGGTCCTTCTGTTGTTACTTCCCTGCCCCATCCCTATCCTGAAACCATGGACTAGATTAAACCTTTCCTTACTCTTCCAACATTTGGCCATAGCAATGAGTAAAAGTAAATGATGGATTTAAATGAGTTTAATATATTTTATTAGTTTATTTTTCTACAAAATAAGGGTACTCAGTTGAGGGATTGCTGACATTTTAGAGATATTCTTTAACCCTTAAAATTCTAGCATGTAAATGAAATTCCACTTTCTATCCAAGAGAAATAAATGCCAGAGGGCTGTAACAATGAAAGTGAGATTGATTTTGTGATCTATTTAGTCTGCTTAAGTGGAAATTGGAAAATAAATTGCTAGATTTTAGTTTATTTTGCAGATTAGTGTTTAGTTTAATGAATAAATCAACTCTTAACAGATATAAATTATATTAATGATAGAAATTTAGAGAACTATCTTTCATACTTCTATCATCTTGGTGTTAAGAAATTAATTTCCTTTGTTATAAAAGAGTAGTCTTGTTATTCACACCTCCTTGCGCATTATTCCCCCCTTCCTTCATATCATCCATGTTCTAATATTCCCACCCATTTTTCTCATTCTTCTCCCTTCCCACAAATGATCACTTTCTTGTTCCCTGGGCACTGCAGCCGATACGAATTAAACATGCAGATTTAAAGGTTTAGCACTAGGATCCACATGAGGGAAAATATTATATATAGAGATATATTATTACACACACACACACACACACACACACACACACACACACNAGAGAGAGAGAGAGAGAGAGAGAGAGAGAGAGAGAGAGAGAGAGAACTTAGTAAGTTACCATGCATGTGAACATCCATAGTACAGTGGCTACAACTGAAGTAATAGACATAGCCAAACCTCTCCACATTTACTGTGTTCTTTTTCCATGTGAAGGAAAGAAGCTGAGTAGAGCTCCTGTGACTTGATAATGAAGTAGTAAGTTTCCAATTGTGTGTCCTCGTGTGTGTGTGTGTGTGTGTGTGTGTGTGCATGTCTCTGTGTGTGTGTTTTGTGGGATATTTGATCACACTGTATGAAAACGTGTCACTGTTTTACCTCACCTACCTAAGACACCTTCTGATTCATTGAATAAAGAGCTGAATGACTAATAGCTAGGCAGGAGAGGCGAGGTGGAACTTCAGAGCAGAGATGAGAAGAATCTAAGGCACATAGGATTCACATGGAGGAAGTCAAACATACATAGGAAGGAGAGGTAATGAGCCACATTGCAGATCATAGATTAATATAAAGGGAGTGATTTAAGTTTTAAGAGCTAGTAAGCTCAATCTAAGGCACGGCTTTCGTAGTTAATAAGTAGTCTCCATTTCGGGGGTCGGAGAGATGGCTCAGAGGTTAAGAGCACTGGCTGCTCTTCCAGAGATCCTGAGTTCAATTTCCAGCAACCACATGAGGCTCACAGCCATCTATGATGAAATCTGGTGCCCTCTTCTGGTGTGCAGACATACATGCAGGTAGAATGTTGTATACATAATAAAAAAGTCGTCTCCATTTCATTATTTGGGAGCTTGAAATACAAAAATAAATAAATAAATAAATAAATAAATAAATAAGACCGTGTGTGTGTGTGTGTGTGTGTGTGTGTGTGTGTGTGTGTGTACAGCCCAAAAGAGGGGTTGATCAGATGTTGTCCACTTTGCTTTTTGAGGTAAGGCCTCTTACTAATTTAGAAGTCACCAAGTAGCTTACTCTAGCCAGAAAGCCCAAGGTTTTCTTGCCTCCCCAGTACTGACCGGGATCTCAAATGTGTGGCACCATGCTGCTGCTGCTGCTGCTGCTGCTGCTTCTTCTTCTTCTTCTTCTTCTTCTTCTTCTTCTTCTTCTTCTTCTTCTTCTTCTTCTTCTTCTTCTTCTTCTTCTTCTTCTTCTTCTTCTTCTTCTTCTTC
>NW_026067966.1:8093670-8102921 GCF_014885135.2 Alexandromys fortis
TCCTCCTCCTCCTCCTCTTCTTCTTCTTCTTCTTCTTCTTCTTCTTCTTCTTCTTCTTCTTCTTCTCCTTCCTTCTTCTTCTTTCAAGTCCTTCTCTTCCTCCTCCTCCCTCTACCTCCTTCTTCTTCTGTGGATTATGGGGATCAAATTCAGGCCTTCATGCTTGCAGAGCAAACATTTTACTTACTGAGCTAACTCCCTACTCCCTTATAGTAGGCATAATTACTTGTCACAAAAGATATTGTGCAAAATGACAACCTTCTCAGATCAGATTAATTAAAAAAAACTTATCTGGCTTAATGTTAAGTAAATCTTAATGTTGTGATTGATTAAATTGCTAGATTTAAATTCATTTTACTTTTAAAAGTTTTTGTACAGGGAATTTTTGCTTTATCGGGTCATTGGCTTGTACATTTTGAGTTTTGTTTTTATTGGGTTTCTTCTTTGTTTCTTGTTTTTAGTTATTTCATTTTTATTTATTTTTTAAAGAGAAAAAGGGTGTGGTTTTGGGTAAGTGGAGAGATGGAGAGGGTAGGGGAGGAGATGGGGAATGGGAGGTGCATAATTAGTATATATCATTTGAAATTTTTTGATTAAATTGTTTTAATCACATCAATTTTTTTTCATGCAAAGAAAATGTTGAGTGAGGGGAGGTACTAAAGGATTTGTCTTTCTCTCTGTCCTCTCTGCTTTTCTAGACAAAGCTTTGTTTGCTTTTGTAAGTGAATGTCCATCCTCCTGCCCTTTCTGTTCTCTCATTGGCCTGACTTGAGTGAAGAGAAAAGGAAACCATGGGAGCTCATACTAACAGCTGGGACTGTTATATCTCCCTGCTCCTGCTGGGCTTGGGTGAGCTGCTAAGTCATCCAGGTTTACTGGAACTGGAATCCTGAGTCAAATGTCATTTTTCCCGGGAACAGAATGTATAATCATAATTCTTGTCAGGACTCTGATAGACCAAGACAAGTCATTCAGCAAAAGATCTGAAAGAATCCTTCATAAAATAAAATTCACAGGAACAGGCTCAAACCTCAGATGCAATCACTTTGAGCCTGCCAGCATATTTCATTTACTGAACATTAACAAAAACAAATTACTAAATCAATTCCTAACATGCAGGCTGGTCTTCAGGGATCACATTGTTTCCATGGCATTCACAAAGGAGGTTTCTATTATCAGCAGCCAAATTCAAACCAAACAAAACTAAAAGGCAAGTACATTAGTAAATTTTTTGCCCAGTTTCAAAAAGATGCACCATTAGCCCAATTAAAACCAGAAAGACATTTGTGCTATTGATAAATCCCTACTCACATAAGAAAAATGCTTAAGAAGCTCAATCAAGTGTTCCAAACAAACAAGGAACTGTCTGACAAAAGGATTAAAATTGCATCCCAAGATTATATGGATTTACAACGAATCCTCGTGTTTTATCTTGGGATCATTTTTTTCTCAACAATACAGCCTGTACACTTCAGGTCAGTGGTTTCCAAATGTCTGGAGGAGAGAAGATACGTGTTATTTAGTACTTTAGTCAGGAAGTTCATTCAAGTTGTATGCCATACTAACATTCTGAGACTTAAGGATTTGGTTGAACCATTTGAGCTACGCTGACAGATTCCCTTTCTCTGTCGCATGTGGTAGTCAACATCTTACCCCACCATCCCCTCATGCACATAGATCATGTCCTTTCCATTGTACTTAATAGCCTTACAGATTAAATGCAGTTGCCTTGCTTCTTCTGCTTCGTCTAGGAAATAGAGCATGTTTTTCATAAAAGATCTCTTACAAAACTGCAATGAGTACCTCTAACCAGTTCACTAGCCGCTGTGAACACAAGAAAAATCACTGAGCTGCATTTCAATGTGATTCAACGCAAGTCAATTCAGTTGGAGTATTTAAACCCTTTTTATGTTTTCAGCAGTTAATGCGGCACAACTATACATCACAGACACCTATTGTGCATGGGGCTTTGTGTGCATCATCACATTGATTTTCCCAGGGCTCCACAATTTTTCACTTTATTTTATCATTAAAAAAGAATGTCTTTTGCTTCAGATTGCTGTTATGAATGTTAGATAATAAAATAGCTTAACATGATGCTGTCTTCCTTAGAATCCAGTAGATTTATTCTACTGTGTTTAAAAATTAACTAAATGATCAGTGGATAGTGGAATGTATATGATTGCCTAAAGAGTATCAGAAAAGGAGAAAGAGGGAGAGAGAGAGGGATAGAGAGAGAGAGAGAGAGAGAGAGAGACAGAGAGACAGAGAGACAGAGAGACAGAGATGGAGACAGAGAGACAGAGAGAGAACCCTTGTCCATAGAGCTGGCTACATCAAGCATGTTGAACAACCTGAGACTGTGACTTCTGTTTGTTACTATGGACAATTGCAAATGGAACTGAGTATACTGTAGTTAGAAGTCTTGAAAGTTTCTCTAGTGTCACCTCCTAATGCTATATACAGTCCTAATATAAAGATTGTATATACTCAGATCTAGGGAGCTCATTCCCTATTTTTAAATTCCTGCAAATAATTCTCTCAAATGAATTTCCTCTATGTTCAATGGTGAAGAAACATGATAATATATGTAATTTCATAACTAGAAAGTACTAGGAAAGCACGATGGTAGGTTCAGCTCAAGGCAGCCTGAGATTGAGGCTGCATGCTAACATCTGGACAGATCACAATGCAAGCATGGACAGTTTTGGATGGCCTTCAGGTTTAGACACAATTTCCTGATGCACCTAGATGTGAGAAAGAAGGATCAAAGTCCAGATGCCACAACTACGAACACTTCCCATTGCCATGCCTTCCTTACCATGATGGACTAACCTCTAACTGTGAGTCAAAATCGAATTCTTTCTTTGGTTGGGTATCTGAGTATTTTCCCCTTTCCTCTTTGTGATGGTTTGAATGAGAATGGTCACATAGGTTCATCTGTTTGAATGATTAGTCATCAAGGACTGTAACACAAGTGCCTGAGCACCCAAGTGACTTTCTTTCCACATCTAATACATATCCAGGGTGTATAACTGAATCTCGGGTTTGCTACCTATTCACTTTTCTAATTAGATTCCTTTGTTCATTTTTAATCTGTGTCTTTAGAGAAGCTAAAGGGACTTCAGGTCCTATCCCAAACTGGCAACTATCTTCAGCCATCATTTAGAAATACAATCACATTTGGTGAATAGATATTTTTTAAAAACTTATCTTCAGAGACATTTGGGGTTTGAAATTAAGAAACTAGAAAATTACACACAAAAAAAACCATGGCTATAAAGGTCTGTTGTTTGCTGACATGGGAACAGGAATGAGTCTCTGAGAACAGGGAGAAAAGGTGTTACAATTACTGCCAGCTTGGGTACTACCTGGAGATGACAACTGGATTGGACTCAGAGAAATAAAAACACTGGGCTCACCAAGTAATAAAAATAAGAGGTAACAAAGGGAGTGACCGCTGAGGGAGTAGGCTGGAGCCAGAGACCTCCGCGGGTCCAGGTGCAAGTCTGGGACCTCCAAGGGAGTAGGCCTGAGCCAGAGACATCCGTGGGACCAGGTCCAATCCAGGAACCTCCGAGGAAGTGGGCCCAGGCCATGAACATCTATGGAAACAGGCCCGAGCCAGTGACCTATGCAGCAGCAGGCCCAAGGTATAGAAGTTCACAGGAACAGGTACAAGGGAGTGACCACTAAGGGAGCAGACACAGGTCAGAAAAGTCTGCAGAACGGATATAAGTTAGGGACCTCCGAGGGAGCAGGCCCAAGCCAGAGAAATCTGTGGAAATAGGCCTGAGCCAGCTACCACAGACCAGCCGGAGCAGGCCTGAGGCAGCAACCTCCACAGAAGCAAACTTGAGCCAGTGACCTCCGTTGGAGCAGGCCTGATAACAAACTCTACGGGAGCAGGTACAAGGAGCCACTGCTGAGGGAGCAGGCCCGAACCAGAGACCTCTGCCAGACCAGGTATGAATCAGCAACCTCTGAGGTAGTAGGCCTGAGCCAGCAACATCTGCTAGATCAGGCCCAGCAAAACAACATCATCAGAAATAGCCTCAATCAAGCAATCTCCCTGAGAGCAGGCCTGAACAATCCCCAATCCTAGGTGTTGCAAAGCAACCACCGGGAGTGCTGATTGACCTCCAGGAACACCAATGGGGTGACTGGAACCATGGCCCTAAATGCATCACAAGGAGTAAACATCTGAGTCTTGGATCTACTGGCACCTGGAAGATTGATCACCAAAGACACAGACAGTCCCAACTACAGCAATCAGAGGAAAAGTTGGGTAGATAAGGTAAGAACACACACAACACCACAAAGAGCAACATGGCAACAATAAAAAAAACTAGTGGTCCTATAACAGCAACATTTAAACAACCAAATATAGATGAAGCAGAAGAAAATGACCTAAAAAACAACTTTAGGAGAATGTTTGAGGCCCTTAAAGAGGAAATGAAAAATTCCCTCAAGGAAATGGAGGAAAAGATAAAAATAAAAGATAAAAAATTAGAAGAAATCAAGAAACTATTCAAGACTTGAGAACTGAAATAGAAACAATAAAGAAAACACAAGCTAAGGGAATTATAGAAACTGATATTCTGAGAAAACTATCAGGAACCCAAATGCAAAAATTAACAGTAAAATACAAGTGAAGGAAGAGAGAATCTCAAGCACTGAAGATACAATAAAGAAAATAAACTCATTGGTCAAAGAAAACATTAAATTTAACAAAAGTTTAACACAAAATATCCAGGAAATATGGGACACCATGAAAAGACTGAACCTAAGAATAATTCTAATAGACTGGCTATGAAAATAGAATCCATTCTTCTGCTGCATACAAGAAACACACCACAACCTCAAAGACAGACATCACCTCAGAGTAAAGAGTTGGGAAAAAAATTTCCAAATGAATGGACATAAAAAAAGCTGGTGTAGCTATTTTAATATCTAACAAAATTGACTTCTAACTAAAATCAATCAGAAGAGACAAAGAAGGCCATTTCATATTAGGCACAGGAAAAATCCATCAAGAGGAAATCTCAATACTGAACATCTATGCTCCAAATACAAGGGTACCCGCATATGTAAAAGAAACACGTCTAAGGCTTAAAACATACAGTAAACCCCACAAACTAATAGTGGGAGACTTCAACACCCCACTCTTGCCACTGGACAGGGCTGCCAGACAGAAAATTAACAGAGAAATAAGGAAACTAACAGATGTTATGACTCAAATGGACTTAACAGACATCTATAAAACATTCCGTCCAAATATAAAAGAAAATACTTTCTTCTTAGCACCTCATGGAACCTTCACAAAATTTGAACACATACTAGGTAACAAAGTAAACCTCAACAGATACAAAAGAAATAGAATAACCCCATGTATCTTATTGGATTACAATGGTTTAAAATTAGAGTTCAACAGCAACACTAATTCCAGAAAGCCCACAAACACATGGAAATTAAACAATGCTCATCTGAATCATCAGTGGGTCAAGGAAGAAATAAAAGGAGAAATTAAAGACTTCCTAAAATTCCATGAAAATTACCATGCAACATACCCAAATTTATGGGACACTATGAAAGCAGTGTTAAGAGGAAAGATAACACTAAATGACTTCATAAAGAAGCTGGAAAAAAATCTCATCCTAGTGATTTAACAGAACATTTGAATACTCAAGAACAAAAAGAAGCAAACTACCTAGGAGAACTAGATGGTAGGAAATGATCAAATTTAGAGCTGAAATAAACAAAATAGAAACAAAGAAAACAATACAAGGAATCAATGAGACCAAGAGTTGGTTCTTTGACAAAATCAACAAAAGAGACTAATCTTTATCCAAACTAACCAAAGGCAGAGAGAATATTCAAATTAACAACATCAGAAATGAAAAGAGGGACATAACAACAGACATGGAGGAAATACAGAGAATTATTAGGTCATATTTAAAAAATCTGAACTCCAAAAAATAGGAAAACTTAAAGGAAATGGACAACTTTCTGGATAAATGTCACTTACTAAAATTAAATCAAGACAGATAAGCAAATTAAACAGACCTATAATTACTAAAGAAATATAAACAGTCATCAAAAGTCTCCCAAGCACAAAAATTTCAAGGTCAGATGGTTTCAGCTCAGAATTTTACAATATTTTTAAAGAATTAATAACCAATACTCCTCAAATTATTCCACACAATAGAAACAGAAGGAAGATTGCCAAACTCTTTTTATGAGGCTGCAATTACCCTCATACCCAAATCACATAAAGACATTACTAAGAAAGAGAATTACAGACCAATCTCACTCTTGAACATTGATGCAAAAATACTCAATAAAATACTGGCAAATCAAGCCAAGAAAAATCATTTACCATGATCAAGTTGCCTTCATCCCAGAGATTCAGTGATGGTTCAATATACGATAATCTGTCAATGTAATCCACCATATAAACAAACTGAAAAATAAAAACCACATGATCATCTCATTAGATGCTGAAAAAGCCTTTAACAAAATACAATATTTCTTCATGATAAAATTCTTGGAGAAAGCAGGGATACAAAGAACATACCTAAACATAAAAAAGGCAATATACAGCAAGCCAACAGCAAACATCAGACTAAATGGAGAGAAATTCAAAGCAATCCTACTGAAATCAAGAACAAGACAAGGCAGTCCACTTTCTCCATATCTATTCAATATAGTTCTTGAGGTTTTAGCTAGAGCAATAAGATAACAAAAGGAGATCAAGGGGATACAAATAGGAAAAAAAAGTTAAACTCTCATTTCCTGATTATATGATAGTTTATAAAAGTGACCCCAAAAATACTACTAAGGAACTTCTACAACTCATAAACACCTTCAGTAATGTAGAAATACTCAAGATTAACTCAAAAAATCATGGCTCTGCTTTACACAGATGATAAATGGAATGAGAAAGAAATCAGAGAAACACCACCCTTCACAATAGCCATATATAGCACAAAATATCTTGGAGTAACTCTTGCCAAACAAGTGGAAGGCCTGTATGAAAAGAACTTTCAATCTTTGAGGAAAAAAAAAAACTGAAGACACCAGAAAATGGAAAGATCTCCCATGCTCCTGGGTGATGTGGGAGTGTCATATCAATCTGTTGATTTCATTGGCTGAGCAATAAAGAAAACTGCTTGGCCCTCATAGGTTAGAACATTGTTGGGAGGAGTAAACAGAATAGGATGCTGGGTGGAAGAGGAAGTGAGGTCAGACTCTGCGCTGCTTCCAGAGGGACCGGACAGCCACCATGCTCTGCTCTCCCAGGCAGCTGCAACCCACGATGGACTTAGGCTAGAATCTTCCCGGTAAGCGCACCTTGGGGTGCTTACACACATAATTAGAAATGGGCTAGTCCAGGTGCGAGAATTAGCCTGTAAGGGCTAGAGTTCATAAGAAACAAAAAATTAAATGAATACAGTTTGTGTGTTGTTATTTCGGGCATAAGCTAGCCAAGCGGCCGGGGTGTTGGGGACGCAGCCCCGCCGCCGCTCCTTATTTAAACACCTGGGTAGGTAGTATTAACACAGTAAAAATGGCAATCTTACCAAAGCAATCTTCAGATTCAATGCTATCCCCATCAAAATTCCAGAAAAATTATTCACAGACCTTGAAAGAACAGTACTCAACTTCATATGGAAAAGCAAAAAAAAATTAAAATAAAATAAAATCCTGTACTATAAAGGAACTTCTGGAGGCATCACTATCTCTGACTTCAAATCTCAAAAGAGATACAGTACTGAAAACAACCTAGCATTAACATAAAAACAGACAGGAGGATTAATAGAACTGAATCAACGTCCTAGATATTAATCCATATACCTACAAACACTTGATTTTTGACAAAGAAGCAAAAAATATAAAATGGAAAAAAGAGAGCCTTTTCAACAAATGGTGCTGGCATAACTGGCTATCAACATGTAGAAGAATGAAAATAGATCCATATCTATCCCCATGAACAAAACTCAAGTCCAAGTGGATCAAAGACCTCAACATAAAGCCAAACACACTGAACCTCATAGAAGAGAAAGTGGGAAGTACACTTGAATGCATTGGCCCAGGAGACCACTTCCTAAATATAACCCCAGTAAAACAGACTCAGAGTAACAATTAATAAATGGGACCTCCTGAAACTGAAAAGCTTCTGTAAGGCAAAGGACATAATGGCAACCTACTGAGTGGGAAAAGATCTTCACCAACCCCACATCAGAAAGAGGGCTGATCTCCAAAATATACATAGAACTCAAGAAATTTGTCATCAAAAGATAAACTAAACCAATAAAAAATAGGGTACAGACCTAAACAGAGAACTCTCAACAGAGGAATCTAAAATGGCTCATAGACACTTAAGGAATTGTTCAACATCCTTAGCCATCAGAGAAATGCAAATCAAAACAACTCTGAGATTCCATCTTACACCTATAAGAATGGCCAAGATAAAAATCACTAGTGACAGCTTATATTGGAGTATACTGGTGGGAGTGCACACTGGTACAGCCCCTTTGGATGTCAGTGTGGTGATTTATTAGAAAATTAGGAAATGACCTTCCTCAAGACAGAGCAATACCACTTTTGTTTATATACCCAAAGGATGATCAATTGTACCACAAGGACATGTGCTCAACTATGTTCATAGACGCGTTGTTTATCATAGTCATAACCTGGAAAAACCCTAAATGCCCCTCGACTGAAGAATGGATAAGGAATATGTGGTACATTTACACAACGGAGTACTACAGAGCAGAAAAAAGTAATGATGTCTTGAGATTTGAAGGAAAAAAGATGGATCTAGAAAAAACCATACCAAGTGAGGTAACCCAGTCCCAGAATAAGTGACTTTTAGACATAAAGCAAAGAAAATCAACCTATAATTCACAATCCCAGAGAACCTAGAAAACAATTAGGACTCTAAGATAATACATTTTATATGGAAAGTAGAAAAAGACAAGATCTCCTTAGTAAATTGTGAGTATGGAGTCCGTGGGATAGGGTACAAGGGGATGGAAGAGAAAGGGAGGGGAGTGAAGAAAAATGTATAGCTCAATAAAAAGAATTAAAAAAAAAAAAGCCGGGCGGTGGTGGTGCACGCCTTTAATCCCAGCAGAGGCAGGTGGATCTCTGTGAGTTCAAGGCCAGCCCAGTCTACAAGAGCTAGTTCCAGGACAGGAACCAAAAAGCTACAGAGAAACCCTATCTCAAAAATCAAAAAAAAAAAA
>NW_026067966.1:8104694-8132614 GCF_014885135.2 Alexandromys fortis
AGAGAGAATCTGTAATTCCATGTAAATTTTCACAGGAAATCCAAAGACAGAATAAATTCAGATGTGAGAATTTTAGTTTACACTGTCTTGATTTAGTTCACTCTCTAAAGCACAGACAAAAGTTAGAATAATGCACAGCTTTCTTACTGACTGTTGGGTCCAAAGGGTCGCTCGAAGATGGGAAAAGACCTCCAAAGTTTAATAAACCAGAAGCAAACTTAAATCCAGAATTCAAGAAAAAATAAATAAAATAAAATAAAAAAATCTCCATGGGGCACAAAAAGCTTATCAGCTAGCTGAGACTGCAGTCAGAGATGGATTTTGTAAGGCTGTGGTGAAGGCCAGTTTCTGAACCTACCTTATTATAGTAGGGGCACCAAGCATTAGGTCTGAACAAAGGAATTTTTACAATCTCGACGTAAAACTCAGATACAGAATGTCTTACTTTACAATCTCCATTAACAGATTTTTCAGTTAAGCTAGTGCTTGTGCTTAACCTATTGTCTTCCTTGGTACTTCCAGGTGGTGTTTACTGAGCCCTGTGCTCTCCCCTTTGATGCTGCCAGTTTCACATAGCAGGGATAATGTCTAACCCAGAGGTCATAGATCTATTTCCTAAAGTTGAGTCAGCTCATATCCATAGGTTAGCTCTCAGTTTGCAGAGAGATGCTTCATCCTTGTAAATAGAGCTATGGGTTGTAAAGCGGAGTCACCCACTGTGAATAGTTAATCTTTAAACTACTGAGAAAGCTGCTGACAGTCTGCTCTCATTCTCCTAGGCTTACAAGTTTATATTTCTTTATTTCTACATTCCTCTTTCTGGAATCTACATTTTTAATATTCTTATTCTTGGACCCTTCATTGACAGATGAGAAGAAAAGCTGATATCAACTCACAGTATGCACCAGTAAGTTCCTTCCATACAGGGAATGTTCAATATATATATATATATATATCAAAATGACAAAAAATACATGAATAATGATAAAAATGAAGTTTCCAGAGACCATTGAAGGCTCGAGCAGTTCTCATCAGTTTTTGTAGTCTTAATCCAGGAAGCCTCATATGTGGATGGGAACACATGCTAAGACTGGTTACAAAGAGAAAACAAAATTAAATCTCTTTTCTCTTGAGTATATCTTGTAAAGAGTTTTTGTTAGATGTTCTTCAAAATTCATTGCTAATGAAAGCATGTACGAATGAATATTATTACTTTTCTTATCAAATCTCTTCTCTCTCAGTCATCATTGACCAGTTAGAAACACAACGGTGACAAGGACTTGAAGGCATCAGTTGCTGGGGCTTGGAAAGCTGATACATAGGCCAGAGGTGTCACAGAGTATCTAGTGCCAACACATTCTTCTCAAATCCCATGATTAATAACTGTTAGCCTGAGAGCATGCTTGTCAGAGATTTTAAAGCAACGTCTGGAAAAGAGACATTTTCTGAACTCTATGGATTGCCTAAAAAGACACACTTATTGATCTTCTTTTATCCTAAATGTAAGAAACAAAAAAGAATGATGAGGTAGAAGTGACTACTGCTTTATCTTTATTTCCAGGGTTGTTCCATGGACAAACACTCCAGGAGATCTGACCCTGACACCATGTTTTCTAAGCCTCAGTCCTGGCTTTCTGTCCATCCTGCCCTCTCTCCCAGACACTGACCTCACAGATCAGTGACAGCTGCTCTTGGCTGTGTTCATTGATTTTTTTGAGAAGTGGGTTCTTTCTTGCCCTTTCAGCCTCTTTGTTATTCTTTCCTGGTTCTTCCTGAGCCATAGATATATTCAGAGTGAGCTGACTGAAGTTTTTCAATGGAAATGCTGCTCGTCCTGCTTTTTGGGAAAATCTTCTTGGAAAGGAAAATAATTTGATGTTAAGAAAATGTATGTTATTAATGATGTAAAGACTGCTCTTAAACCCAAACTACCAGGCCACCCTGCCTATTGCAGTTGCTATTGTCTTCTGTGTCCACAGATAAGCACCAAGATTCCTTCAATGGACTCAGCCAATGGCTCACCTGGGTAACTTCCTGACACATGCACTTACTAAACAATTCTAAACATGTCCCTGAAGTTCTGAGTCTTGATGCTTTAATCTCATAAAGGACCATGGATTGTGAACCCTGTGGCTTTTTCCAAATAAGAAACCCCAAAGCTCATCAGTTTAGTTAATATGCCATTACATATACATCTTGACTCTCTTTCAATTTCAGAGAGGCAAGTATCTCTGCTATTATATCAAAAGGAATAATTAAAAGGATATTCATGAATGGTTTATCAAAAATTTAGTAAGTTGGAGCTGGAGAGATGGCTCAGTGATTGAAAGTACACGCTTCTCTTGTAGAGGACCCAAGTTCCATTCCTACGACCAACATGGCAGCTAACACGCAACTCCAATTCCAGAGTATCTGATACTGTCTGGCATCTGCAGGTACTGCACGCATTGCATTGCAGATATACATGCAAAACACTCATACCCATTTCTGAT
This sequence comes from Alexandromys fortis, assembly GCF_014885135.2. NCBI lineage: Eukaryota > Metazoa > Chordata > Mammalia > Rodentia > Cricetidae > Alexandromys > Alexandromys fortis. The sequence continues at coordinate 8,107,187 of NW_026067966.1, forward strand.
TGGAGATGGCAATCTCTTTGTTGGATTTTAACATAGCAAAGAGAGAGAGAGAGGTGCTCTCTAAGGTCCCTTGTTATATGGGCATTAATTGTGAGGCTACATGCTGATGGCTTAAAAACCTGTAAACATTCCATCTATATCAAGAAGCTATGAAACTCTACTTTGAGAAGTTCAAGGGAGATGGATTTTTCCATTATCAAGAAGTAACTTTGGGCCACAGTAGAGAAAGTTCTTGGTAAAAGTTGACGGCATTCTTGTGACTGCATGGTGAGAAACATATTCTCTCCTGTTAATCAGTTAACTCTGTCCAGAGACTGTACCACAGCTCTGCTCTTTACCCAAGGGTTTATGCCATCTCTGCTGTCTTTAGTTTTGGTCTTGCAAAACTGTTCTTCAGTTCTGAACTTATGATGAACTCAGGGAACACCACGAACTTTCAAGCCATCCAGAGATTTGCTTTTGTTTTTGTGAGAACAGGAACAATATTTTTTTTTCAAGATACTTTTAGACTTTATTGAGAAACAGGACAAATTCTTTTTTTTTTATTCATTTATTAAAGATTTCTGTCTCTTCCCCCCCACTGCCTCCCATTTCCCTCCCCCTCCCCCAATCAAGTCTTTCTCCCTCTTCAGCCCAAATGTTCCCCTTCTTCCCAGATGAAAACTAAGAATCAATAATTAATATTTTATTATAAAGAAAAACCAATTCTAACAAAATCATGCACAGACATGCTACATTACCCTTTTAATATATTCCATATATGATTTTCTATTTTGTTGAAAATTTCAGTCACAATTCAGGAGACATATTTATTTACACTTTACTTTTTTGATTAATGATTTCAAGAGTGAGTTATAAGCATGTACTATCCTTATAATATGAGGAAAAAATGTATTTCTACTGCCTCTGAGAGTTGTACTTTGAAGTTATTTTAGGCTTGCAATGTTTTATAGAAGGCATCAGCAAAATCAACAGGTTCTGAAATTTTATTTCTGAAATTTTTGACCAGCAACTCAACTTCTCTCAAATAGAAAATTTGCTGTACCTGTTTTGGTAAATTATGTCTCAGTATTTTGGCCTTCTCTTGGTATAGTATAGACTCTGGTTCTCAGGTTTTACCTTGAATTCAAATGAATTTTTATTTGTTTGTCTTGTTTTCTAAAAGGTTTTTCTTACTCAAGTTTATTAATTGTTCCTTTGTGAAATTTTCCATTAAACTAGTTTATCATTTCTGCAGTGTTGAAATCAGAAGTTCTTTGTGTACTAACCAATGACCTTGTTGAATCAGGATGTAATTTTTTTGCTGTTGTTGCCTCATTGTCTACTAATATATGTATTTTTGGTTGGGAGTATGCATACCTGACATATGTCCTTCCAGTTGGGCTTCATTGAACAAGGAGGAGGCTTATTTGTGGCAGAGAGAAGACTAGAATGAATGTGAAGAGTTCAGAACTTTCCTTCCTCAATCAAAATTATACCTAAGGGCCAGGCAGTGGTGGTACATGCCTTTAATCTCAACACTCAGGAGGCAGGGGCAGGCAGATCTCTGTGTGTTCGAGCCCAGCCTGAACAACAAGAGCTAGTTCCAGACAGCTAGGGCTGTTACACAGAGAAACCCTGTCTTGAAAAATCAAAAAAAGAAAAAAAAACCCTATAGTTTAAGGTTCAAAAGAAATATATATATATATGATTTCTTACCATTATTACAGATTGCAAGAAAGAATATGTAAGTTATGGAGCAGCTTCAGTGTATGTCACAGTTAGCGTTCTGACTTACGTGACATTTCCTCAGAAGTTGTTCCTCACAGGTTCTAAAATTATTCTGATAAGTTATCATTTCAATACCTATTGGTTCTAAAATATTCTCCCAAGGTATTTCTGCCTTATAAGTGACATTTACTTCAGATATAGGTGTTCTGTTTTCCATGCTTCAACTATTCCATTTTCTTTCTCACTCCACCATAAAAAAAAAAAAACTATTTGGGAACGGAGCATATCTTTTGACTAAACTTTATGCTAACTATGATGTTGACATTTAGTTAATACAGAAAGGCTGAAAGGATGAACTTAGACTAAAAATTATCAGTGAATATAGTTAAACTTTGAAAATCTTTAGCTAAGAAATAGATTCAGTCTCAGTTTAAATGGTTTTCTCTGTCTTATAGCATTAATATATCCAGTTTTGTACCTTGATGCCGTTTGTTTCGCACTAAATTGACATTATGAAGTATGTATTTGAATATATGACTCAAGTGCTCGGATTTCCAATCCTGCTTTCAGAATGACCTGAAGAATCACAAACACGCTTTTCCCCATCCCCTCATATCTGAACCCATAAAGCTGACAGAAAAGTGTTCTCATTGAGCTAGAGTTATAGAATCATTTAACAATCTTTTAGGGCATAGCCTTTACACACTCTTTGGTATTTTATGATTCCCTTGACTTGAACTGTCTCACATCTGGTTATACACAGCATCTTACCACACACATAGATCAGATCATCTCCCTTCTCCAAAAGCTGTATATTTATTCTGTATTAGAGAAAATTATTTCCATTTTTAAAAAAGATATATGAAACACTATGTGACATAGGATGAAAATAAAGTGGTAGAGGGAATCAACATTTCCACATTATCTTATTATCCAGAAAAATTTTTATTGATCTGTTACCTAAAGGAAAGGATAAATGAGTTCAAGGGATCTCATGTCCAAGACATAATTATTGAAATAAATTACTATGAATTTTAGTTCATTAGAAGTAACTGATAGGCAAGCTCATTTTGCTTGGCATTTATCATTGACAAACATCAAGGAGAAAGACTAGTGGATTTATAAGTCAATGCTGGTCACAGGGGAAGTTCATTGGGCTGATTCTAGTTTATAGAGGGTTAATATGTCAAGTGAAGAGAGGCTATCTGCAGTAATAAATGTGTTCATGTGTTTTTAGATGGTAATGTTCTCCAGAAGATTGAGAACAAACTAACCACTAAGACAAGTATGCAAAGTGCTCAATACACAGGTTCTAATGTATTTCTGGTAGTTTGGGTCATGGATTACTTTTAATCCCATGTATATTTTGCTAACTTAATACTGAAGTGACACCTGCTGTAAGCAGGTGGGTTATTAAAATGAGAAACACCTGAGAACATGTCTGAAAAAAGTGCTAAACACTTTTTTAGCAGCGAGTTGGAGTTTTAAATATGTGAGCAAAAGATAAGCAAATGATCAGTATCTTCAGAGGAAAAAATAAGTATAAATTGTTATCTCAAAACTCTATTTAAAAGAAAACAATCTGATTTAAGAAAAAGAATTCCATCGTTTTAGCCGGGCGGTGGTGGCACACGCCTTTACTTTAATCCCAGCACTTGGGAGGCAGAGGCAGGCAGATCTCTGTGAGTTCGAGGCCAGCCTGGTCTACAAGAGCTAGTTCCAGGACAGGAACCAAAAGCTACAGAGAAACCTTGTCTCAAAAAGTCCAAAAAAAATGCATTCATAATTGACAAGTTGTAACTCTATTTATGGAATGCAATGAAATGTTTTGATATGTCAACAGTACAGAATGATTAAATCAGGCTAAATAATGAAACTATCACTTCATATACTTTCTATTTTAGAATCACTTTATCTGTGTTGGGATAATCAGTTTGCATTTTCCTAATTTCTTTGGCAGTCATAAGCAAATGGAAACTGTTCTGTTTTTGAAATATTGGGATTGCTTTTCTTAGAAAAGTACCTGATAATTTTAGTTTAAATTTACACAATGGAGAAAGGTATACCAAGAAATTGAAATCATAAAACTTAATAAAAAGTAAATGAAGATTTCATTTCAGATAAATACTTGAAGTTTGTCAAACTAGTCAAAAATTTAAGTGTAAATATGTAGAACATGGATGCTGTTACATCACAGACACTATTAGACGAATTAAGATGTCTTCCTTTGGGGAGATTTATACATTGACTTCATTACAGCTGTAGTTGTTTAATTTCAATTTAAATAAACATAAAAGGTGGCATTTTTGTTGTCTTTGTTCATTTTATTTTTAGTTAAAATATAATTACTTCATTTCCACACTCTCTCTTTCCTGTTCTAGCCCTTCCCTTGTCTGCCCCCTCTCAAATTCCTCGTCTCCTCCTCATTGTGATATCCACTATAAATGAATGAACATATAAGTATAACATGCTGAGTCTGTTCAGTGTGGCCTGCATATATATGTTTCTCGTGCTGACCAAGTGGTATTGAATAACCAGGCAGGGAACTCGTCATCCCTGAGGAAGTCTGATTCTCCTCCCAGCAGTTTGAAATTGTTGATGGAATAGTTCAGGTCTTGTTTCGGTATCCACATTGTTGGGATTTCATGGGAGCAACATCCTGTCATGCACAGAAGACACAGTTTCACAGCAGACATCCTGATCTTTTAGCTCAGTCTTCCAGTGCTTCTTCTGAGATGTTTTCTGTGCCTTAAATACAGGGGCTATGTTGTATATGTTTCAGCTGGGGCTCGGCACTCCATGATCAATTATACTATGCATTATGGGTTGTGACTTTCTCTATGGATCTCTGTCTACTTGAAAAAGATGCTTCTTTGGTGAGGGAAAAGATCTACACTTATCAGTGGGTATAAGGACAAGTATTCAGAGTGCAGCTAGGAGCCGTATTCATTTAGGAAGGTTACAGGACTCGGTTCTCCTCCGTGACCTCTGACCTCATTAGACAGGTAGAACTGGGTACATTTCTGGCAGCAGGCATGACATTATTCCTTTTAAGTGAGCCTCAAATCCAGTTAGACAGTTTCATACATCAATTCATGCAAGAAAATCAAAATGCTTGGCTTTTTATTGGTGATTTTTTAATTTAAATATGTTTTCCTTCATGCCGCAACTTAGGAAATAAAATTTTCTTTTAAAATTTCATTTCTTTTCATGTATCCCAGTATGTAATATGCCCCTGACAAAGCTCACAATTGTCTGGTTATATTTTTACATCTCTTATTAAGAATAATTGCTTATTACTCCTGTTTTGTTAAATAAAATAGCCATAACCAATTCATTTCCATGTCTATTATAAGCTATAAAAATGAAAAAGAAGTTAGTTTCTAATCAAGAGCTAAACATTATGCTTTCAAATTGAGTTTCTATTAACTACAATATGATTTTTCTATTTTCTATTTTAAAATACTTATTTTTAAAATATTTAAAAATATTTTATTCATCCTTTGATAATTTCACACATTGAACTTTTTAATTAAAACAATCTTTGTCAGGAGCCCTTTCCCTCCTAAAAATCATTATAGGAACCATCACCTTGGGGAGTCTGCAGAGAACCCCACAACCATAATTATGTTAAGAATCGTTCTATTGACAGAACCTTACCCTATATAAACTGTAACCTGTCCCTAATAAACGGAGGCTGTGACAAACTTAGCATGGCCTCCTTCTTTCCTAAATTTTACAAATGGCTCTTCCAATGGAAGAACTACATATATGGCTAATAATAAAAAAAAATTGTGGAACATGTCAAGGCTCTTTGACAGCAGCTTATAGAAGTTGCAAGCAGATCCTGATGCAAACGGATCTGGCGTGATAACACCAAGCTGACCTTTGCTAGGGCAAGGTGAAAAAGCCCTTGCAATGCATTATGAAAAGACCCGACCTATATGTATATTTGGGGTCTAGGGTATGCTTATGCTTTTTTTCACAGAAAGAAAATAAAATCTGGACCTGATGTCGAGGCTGCGGACACAGAGGAGTTCCAGAGGCTATTGGAGAGAGGTCCTTGGTCCAGCACTTCCTGCCCCCACGGAGAGGAGTGTCTGATAACAGAACCTGCTACGCCACTCTGCAGGGTGTCATTCTGCCTCTAGAGAGTCCAGGGAGACCCGGCTGAGATAAGTGCCAGGAATGTGCTTCAGATAGCTGAATCCAGCTCACCTCACCCAGGAATCCTACCTGCCCTGAAGCACAAATGCTGAGCTCCTTTTGCAGTTTGAACTCTGCTTTGGAGCTAAGGTACAGACTAAACATCTGCTTTAATCCTTGGGACACAGAACTCATTTTAATTAAAATATTAACGCCTCTTCACTTAAGAAGAGGGAAGATTGGGGTTCCTGTCACTGTTGCTCAGAGACTGGAACTGGTGGTATTTGATAACAACAATGTATGTCATTGTACTCTTACTGAAATTGATCTAATGATATTTGTAACTGCTTATCGATGTTGGGAAAGGTTTGACACATGCTGTAAAGTGTTTGGGTTTAGTGCATATGTTAAAAAATTTTTAGATTTAGACCCCTTTACACTGCCCCAATTTTTGGCAGACAGCACTCATAATTTTATGTGGAGTAGGCATTTAGGAAGGAGGATACCTTAGGCCAGACTAAAAGGTGAATACTGGGTTTGGAAAAAGCCTTTCTTCTTGTCTGGAAGATGGAGTTATTGGTGCCCAAATTATATCATTATATCTTTCATTTGAGGAGCTCCTCACAGTCTTTTCATTAATGATTTATGGAGTGATCCACTACAACGAACCTATGTTCTTATCTTGATTCATCTAATATGTAACCTTAAAATCAGGAAGATTTAATGTTTTTTTCTACTAATTAATTCATTAATTAGTTTCTTTCTTTACTTTGAGATATAGTGTAGATGGCTCATCCTGGCTTTGAACACCTGACTTTCTGCCTTCACCTCCTAAGTGCTTGGACCATAAGTGCATACACCACACTTGTACTTGTTTTAGTTGTTCAAACATCCTTACAGACCTGGTAAATGTTCCAGATTTTCATCATACTGAAATTTTCATAAATTAAAGCATACACACAAGCATTTGGATATCAATTGCATATCCTTTATCTAAATGCAGGGTACTATAAACCCCACCCAGGAACTGACACATACACTACATAGTTTACTAAGAAACTTTGCTCTACTTATTTAACATTATGGGAGCAACTTGGAAAGGTAATATGAAAATGTCACATATATTTTTGCTAAATTTTTTAAGCTTCTAATTAGAAAAAAAATTGTAGATGTACCATGAACTAATTATTTCAATCATATTTATCCAACTTGTTCTAACAATAATTCATATTTTCTTTTCATTTCTATGCTTTGTTAGTCAATTTCTCTTACTTAATTGCCTGTCAATTCAAGTACTGGCATTTCTCACAAATACTTAAGGGCCCCGGGAAGATAAGCACTTTTCTCAGTTAATTACACTGACATATTATGAAAATTCTCTGTCTATTAATAATTTTAAATTCACAATATTCCCTGACGTAGAAATAATTCAGAATTTCCATTTTTATAGTTAAGAAGTTACAATAACCAGGTTTAGAGAAACTCACTGGTAGTTCAATTATGTGTTCATCATAATCTTTTATTTCACTCTTATTTATATTTACTTTTATGATTTATATCAAACTTAATCAACTTTTCTCACTATCTTTAGTCTGTAAGTAAAATGTATTGGTATTATTAATTTGCATCGGTAGATAGTTAATGAATTGTGCCCAATTAATCATTATGTGCTTAAATTAAATCATTATAAGAGTTTATGAAGAAAGATGCTTTAAAAAAATCCCACACTAGCTCAGAACTGAGAATAATAAAGGGCTATTTATTTAGGGATAGACTCACAAATCACAATTGTCTGCTGGACCAGAGAACAGAAACCAATTCCTGCAGCCTGAACAGAGGCCAGAGGCGCTTTATATTGACATAAGTAGTATAAGAAGCCACGCCCAAGTGGGAGGGTAACTTAAAGGCTACTGGCAGTAGAAATTCCTACAGCACCTCCCCCTTTTGTTTAAATAAGAGAGTTCTAAGCCTGATACAGAATTATACAAAATAAGAACAAATATATCAAGCAAGAAACATGTGATAAATGTTTCAATAATTATCTTATCCTAATGAGTTTAAGTCTTGTATAATAAATAACTTGGCCAAGTCATGAGAGGAAAGTAAGTACAACTCTCTAGTCTTCAACCCCATCAAAGATCCAAGAAAGGAAATAATATTACTTGAGTAAGCAAGAAGTGTGACCAAACAACTTCCAAAATGTGTAACATATGACAGAGACAACTGGCTACTTGGGCAATCACCCAAAGTCTCATTTTCAATGTTGAAGCAACCAAGTTTGGCTAAGGCCTAGAGTAACTGACAGACCATTTTCAGAGGCAATACAATTTTCACAACCATGTTACCCTGCTTTGGCAAGATTTGACAGCCTTTTTTCTTGTATTCTGCTTGGCCCGTCCAGACATTGTTCATTTTGTCAGTGGTCAATGCATGGACAATTCCTTGCCCATAGGCCAGTTTTGCCAAGAAGGAAACAAGCTCCAAGTTGCTTTTTTGCATTAATTCTACAATATCACCAATGAAAACAAGACACGCTGGATATTCAATCAAATGTGTGCCTGCATGTCCACATGTGTACATGTCTGTGTGGGCACATATTTGATCACAGTTCACTATTTCATAAACAAGTGCAAATATTGTTGTAGAATATTTGTACACTGTTAGGATATGTTGCTATGGTTGGTGTAATTAAGAGCTGAATGACAAATAACTAAGCAGAAGGTATAGGTGGGTCTTCTGGGAACAGAGAGGACTGTGAGGAAAAGAAATGCAGAAATTCCAGGAGATTCAGAGCAAGCAAGATGTGCAGGAGGGTGGGTATCAGCCACGAGCCACGTGGCAGAATGTAGATTAATATAAATGGGTTAATTTAAGTTGTAAGAACTAGTTTTTAATGATCCTAAGCTACAGACAGAGTTTCACAATTAATAAGTCTCCATGTCATTATTTGGGAGCCGTCCAAACAGAGAAAGACCCATTACAAAATTTTGAAAATTTTTGTTCTTTAAATTTTGTTCTTTGAGAATTTTGTACATGTACACAGTGTATTTTGGGCTTGTCCACCCCACCTCTATTCCCTACTTCCTGGAACCCTCTCTCTCACAGCCTCCTTTCAACTTTATGTCCTATTCTTCTTTTTTATTTTTTATAACATACTGAATTCAATTAAATATTCCTCTTGTTTGTGTATTTAAGGCCATCCACCAGACCATGAACAACTTACTAAAGGTCACATCCATGAAACAAATTGATTACTTGATTTTCCAGTAGTCATCGACTGCCATTAACTCCTCATTTAGAATGGTGCTGCAGAGACCCTCCATTATTCATTATGCATACCCCCCCCAAGAGCCTGCACTCAATAACACCTTCCCATACTATGAAAGTTGGACATCAGGGAGGCAGCTTCCAATCAGTACTGCCTTGATTTCCCTATGCCCTATAAAACAAATGTAGAGTGTTTTCACACTGTCTCACACAGTGTTTCACAGTGTCTCATCATCAAGTTTTGATGAGCAACTAAGAGCAATGACAATAAATTGTATCCTAAGGTCTCTTCAGACTCTTCCTGATAAGCAACTCAGAAGGACTTAGGAGAGTTTGAAGACAATTTTAGGGATGTAAGAATTCATGTAGAATTTTTTATTAGAAAGTAAGTCAAGCATAGACACAAAAAGCATATTAGTTCCTGATCCATACCTAGTAAACAAGCCTTTATTTTCTGTGAGCCCCAGTTCTTTTACTAACATATGGAGATGTTCTCAAGCCCTATGGGTCTTATTAGATGAATTATGTTCTGTATATAAATACTTTCCACTATGCTTGCGATGCAATAGACATGGAACAAATTTCACTACCTTAATGTTCTATAGGTTGGATGGCTTGAGTATATTGGCATAGGGGATACTTAAATATCTTCTTTAAATAGTACACAAAAGTATGCCCTTAGTGGGTGCAGTTTATGCTTTTGTATAGAGCATCAGAAGGCAAAGACATGCAAACACGGAAAAATGAGTCATCAGGGAAGAGGGCTCAAGAGATTCCAGGTTGAAGGCAGTGATGAGGATGCTCTATGTAAGCAAGCATGAAGAACAGCGACTGGAGGAAGGACAGGCGGAGGGTAGCATGAATGTTGTGGACAGCTATCTTTCATGTACATTATTTCATTTGCATATATGCATAACATTATATAATCTCTCGGAAAATTTTATCTTGTAAATTACTGTCACATGTAACCATTATATATCAACAACTTCTGGGCTTGCTTACCATTAACAAATTTTAAACTTATTTTCTTGAACCTATTTTTCTTTATTTGAGCTGGTTACCATGCTTGAAACATTGTTCACCTTAATATTGGTGTTGACAAAGCAACGGTATATAAGGAACAATGAACAAAAACTCTTAGATACAAGCACTCAGGAAGGTAAGCCAATACTGCATTAATATTCTTCTTCTTGAGAATTAACTTGTCAATAAAAGATAATTATGCTTAAATAGGCAAGGGAACACATTAATATGGGGAAATTTAATAGTACAGTATAACCATGGGCCTCTTATTTTGTCTAATGATTTTTAAAATTTATTTAAGGCAGTAGAAAACTAGGATTTATTATCTTCTCAAAATTGAACAAAGTGAGAAATAAGCAAAATGAAACAAGAGCAGCAGACAAGTGTTAGAAATTAATGTTAATAGGGTTATAGATTTTATAAGGAGTCATTTAAAGGAGATGTCAATGTGACTGACCATGAAAGAAATGATTAAAATAATATTTTGTGAATTTATATTTAATTAAAATTCAACATCATGCAGGTATAGGTAAAGTTAAACATACAGAGATCAGTCAAAGATGATTCAAACTTATAGATTCAGGAGGGAAATTACAGATGTACAGATCATAGTGGAAAGTTTTGGTAGAAGACACTAATTCTAAATTCAAGCAGACCCATGTTTATTACAGTGAAGATAATGACTTTTAAATGGTTTTCTCACTAGAAAAAATACAGAGCATGAACAGAGCAACATTTGGGTTCTTTATAGGGAATTTGATTTTATTGGCATATCAGCTATGACATGTTTGTGAATGATGATGTCAGAGAGAACAGGCAAAGCAGTGAATAGAGGAAAGTGATGGAAAGGGGATGGGTATTAACATACACGCTAATGTGAATGGAGGAAAGTCAAGAGGTTCCTTTCCTAGACTACTAAGGAATGCTGGGAGTGGGAGAAATGGTCTTCTCCAGGGAAGAGAAACAAATGGTCAGACCTGAAAGCATATACATACAAGAAACAACACATGGACTGAACAGGTTATAGTTACATAGTTGTATGCACGCATGTATGTATGTATACAACAATTAACGTAAAAAAGGGTTATGAACTTGAAGATACATAGGAAGATTAGGAGAGAAAATGGGGAAATGATGTAATCATATTCTCAAAAATATAAAATAGAAGAAATGCTGATAAGACTAGCATAAAATTCAGACACAGAAAAACAAATAGTTTTAAACCTTATTCATATGAGGACTCTAGAAAGTTTGAGCTCATAGAAGTAGAAATAGAACAGCATTTAAAAGAGGTTGGGAAGGAGAATTAATAGATATAAGTTATATGTATGTAAGGAGACTAAGTTATGATATTTTTATGCAACATAGGGTGGCTATAATTAGCAAAATGTGTACTTAAAATAGCTATAAGAAAGAATTTTGATAGCATTATTTTAAAGAAATGATAACTGAAGTGATGGACATGAAAACTATATTGATTTCATGATTATAAATGTATACATCTATCAAACAAAGTGGGATGCACCTCATATCCCTTTAACTTGCAATTAAAAATAAAATAAAGCATTTGAAACTGTGACAAATCACAAAATCTGCAGGTAAATTATACTGAGTAAAAAAATCAGGAATTGGATTTCCATAGAAAGATTGGATATTCAGTGTCATAAAATCTTGTGGTTATAGAAATCCCAGATAGGATATCTCTATATTTGTTTGTAGGTTAATAGGATAATACAGTAAAAACTTGATATAACAAGTAGTAACAAATAACTTCTGATATGCCTAGTATTTCTGTAACTGCAAGGCCTTATGACACTGGTGTTAAGGAAAAGGAGAGGAATTAAAAGAATTGTTTTTAATCATAATGTTAGATTTTAGTTCTCATTAAATTTTCTTTTTGCTCACTTTGCTTAAAGACTTTGATACACTTACATAACCAAGGAAGACTTTAGAAAAAGTATGTAACATGAAAGGCATTGTAATAAATGATTAAAGACTATGAGGAAATGATTTTGTGTATAAATAAAGCCAGTGAAGGATTTTAGTTGTCAAAGTAGGTCAAGTCATACTGTGATGTGTTTCTTCTCAGTCCATTTCTCATAAAATGAAACTATGAAGTATCCTGTGTCTGATTTTCCCTTCGCTACTCTTGCATCCACCCACTCCAGATCCTGCCTGCCCTCTTCTTGAACTGGACTCCAGAAACTGTGTAATAGTGACACTGTTCTTGTTGGAGTACACAAGAGCTGTCTAGTTGTGTTGAGTACCTACTCAATATGAGAGAATATATACCTGTTATGCAAACATAAACAACTGTCCATGACTGAAGAGGTTATAGACCCCAGAAGAGAACTCAGTACTGCCATTTTTTCTGAAGAAAAATGTAATTTCTGATTGTAGTCTAAATACTTACTCCTGAGCCAAAAGTTAAGGGTTGTTCTCACCTATCATCAAAGAAGCATATAGCAGCTTTGAAAGAGATGCTTAACTGGTCAAGTTACAAAGAATACGTTATCACAGGGTTCCTGAACCCAAGTGGTGCAGCTACTCTTACCAGTCTACCATCCGTACACCTAAGGCCCAGGGACTATTTCAGAAGAGAAGCGGGAAAGATGGTAAGAACCAGAGGACTAGGATGCCTGCTGAATGTTAGTTTCTTCTAGACCTAGCAGGGAAGTGGTACCCATGAAATTTCTACCATACAGTAGCCCAAACTACCTGCAGAATGACAGCACCAGACAACATGCTAACATGGGGAAGGTCATTTCACAAGGTCTCACCTCTACATAAAGAGCTATAGACAATCAATTGCTGTTGAGAAAGAATCTGTTTTTTTTTTTTTGAGATATAAACCCCCTATTAGGGTAAGAAATCTCTAAACACGTGTACATATATATGACCATCAATAAATAGAATCAGGAAGATAAGCTATGTGTGTAATCATAACAATAACAATTAATATTATTATTATACATAATTACTTTTAATAATAAGATAAGAAGAAGTCATGAATTTGAGAGGGAGTAGAAGGCGTGCTAGAGGAGTTGAAGGTAGGTGAGAGAGGGGTATAAATTATTTTAATACAGTAATCATTTATGAAAGTCTCAAAAACAGTTAAAGTATATTTCAGCATAGAGAGGGAGAAAATCATGAGACCCCCACACTTAACTGATGAAATTAGTATTTGATGGTTGCTGTAGGAGGAAGAGTTACTTTCTTTGAGGGACAGATAGACAGGTTCTCCACATATGGGGATGACTTCACAGCCATGTGCAGAAGAACACTACTAACTGAAGCAAGAACTAGATGCACTGGGAAGAGGTCAAGGAGTAGGTGAAGGGAAGGAGTGGGGACAGATGAGATTAAAATATACTGTATACATCTATGAAAGTTTCAAATAATAAAGAAAAGAGGCTAAAGCCCAATAAGCTTCTGTCTCGTAAAAAAAGGAAGTAGGAGAAATCAGAATACCCTTGGAAAGCAATCAGCCATTGACAGTCGATCCTGTAATTTAATTTCAGGATGTGAAATATCTATGAGAAAAGAAATCTACCAGGCAAAGCAACATTCCTTAAATAAAAGATGAAGACAGTATGACGAATAAACACGTCTCATGTTTATTCATTGAAATTAAACTGCACTTTAAAATTACATTTTACTCTGTGTTAGACATGTAATTTGTGTGGTCATGATAGTTTTGCCCCATTTTATAAATACAAACTTCATATTTATTTTAACTTATTTTTTTCCACATCATTTAAAAATGCTTCAAATTGACACTGAGATCTGTAAAGACAGCTCAATGGATGAACTTGCTGTTCTTATATAGGACCTGAATTCAATTCTCAGCTCCCACATGGTAGCTCACAACTCTTTGTAGCTCCAATTCCTGAAGATTCAACACTTCTTGCCTCTGTGAGCACCAAGCACTCATGTGTGGTATACTTCCATATATGTAAGCAAGCACTTATACACACAAAACAAAAAATTTAATAAAATAACACAAATAAATAAATAAATATACACAAAATAAAAAAAATTAAAAATAAAATTTATATTCTATTTTCCAGAATTATCAAAAATTTCAGCATTTAACCCTTAGGGAAAAAAATCAGTATTGGGACTTCCTAAAGAAAAAAAAATTCATGACCCAAACATGGGAATGATTAGCACTCTTTTAGACACTTAGTATGCTGGCTACTCTTTAGTAGACTTTCTGAAAACCAGCAAAGTGCAAGATGTTGAGTCTTAAAATAGGACCTCACCCATAATACAACAGCAACAAAAAATTTCTGGAGGAAATAAAGAGAAGGCTAGAGAACACAATAGAGAGAAAGAAATGAGCACTAGGGTAGGGATCCTCATTGGTTTTTGAAAGGAGTACTTATAGAATATATCTACAAATAACTGCAATGTTGGCTTCAAAATGTGCCCTAAAACCTCAAAATACCTAATTGTCAACAACTTGTTTTATGGATGGATGTGAAAAAATTGCTCTGAATGATGCAATTGTTACTGCTAAATAAAAGCACAAGACATATTTTTTGTTTATATTGGAATAGATGGGTAATTGTCTGGATATATTCTGTATTTGAAATACATTTTCTTTTCTCTGTAAAGGAATTTCATGTAAAAATGATTTAGCATCTTTTCTGTAATAGGTCCTCAGGGACACCAATTATTGGGCAGAAAAGCTGAGAGCTGTATGGATCTCTTTGAGCAGCTTTCTTCATCTTTCTGCGCGTTGCTGTTCTTTTTAACATCATCACCCCATGGCATAAAAATATATACATTGCAAAATTAAAGGTACACATGGGAAATGATGGTGGACAGCTATCCTATGTGTCTATACTTTTCAAGCTTCCCATTTTTGTTTTTGACTAAAGAAATTTTTGCGAACTTGTCTGTGATAGAGACTTAACAGCACACATAAAGCTGTTAGATTTTTGACATGCAGTCATCACATGTTTACTTTTATGATTTCAAGTCTACCCTAATGAGGGAACATAGAGTCTCTGATTTCAAATTTGATCTTCGAAGCAAAAGTCAGATGCAATGACAGCAAATGTCAGTGAGGCTGTACTCGTGAAGTCTCATCAACTTGGCTGGCTCAACAAGACATGAGCAATTACAGTCCAGTGTACATGCTATACAGAAGGTGGAAAGTGCATGGGGCCTCACCCTAAAGCAAAGAACTAAAGCAGCTGTGTAATTCTGAGAAGGGAGAATGATCTTTCTCCAGTGTGGTAGTTTGAATGAGCTAGACTCCAAAGGCCTCATATATTTGAATGTTTACTCATCTGTTAGTGGAGCTGGTTAGAAAGGATTAGGAGGTGTGGCCTTGTGGGAGCTAGTGTGTCACTGGAGTTGGACTTTGAAGTTTCAAAAGCTCTTGCCAGGCCCGTTGCTTTCTTTCTTTCTAATGTCTAAGGATCAGGATGTAAAGTTCTCGGCTACTAGTCTTGCACCATTCCTGTCTGCCTCCCATCATGACGATCACGGATTAATGCCCTAAAATGCTAAGTAAACTCTCAATGAAATGATTTCTTTTATAATAATTGCCTCTGTCATGGTGTATTTTCACAACAATAGAACCGTAACTAAGACACCCAGCAAAACACCCACAACTGGCTATTCAATGCCAAAACTACCAATATATTTTCATGATATACTACTCTAATCCTCATGGCTTATCATGTAACTGTGTGGCCTGTTTGTCTGTTTGCCCACTCTATGCTAACCTCTCCAAAGAAGAGACAGAATTTTGTCCCTGGTGTCTAGAAACATGTCTACTACATCTTAAATAGAAATTTTTGTTGCATATTAGCTGTAGAAAACACGGGAAATAACTCGGTGTTCCTGAGCTTTATGTAATAATATTAATTTTCTTATCATTACAAATTAACCTGTGGTTAACATACTCAAATTAGTGGTCGCTACAGAAAGTATTCAGTATTTACAAGTTTGCTTCCATTAGGAAGACTGATGAGAACTCCCATGGTGTGAAGGATAGTAGCATCTTGTTAACTACAAACTTCAGTGCTAGCATAAGGCAGCAAGGCCTGAGACTCAGACAGGGAGGCTTGGCTCAGCTGACAATACAGGTACACTGTCTCCCGTCACACTCACCTTAGTTTTCTCTTCTGTGTCAGCTTTCCTATATTTAAACCTAAGAGTTCAAATGTTGCCACACCCTGACAACTCCCATCCTGCTAAATGTTAATGAGCCTTCACCAGAAAATATCAAAACTTCAGAATTCTGTCTTGATGATTAAAGATATCATTGTTTAATCGTCACATTTCTCATAGATCATTTTCTTAGCCAAACTCTATTTGCAAAAATCTGTTTGGCAAAAGGCTTGGTAGGTAATTTGACAGAGTGCTAATGAATAAATGAACAAAAACCCAACTCTTAAAATTTGACTCTTTAAACAGTCAGCTTAATATGTGACAGTTTTATTTTAGGTATTTTCTTATTATTAAAGAAATCTGTCTTAAAAATTGTCCAATAAGAACAAATAATTAGTTGCATTCAAACAATCAACTTGTAATGATGAAATGACTTTTATATTATAGTATGCACTTTCATCTCATTATACTAAATAACTTTTCTATGATAATTTATACACATTATTCAATTTTCTACTTTATGTTTTCTACAAGGTAGAAATTTTGTACAAAGCAGTAATTCTATTCTCATATGGAAACAAAGTATTATATGTAGAAAAAGAATTACACACACATGTGGACACACATTAACTGGAAAAAAAGTCTCTGTACACATCTTGGAGAACAGTAGACATGGAAAATCTCTCCTAAAGGATATTTGCTGGCATGTTGCCAGCAAACAGCAAAAAGCTGTGTTAAACTGTGTGTGTGTGTGTGTATTTAAAATTGTTGCATAGAGAAGGCCCTCTTATTCTTTTTGGCTGCATGGGCTAGCTTATTCCAGAAATAATCACACAGAAATTGTATTAATTAAATCACCGTTTGGCCCATTAGGTCTAGCCTCTTATTGGCTAACTCTTACATCTTGATTTAACCCATTTCTATTAATCTGTATATCACCATGTGGCAGTGGCATACCAGGAAAGATTCTAACCAGTGTCCATCTTAGGTAGAGGATCCATGGCAACTCCCTGACTCTGCTTTCTTTCTCCCAGCATTCAGTTCTGTCTTCTCTGCCTACCTAAGTTCTGCTCTATCAGGCCAAAGCTGTTTCTTTATTCATCAACCAATACAAGCAACACATAGAAAGAAGGACCACTTCCTTCCAAGTATAATTATAAACCATGACTATTTTATAAATATTTTATAAATTTTATAAAAAAAAGTAATAGAATGTAAGAGGTAATGAGAAAATAAACTTAGCAGGAACCTTGGATTCAAGACAATCTCAAAGGTAAATTGTTTGGGCTTTTCCTTTGCTTTGTATATCTGACTATAAGTACTATAGATACTGACAGCATGAAATTGCCAGTAGACTCCAAGCAAAACAAACCTCAGAAAATGGCTGGTATTAGTAGCCAAAGGAACAATAAAGGAAGGTCAGGAACAACACAAAACTGTAGACAACAATCTCTGTAATCTGCTGTCTTAATTTGTTTTTCTTTTATTATGATAAAGTAAACTGAAAAGCAATCTAAGGAAAAAGGGAATCATTTTAGCTCACAGTTTAAGGTTGCAAGCCAAGAGAAGTAACAGCAGCAGGAGGCTGGGGCAGATGGCACCCACATTCCAGAAAGGGGAACAACGGCAGCAGGAGGCCGGGGCAGATGACACCCACAGTCCAAGCTTAGCTCCATTTATCCTTTTCATAGTTCAGGATTGTAACACAGGAAATGATGGCACAAACCATTCTCAGTTTTTCCTACCTTGAGTAACATAACCAAGATAGTCTCACAAACACTTTTCCTGAGGTTATTCTTGACAGTTGAGATCAGCCATTACTCCATCCTTGTCAATGTGAAACTTAAATCAACTTAAACCATGACTTCACATCGCTTGTCCTCACAGTCTCATTTCCATCTCTAATGGAAAATGGAATCTAACTTCAAAGGTCCCCATGGTATTTAACAATTCCAAAAGTTTAAAAGTCCAGGTCTATTTCTCCTTTGAGACTCAAGTGATCTCTTAACTATGAGCACTTATAAAAGAAAAAAACAAACAAACAAACTACAAACTTCTAACATGAATAACACAGAATAAAAACATTCCTTTCCCCAAACAGAAGAATTCCAGCATAGCAAGACGTGATTAGACCAAAGCAAACCTAAAATCTAGCAGGGAAAACTCCAAATCTTGCACCTCTATGTCCAGGCTCTCGGACTCATAATAGGATTATCTGTTCTTCAAAGGCATGGGTAGTTCCACTCTTCCAGCTCTGCACCTTGTAGTGCACTTAGCCTCTCTTTAGTTATCTCCACTTCATTTCTTTAGCTGTGCTCAGTGGATGTCCCATGGTCCTGTCGTCTACAACATCCTAGTGTCTCCATTAAAACTTGGCTTTATACCTCCCAGAGTCCCATAATGGCATTTCGGGGATGCTCTCAGGGACTTCTACCTTGCTGCACATGTTTGGCCTCAGCCTTTCTCTGAAACTGTGAGGCAGAACTCCATGACCCCTTAATCATGCACCGTCCATAGCTGCAAACCGATATCACGTGAACACTGTCAAGTTCTGTTGCCGTTTTGAGAGGCAACCTAGCACTCCTGGACCACAGCTATATTAGTGTTCTGATTCTAGGAACTTCTTCAGTTTAGAATTCTTTACCTCACAAGAATTTTGATCTTCACTAAACGGAACGTCAGATGGGTAGGGTTTTGCTGTAGGACACCTTTCCTATTATTCCAGTACAGCACGGGAGATTCCTCTTCAATGGTGCTGGTAGCTTTAGCACTTACAGCTACTTTCTTGTTTCTCCCTTAAATGTTTCCCTGTCTTGAAATTTCCTCTGCCAAGCAAATTATTTTATTACTTTTAAATTTAACTTGACTCAAGGTTCTCAGGATAAGCGTAGAATAAAATAAAAGTCTTGGCCAAAATATTACATGAATGACACCTAGCCCACTTTCTGATACAGTCCTTACTCTCCTTTGAAATCTCCTGGCGTGAGCCTCTTATCCTGTACGCCATTTCTCAGCATTCATTTCCTCAAAGTTCTCAATAAAATAGTCCAGTAGCTCTCTGTACAGCATGCTAGGGCATTTTTAGGTGCAAAGTTCCAGACTTTCACATTTCAGCCACAATACATCTGCAACGGAACGTGGCACACACTTTCAGGATTACCAGAGTAGAGTCTGCATTTCCGGTACCAATTCTGCCTAAATTTACTTTTCTGTTATTGGATAAAGTGATCTGTCAAACACAATTTAAGAGGAAAAGTTTTATTTTTGCTCAGAGTTTAAGGATAAAGTTTACCATGGCAGAAAATTCACAGAAGCAGGGGATAAAGGCAGCTGGTCGCATGGCACCTGTGTTAAGAAGCAGAGTGATAGATGCCTCTACTCAGCACCCTGCTTCCTCTTTACACGGTCAAGGATTTTAGCTCAGCGAAAGATGTCATTTACAGTTATGTGTTTTCCTGCCTCACTAATTTAATAAAAGGTCACAAAGGTGAATTGTTTGGTTTTATTCTTTACTTTGTATATCTGACTCTAAGTACCATACATGCTATCAGCATGAAATTGCCAGTAGATTCCAACAAAAACAAACCTCAGAAAATGGCTGGTATCAGAGCCAAAGAACCAATGAAAAAGCACCCAGAACAACATAAAACTCCACACAACAATCACCACAATCTACTTTCTTAATTTAATGATTATTGATCTCATAGGGTTGACAACTGAGAGTAATCACCACGTCTACCAAACACTATACTGTGAACCACAGAGTACCTCTACCTCCATCCCACCTCCATGAGCAAATGGGTGAGAGATTAGGTTTCTTCTCTGGAGAGGTAGGACTTGAGCCCTCATGACCTCAGTTGATTTTGGCCCCTGTTATACTTGCTGTCAATGAAGGTCTGATGGAGAGTCAGTTTCCTCAGACATTCAGGTAGGTGGGGAAACCACCCCACTACAGTACCTAGGAAGACAAGTGCAGCAACCAGGGAGCCTCCCTCCCTCCCAACCAGGAGGTTATCATCATCAAGAACCAGTTGAAAGCCTGAGCTTCCAATCCTACTCAGCTGCAAGCCAGACTATTCTAACCTCAAAAAAATCCATAAGAAGTACATAGACCTGTCTGTAATTAGAAGATGTCCTCCTTTTCCTTCACTGGGAGTATTATGGAAAGCCTGAACAAGTAAATAGAAAACAAAGAGATACTGATAATTTTTACAAATGTCCTTAATGTGTGTCATTCAAAAAAAATCATTCATCATACAAAGAGTAATGACAAAACAAAAGTTCCCATCAAAATTAATGTCTGTGAACAATACCATTAAGTGAAGGAAAGAAAGTCACAAACATCAAATATGTATAATTACATATGCGACCATATATGGAATGTATAGAAAACATCTAAGACACAACATTAGAAACATATTCTAATTACTAACTATGAAAAAACGTGAAGAGAAATTTTACTGAAGAAAACAGATGGAAATTTATCATAGGCAAAGAAGATCCCCACTATGGTGAAGGGAACTGCAAAAGGAGACCTAAATTGCACATCTATGAGAAAGACTGAGATTAAAAATAACAGCAGCTTTGGTGGAGTCTGATTTACACTTTGCCTATGGAAGCTAAGAAGAAGAAGGCTAGTTCACAACATTTCTAAGTAGCAACAATGTGATAGTGGTTTCCTTGGAAACACATATTTTGTTCTGATGTTTGAGTTAGCAGTGAGATGTTCTTTGCATCCTGTCATCTGACAGACAGGCAATATGCATCTAAAATGGGACAATAATTTATAATATTTAAAATATAAATGAAATTTATTCCACTTCTAAAATCCTTTCCAAAGGTTATCTCATGGAGATAGCCAAAATAAAAAGAGAAAGCAGTTAAATGCATCATCTTTAAAAAATGGGTCATTTGTTCCTCTTTTCTTACAAATGCAAAAATCCAGCTAGTTTGCTATCTTCTCTTTCCTATAAGATATGACTGTTCTTGTAAGTGGAGGGATGGGTATGGCTATATTCATTCTCTGGTATCGTTCTTGGTTTAAACAAAAATGGTGCAGCTGCTTTTGTAAAAGAGGCACATAGAGGAGTAATCTCTAATGTCCCTGCAGCAAGTCTGTAAGGGACCGTGTATTATTTCCCTTATCCCTGGTGAACTGAAAAGCAAACATTGAGTTCCTCCTGAGAAATTCCACAGCCCAACTCCTGGAAGAATACATCATCTTTCTTCATGTCCTGGACACCTCCATCTTTTAGTGGTACTTCTCTACATATATTTTCCACCAAAGTTTAAATCTTTATGGGTAATCTCATTGGCATTTATTATTGGGTTCAACTGTCTTTCATAAAATTTTAAATTGGTCAAAACAGTTTGAAGAAAGAGTGCCAAGGAATTAAAAAGAAGCAAGGACCAAAAATGAGCCCTTTAAATTAAAATCATCTCTCTTCTAGTAAGAGGAAATGGGAAGTTTGGCATGTAACACCAAAAACACCTTCCTTTTTTGCATGTTTTAAGGGATGAGCAATTTTAATCTTCTTTCACAATGATAGTTTTATAATATAGAATTATATAATTGAATTCCAATAGTAAGCATGCTACTTGTCTGTTGAAATGTGAATTGTATGTCTACTATATTTTCCCCTAAAGAATAAGAAGATGTTGCAAAAAATGTCAAAAACTGAGAAGGAAAAATGTAAAATCCAAAGGTTTTGTAAATAGTAAATCCATGTTCAATCAATAACTGTGTAACATTGATGTCCTTCTTTGGAAAGTGTAGTGAGTGTTCAGCACAGCTGTCAAACCCTATCACTTATCTCACTTGCACAGTCTAGAAAAATGCAGATGAGGCGCCTATATATAACTCTAAGCATTATCTCAGAGTCCTGTGACTTTTGTATCATGCTCATTGTCTTGATAGTCAACGTTAGTCTCTTAAAAAGTGATTTCTATTTAACTTCATAAAAGTACACTTCCATATGGAGGGCTTCACTAGCTCTGCATCTATTTTCTATGGGATATCAGGCAGCTGAGTTTTACATACTAATATGCAGAAATAAAGAATTGATTTTTTTCATCAAAAAACTTAAAGATCAATGGATGTGTGTAGGAACAGAATGATTATTTGTATTTGTTTGTAAACAACATGAAGAAGTGAGCTACAAATATAAAACACTACCAAAGGAGTTACATGTAAAGTGTAATATGAACGCTGCACATTGATATGACATATGCATATATGACATATACTTATGACTGGCTTGGAGAAATGAAGACATCCAATAGTGTGCCTTTGTATATAATTTTGATTTTTACATGTATAAAAGACTAACTGAATTAGAATAAATTATACTTAAAAATAGTTATTAAGCAAATGTGACCTAATTCAAGAAAACGATGAAGTATTATTTATCATCATTTGATGTGGGATTTCCCTCTGTATGCTTTGAATGCCATTAGTTAATAAATAAACCAAATACTACTTTTTTAAAAGTAGTTGTAAAATGATTCCTTTCTCCCTTTCCACATAAAGAATTAAATTTTGTTTAATGTGTTTTTGTTTGTATATTTTCTTCTTTCTTTGTTTGTACTGAGCTATATATTTTTCTCCATTCCTCTCCTTTCCTCCCCTCTCCCGTTCTCCCCTCTCCTGTGACCACCATGCTCCCAATTTACTCTGGAGATCTTATATTTTTACCTTTCTATATAGATTCATGTATGTCTGTCTTAGGGTTCTTTTGGTTGTCTAGTTTCTCTGGGGTTGTAGCCTATAGACTGTTTTTTCCTTGCTTTATGAAAAAAAGCCGCTTATGAGTGAATACATATGATATTTGTCTTTCTGGGCTTGGGTCATGTCACTCAATATGTTTTTTTCTAAATCCATTCTTTCAAGATGTCATTATTTTCTTTTACTGCTGTGTAGCACTCTGTTGTATAAATGTACCACATTTTCTTTATCCATTCTTTGGCTAAGGAACATCAGGTGGTTTCCATGTTCTGGCTATTACAAATAATGCTAATTTGAACATAATTGAGCACATGTCATTGTGGTATGATTGAGCATCTTTGGGTATATCCACAATAGTGGTATTGTTGGGTCGTGAGGCAGATTGACCACTTCCTAAATATAACCCGAGTAGAACAAACACTGAGAGCAACAATTAATAAGTAGGACCTCCTGAAATTGAGAAACTTCTGTAAAGCAAAGTACATGGTCAACAAGAGAAAACAGAAGCCTACAGATTGGGAAAGGTCTTCACCAACCCCATATCTTCAAAATACACAAAGAATCAAAAAAAAAAAAAAAAACTTGGCATGAAAAGAAAAAAATCATCAAATTTAAAAAATGGGGTACAGACCTAAACAGAGAATTCTCAACAGATGAATCTAAAATGGCTGAAAGACAC
Organism: Alexandromys fortis; assembly: GCF_014885135.2. Classification (NCBI taxonomy): domain Eukaryota; kingdom Metazoa; phylum Chordata; class Mammalia; order Rodentia; family Cricetidae; genus Alexandromys; species Alexandromys fortis. The sequence goes on from NW_026067966.1 coordinate 8,130,865, forward strand.
TTAAGGAAATGTTCAACATCCTTAGCCACCAGAGAAATACAAATCAAAACACTTAGGAGATTCCATCTTACACCTACCAAAACACTGATGACAGCTTATGCTGCAGAGGATGTGGGGTAAAGGGAACACTTCTAAGTTGCTGGTGGGAGCGCAAAATTTATTTATTTATGTATTTGTTTGTTTATTCATTCATTTATTTATTTATTTATTTAAGATTTCTGCCTCGTCCCAGCCACCGCCTCCCATTTCCCTCCCCCTCCCCCAAAAGAGTCCCCCTCCCTCGTCAGCCCAAAGAGCAATCAGGGTCCCTGCCCTGTGGAAAGAGCACCCACCTCCATCCAGGTCTAGTAAGGTGAGCATCCAAACTGCCTAGGCTCCCACAAAGCCAATAGGTGCAGTAGGATCAAAAACCCATTGCCATTGTTCTTGAGTTCTCAGTAGTCCTCATTGTCCGCTATGTTCAGCGAGTCCGGTTTTATCCCAGGCTTTTTCAGATCCAGGCCAGCTGGCCTTGGTGCGTTCCGATAGAACATCCCCATTGTCTCAATGTGTGGGTGCACCCCTCGCGGTCCTGAGTTCCTTGCTCGTGTTCTCTCTCCATCTGCTCCTGATTTGGACCTTGAGATTTCTGACCAGGGCTCCAATGTGGGTCTCTGTCTCTGTCTCCTTTCATCGCCTGATGAAGGTTAATATTCAGGAGGATGCCTATATGTTTTTCTTTGGGTTCACCTTCTTATTTAGCTTCTCTAGGATCATGAATTATAGGCTCAATGTCCTTTATTTATGGCTAGAAACCAAATATGAGTGAGTACATCCCATGTTCCTCTTTTTGGGTCTGGCTTACCTCACTCAGGATAGTGTTTTCTATTTCCATCCATTTGCATGCAAAATTCAAGAAGTCATTGTTTTTTACTGCTGAGTAGTAATCTAATATGCATATATTCCATACTTTCTTCATCCATTCTTCCACTGAAGGGCATCTAGGTTGTTTCCAGGTTCTGGATATTACAAACAATGCTGCTATGAACATAGTTGAACAAATGCTTATTTCATATGATAGGGTATCTCTTGGGTATATTCCCAAGAGTGGTATTGCTGGGTCGAGGGGTAGGTTGATCCCAAATTTCCTGAGAAACTGCCACACTGCTTTCCAAAGTGGTGGAGTGCAAAATTTATATAGCTGCTTTGGAAATCAGTATGGCAATTTCTCAGAAAATTAGGATAAAATGATTCCTAATGACTTTATACTATACTCATAAATCAATGAATTGTTCAGTCATCATCAGGGAAGCTTCCTCCTGCAGCAGACAGGAACAAATATAGAGAGTCAGAGCCAGACATTTCTTATATCTTAAATTAACCCATTTCTATTAATCTGTGTATTGTCACATGGCTGTGGCTTACTGACAAGTTTCCATGTGGCATCTGTCTCTGGCAGAGCTGCATGGCTTCTCCATGACTCCTACTACTCTGTCTCCCTCTGATGTGGGAGTGTCATATATCAATCTGTTGATTTCATTGGTTAAGTTATAATAAACCAGCTGCTTGGCCTCATGGCTTGGAACATAGATGGGAGGAGTAAACAGAATAGAATTCTGGGCGGAAGAGGAAGTGAGGTCAGACTCTGCTCTGCTCCCGGAGAGACCCAACAGCTGTTTTCTGGAGCAGAGACACCAGGATGGACAGAGGCTAGACTCTTCCCGGTAAGAGCACCTTGGGGTGCTTACACACATCATTAGAAATGGGCTAG